>NW_026020352.1:345236-945236 GCF_900185275.1 Solanum verrucosum | reverse complement strand
CTGGATTATAGATACAGGGGCATCTAATCATATGGATATAGATACAGGGGAATCTAATCATATGGATATGCTTACAAAACATTCTGTTGTTAAGGTTAAGGATCCAAAACCAGTTTATCTACCTACTGGTGAAGTGTCTTATGTGTCTAATACTGGAGTGTGTCACATATCTCCAAGGAGTGTGATTACTAATGTCTATCATATTCCAGAGTTCAAGTACAATTTACTCTTAGTAAGCAAGTTGACTAAAAATTTAAATTGCTCAGTCACTTTCTTCCCTCATTTCTGTGTATTTCAGGATCTTTACACTGGATCACTCACTTGTTGCATCTGAAAAGAAGTTAGAAGTTCAACAATTGTCAGAAAAAGAAGTGGATGTATGGCACAGGAGGTTAGGACACGGAGCATCACATGTGTTAAGTAAAGTATTTCCTGTTAATTCAGAAATAATAAAAAAAGTGTTGAATGAATGTACTAATTGTCCTAGTGCAAAACAGACCAGAACTGTGTTTCCTATTAGTTGCATTAAAAGTAGTCAAGTTTTTGATTTGATTCATTTGGATTTATGGGGACCATACAAACAGCCTACATTTGATGGTAATAGATTTTTCCTTACAATAGTTGATGATTTCTCAAGAATGACATGGGTTTTTTTGTTAAAAAATAAGTCAGATGTGTGTGTAGCTTTAGGTTATTTTCTGAAATTTGTTAAAACACAGTATGACAAAGAGGTAAGAAAGGTTAGATTTGATAATGGAACTGAATTCATGTGCTGTTTTGTTTAAAGAAAGAGGGATAGTACATCAAAGATCCTGTCCTTATACACCTCAGCAGAATGGGGTGGCTGAAAGAAAGCATAGACACCTCTTGGAAGTAACTAGGGCTCTAAGGTTCCAGGGGCATATTCCTTTAAAATATTGGGGTCAGTATGTGCTTGCAACTGTCTACCTGATAAATAGGATGCCTAGCAGAGTTCTGGGAGGTAAATCTCCATATGAGAAAATGTATGGAAGCAAGCCAATGTTGTCTCATCTTAGAGTATTAGGTTGCTTATGTTATGTTAAGGTTCTAACTGAGAGTGATAAGTTAGCATCAAGGACAAAGGCAGCAGTACATATGGGATATTCAGAAACTCAGAAGGGTTATATTTTGTTAGATTTGACATCAAGTAATTTCTTTGTGAGTAGAGATCTGGTATTCAAAGAGACAGTGTTCCCTTTCATGTCTGCCTTAGGTAAAAGAGAAGAGGGTACATTTGTGAGTAGTATGGATGGTACTATGATAAATGGAGAATGGAAGTTATTGTGTGACAACATGATGAACAAACAGAATAGTGAGAATAGAATATGTGCTTACAAGAAGAGCAATGTAGTCAGGAGTTGAACAGAAACTTGGATGGCAACATTGAGCAAGAAACAGTGAAAGAAACAGTTCAAGATAATGAGTCTGTTTCTACTGACTCTCAAACAGTGGTGAATAGAAGGTCTACACGAGGAGTACATCCACCAGTTTGGATGAAAGATTTTGTGTCACTAAATATGGGCAAACAGGTGAAGTATCCTATAGCTGACAGTGTTGCATACAATCACTTGTCTAAATCTTACCAGGAGTTTGTTGCTGCAACTTCTATTCTAACTGAACCTACATCCTTTGCTGAAGCCAGCAAAGATCCTAAGTGGATTAAAGCAATGCAAGCTGAAATACAGGCTTTACAAGATAACAAAACTTGGAAACTGGTTGATTTGCCAAAAGGGAAGTCTGCTATTGGATACAGATGGATTTATAAGATTAAAACAAGTCTAATGGAGAAGTAGAAAGGTTTAAAGCAAGATTGGTGGCCAAAGGATATAGCCAAAAGGAAGATATAGATTACAAAGAAACTTTTTCCCTGTGGTAAAAATGGTCACAGTGAGAGCTATTTTAGCCTTAGCTGTGTCCAAGTGTTGGCATATACATCAAATGGATGTATATAATGCTTTTTTGAATGGTGATTTAGAGGATGAAATATACATGGCTGTGCCTCAAGGTTTTTCCAGCCAGGGGGAGAATGAGTATAAGGTGTGTAGACTGGAAAAATCATTGTATGGGCTTAAACAAGCACCAAGACAATGGAATCATAAATTTGCAGCAGTTCTACAGAAGCTGGATTTCAATCAAAGTCAGCATGATCCCTCTTTATTTACAAGAAGGACTACTGAAGGAACTACAATAATATTAGTGTATGTTGACGATATTTTGGTAACAGGAAGTAGTTTAAAGCTAGTAGAGGAAACAAAAAGGTCCTTACAACTAAGTTTTAAAATGAAGGATCTAGGAGAGTTGAAATATTTTCTTGGAATATAATTTGTAAGATCAAACAGTGGAATAGTTATGCATCAAAGGAAATATGCACTTCAACTCATTTCAGAAATTGGTTTATCAGGAGCAAAGACTGCTGGAACACCTATGGATGTAAATATGAAGCTGACATCAAGGCAGTATGATGAACAAACTAGACAAAATCAGGAGGAACCTCTAACAGATCAAGTTACTTATCAAAAGTTGATTGGGAAGTTGCTATATCTAAACATGACAAGGCCTGACATTTCTTTTAGTGTACAAACATTAAGTCAATTCCTACATCAACCAAAAAAATCTCATATGGATGCAGCACTTAGAGTTGTCAAATACATCAAAAGGCAACCAGGTCAAGGTATATTACTATCCAATAATTGTAGTAGTGAAGTTACAGCTTTCTGTGATGCAGATTGGGCTGCATGCCCCCTTACCAGGAAGTCTGTAACTGGATATGTGATTAAACTTGGAGAGTATTTGATCTCTTGGAAAGCTAAGAAGCAAACCATTGTGTCAAGAAGCTCAGCTGAAGCTGAGTATAGAAGCTTAGCTTCAACTGTGACAGAGTTAGTTTGGTTGGTAGGTATGCTGAAAGAATTGAAGGCTGGGGTACACTTATCAGTTCAAATATATAGTGATAGCAAGTCTGCTATTCAATTAGCCTCTAATCCAGTTTATCATGAGCGTACTAAACACATTGAGGTGGACTGTCATTTTATTAGGGAGAAACTTCAAAATGGACTGATCAATATTGTCTATGTTTCAACACAACATCAGCCTGTAGATTTGCTAACTAAAGGCCCCAACAAGCCACAACATGAATATCTATTGTCCAAGTTAGGTGTCTTAAACATATTTGCACCACCTAGCTTGAGGGGGAGTATTGAGAAAGTTAAAAAGAAAGCAAAATGTAAAAGTTAGTAAGGCACATTTTCCAGAAGTTATATATAGAGTTAGTTAGAAGATTAGGTAAGTTAGTTACAAAGGTGTATATAAATACATATGCTTATTCATTGTAAAATATACTTCAAAGATTATATACTATCTTCATCTTCTACAATTCTATTATCAATCTTGTTTAGTAGTTAATTACTACATTTAGTTGCCAATTGTTCCTCTTCTTGTATCTCTTCTTCTATCTTTCTTTTGTTTTCGTTGTTGTTTGTGATTCTCCTTGTGAGAATTACATCAAAGCAATGGTACTAGCTTCTCTTGAAGCTCATTCAATATATAAAGAGAAATGATTGATAAATCAAAATTCAACGAGGTGACAAAGCAAGTGGCTTAGTTGTGATATGGTTACCTTGTGTAGATTCGTGTGGAAATTTAACAAAGTGCCGAAGAAGTCTTTATTGGATATGATTTCATAGCATCGATCTGTAAGAATTGCAAATGTCTTGAGTGAAATTACTCTAAGCTCTTTGAGCTATTTCCATGACAGATCTGGGTAAAGGTTGGCGATGATCATAACATCATCACTCGAATGGGACATTCTTGAAGCTGGCTCAATGTTTGACCTCAACGCTTGATGATTTCAGGCAATGGGCACCTCAGCTCGTTTAAGCTTTCCTTTTTTAGGGATTTGGGGTCTTTCCCAATTTGTCTTGTCTATTTGTTTTATTTCCTTTTCCTTTTAATTTTGTTTTGGGCTTGTTTTGAGCCTTTTGGCTAGTAGAAACTTTTGGTCTACTATCTCACAATGTAGAACTCTCTTGTTTTATATATTTGATGGTTTTGCCATCTTTTAAAAAAAATATTAATAATAATACAAAGGTTCAAGTTAAGTGATTTTTCTGATACAAAAGTCTAAGTTGAGTGATTTTATTGATACAAAACAAAATTTAATGTCTTTGCTAGATAAATTTTTAAAGTTGAGTAACCTTTTAAGATATTAACTCTTTATATTCATTACCGAAATAAGAATATAACCAGTAGTTTTTTTTTCTATGGATATAAGACATTTCTAAATTTTTTTCCTAGTATGCATGTTTATCCTTTTCCTCTACTACAAATTTGTCTCTCTAAGTAATTATATTTCTAGTTAATTGAGTTAGTGGGTTTCTAATGAATTAAATATATCATTATCTCTTGGCAAGGATATCAAGTGCTCTTTAATAAGTTGTTTTTCTAATTAGAATATCTGGGAGGAATATGTTTTGCCCTCCGAGAACGAGGTGTCTTTCTTAACCTTTGAATTTTTAGCTTGTTTAGGAGTTTAATTGTGTCCTTGTCATCGTCTAGAACTTGACTAGATTCGAGATCGTCCTTCCTCTATTTCAACTTTCTCTTGATTCATTTTTTTGCTTATCAAGTTGTGGGAATCTGGTAGCTCGTCCTAGCTTGTTTATTGCATTGTTGTCAACATGAGTGATTTAAATTAACTATGCTATTATCAAAGTCTCATTGTGATAAGTTTCTCTTTCCCTGTAATAAGCATACATCATATCGGTTTCGGTCTCTCAAGTAGCACCTTCAACTAATTGATTTCTCCAAAGAACCTTCACGGATACAATTTCTTTGTTTCTCAACTTCCAAATTTGCCGATCTAAAGTCTCAACGGGAATCTCTTCATAGGAAAGATTCTCCTTAACTTCTAAACCTTCTATGGGCACAATCTATGTCGAATATTCAACACACTTTTTCAACAACGAGACATGATTTACCGGATGTACTAATGTTAAATCATTTGGTAATTCAAGTTCAAAGGCAACCTTGCCAATATGCCTCAAAATCTTATATGGGCCAACATAACGGGGACTAAGCTTCCCTTTCTTTCCAAATCTCATGACACCCTTCATGGGTGGAATTTTCAAGTAGACACAATCATCAACATTAAACTTAAGTTCTCTTCTTCTAACATCGGCATAGGACTTTTGTTGATTTTGAGTCATTTTCAACCTTTTGCAAATAAGTCAAACCTTTTCCATATCCTCATGCACCAACTCGAGCCCTATCAAAGCGACCTCACCAACTTCAAATCAGCCAATAAGAGACCTACACCTCCTACCATAATGAGCCTCAAACGGTGCCATCCCAATTCTAGAATGATAGCTATTATTATAAGCAAATTTAATCAATGTCAAATGGTCATCCCAATTACCCTTGAAATCAATCTCACAAGCTCTCAACATATTTTTCAAAGTCTAAATGGTATGTTCGTTTTTTCCATTGGTCTGAGGATGAAAAGTCGTGCTAAGTTTCACTTGAGTACGAAGACCTTTCTGAAACGACTTGCAAAATTGAGATGTAAATTGAGTACCTCCATCGGAGATAATGAGAATGGCACTCAATGCAACCTTACCATTTTCCGAATATAAATCTTAGTGTACTCCTCCAGGGAAAATGAAGTCTTAACGAGAAGAAAGTGAGCATATTTCATCATTCTGTTCACAACAACCCAAATCGAATCAAATTATCGACGAGTGGGGGGTAAATCCGCAATAAAGTCCATATTCAAATCTTCTCACTTCCATGTAGAAATACAAAAAATTTGAGCGAAACCACCCATTTTTGTATGCTCAACTTTCACTTGTTGATAATTTGGACACTTAGCCTCAAATTCCATAATATCCTTCTTCATCCCATTCCACCAATAGACTTCCTGTAAATCAGGTACATTTTGGTGGCTCCCGGGTGAATAGAATACCAAGAACAATGAGCTTCTGCCATAATCTGATTTCACAACTCACGTACATTTGAAACACATAACCAACCTTGATACAAAACAAAGTTCAAAATTCTTAAAGTTGAAAGACATTTTAGGATATTAACTCTTTATCTTCATTACAGAAATAAGAATATAACCAATGATTTTTCTTTTCTATGGATAATATAGGTCCTTTCTATTATTTTTTTCCTAGTATGCATGTTTACCCTTTTCCCGTGGCTTCAAATTTCTCTCTCTAAGTAATTATATTTCTAGTTAATTGAGTTGGTGGGTTTATAGTGAACTAAATATATCAAGTGCTCTTTAATAAGTTGTCTTTCTAATTCGAATAACTGAGAGGAATATGTTTTGTGTCCCCCCCCCCCCCCCCCGAGAACGGGCTGTCTTTCTTAGCCTTTGAATTTTTATCATGATTAGGAGTTTAATTGTGTCCTTGTCATCGTCTAAAACTTGACTAGATTCGAGATCATCCTCCCTCTATTTCAGTTTTCTCTTTATTCCTTTTTCTGCTTATCAAGTTGTGGGAATCCGGTAACTCGTCCTAGCGTGTTTGTTGTTTTGTTGTCAACATGAGTGATTTAAATTAACTATGCTATTATCAAAGTCTCACTGTGATAAGTTTCTCTTTCCTTGTAATAAGCATACATCATATTGGCTTCCGCTTCCCAAGTAACACCTCAACTAATTGATTTCACTAAAGAACCTCCACATATGCAATTTCTTTGTTTCTCAACTTCCGAATTTATCTATCTAAAATCTCAACCGGAATCTCTTCATAGGAAAGATTCTCCTTAACTTCTAAACCTTCTAAGAACACAATGAAAGTCGAATCTTCAACACACTTTTTCAACAACGAGATATGAAATACCAGATGTACCGATGCTACATCATTCGGCAATTCAAGCTCATAAGCAACCTTGCCAATAAGCCTCAAAATCTGATATGAGACCACATAATGGGGACCAAACTTTCCTTTCTTTCCAAATCTCATGGCACCCTTCATGGGTTGAAATTTTCAAGTAGACTCAATCATCAACATTAAACTCAAGTTTTCCTCTTCTAACATCGACATAGGACTTTTGTTGACTTTGAGCCATTTTCAACCTTCTGCAAATAAGTCAAACCTTTTCCATAGTCTCATGCACCAACTCAGACCCTATCAAAGTGACCTCACCAACTTCAAACTAGCCAATAGGAGACCTACACCTCCTACCATAAAGAGCCTCAAACGGTACCATCCCAATTCTAGAATGATAACTATTATTATAAGCAAATTCAATTAACGCAAAATAGTCAGCCCAATTACCCTTGAAATCAATCTCACAAGCTGTCAACATATCCTTAAAAGTATGAATGGTACCTTCGGCTTGTCCATCGGTCTGAGGATAAAAAGTCGTGCTAAGTTTCACTTGAGTACAAATACCTTTCTGAAACAACTTCCAAAATTGAGATGTAAACTGAGTACATTAATTGGAGATAATGAGAACGACAATCTATGTAACCTTACCATTTCCTAAATATAAATCTTGGTGTATTCCACTGAAAATGAAGTCTTAACGAGAATAATGTGAGTCTATTTCATTATTTTGTTTACAAAAACTCAAATCAAATCAAATTGTCGATGAGTACGGGATAAGCCCTTAATGAGGTCCATATTCAAATTTTCACACTTCCACGTAGAAATACTAGTGTTTTGAGCCAAGCCACCCAGTTTATGATGCTCAACTTTCACTTGTTGATAATTTGGACACTTAGCCACAAATTCCATAATATCCTTCTTCATCACATTCCAACAATAAACTTTCCGTAAATCACAATACATTTTGGTGGCTCCTGGGTGAATAGAATACCAAGAACTGTGAGCTTCTGCCAGAATTTGATTTTTCAACTCATTGACATTTGAAACACATAACCAACCTTGATATCGAAGGACACCATCTCCCCCCTTGGGAGAAAGCCTCAATGGATTTCTTCCACTTAACTAATATCGGATCAAGATCTTGCTTAGCCTTCACATCCGATACAAAATATGATTACAAACCATTATGATACAACTACTCACCTTCACTAGAATCAACCAAACGAATGCCTAATTGGGCAAACCTATGAACATTACAGACTAACTCTTTCTTTTCATCCTCAACATGAGCAACACTTCACATTGATAGTCGACTAAGAGCATCCGCCACCACATTTGCCTTTTCGAGATGATATATATAGAACACTCATGTCGTAGTCCTTCAACTACTCAAGCCACCTCCTTTGGCGAAGATTCAAATCCTTTTGAGTGAATACATATTTCAAACTTTTGTGGTCAGTGAAAACATCCACATGAATACCATACAAGTATTGTCTCCAAATTGTTAAAGAAAATACTATATCCGCTAACTCCAAGTCGTGAGTCGGATAATTCTTTTCACGCACCTTCAATTTTCTTGAAGCATAAGCGATAACTTTCCCAAGTTGCATCAAAGATTTTAGTTTTTCCCAAAGTTTGACTTCGGTCAACTTTTTTGGTAACACATGCTTGGAATGGGATTCTGTTAGCATGGTTAACTCTGAAATATCGAGTGTGGTCTAGAACAACCTTTGGTTTGATTCTCAAGGGTATTGGGATGAGTTTTTGGCTTTTCGTGTTTTATTGGTGTTTCCTTATAAAGTGTTGAGTTTGGTCATTAATTTTATGAGACGACCTCTGTTAGTTTTTTCATGATTGTATTGAGTCTGAAATGTCTTTTCGAAGTGGTTTGCACTTTTATTTTGCGTTGTTTGGACCCCAAATGAATTTTGAGGGCCCGTTTCAAGTTTGGAATACTTAAGTGAAGGGCACCAGTGGGCGGGGTCGCTTAAGTACTTGGCCAACTGCTTTAAAAGAGGTCCATTTTGCGACCATAGAGCGACTTGAGAGAAAGGCGCTTCTTAGGCGGGGTTCGCATTTTTCGACCCTTTGACGACTTAAGCGATGATCACTTAAGCGACCAAATGGCCTCTTTTATGAAAATCGTTGGGGATTTAAATCCCTTTTCTTCTTCAGTTCTTCAAGGAACGAACCCTGATTGAGTGGAGCTCATCCAAGGGCGATTTTACTCATTTCTTGATCAAATTCAGTGATTCAAATGTAAATTTCTTCCCTCCCTCTTCCTAAACTTGATTTTAGCTTCGTTTTTGCAATTTATTTCCAATTTTTGCCTCTTACTCCTTGATTTCTATATCTTTAAAATAAGGTATTAGACCATTTGTGGTCCGATTTGAACTCCATTTTTACCCATCTTTTGGGCATGTGATCCTCACTCCGAGGAGAACGTAATGATGATTTTTAGTTTCCTAATTCTATAACGTCATTTGAGGGTCAATTTTGATACAATTTTTGGTACATTTTTTATATTATTGATATGTGTATCGTTAGTCCCGTATTGATTTCCTTGTTTTGTTCTTGATAGCTTGACATCATTTTGAGGCTCTTCGAAAGGGAAATACGCCTGAGTAGACGTTGTTCTTGTGTGATTTTTGGCCTTGAGGTAGGTTACGACTTCCTTTTCTTAGACTTGGCTTAATTAGATTAATTGTATTTTGAGTAGTAATGTATGATTAGGTTGGATTTTGGGATTACTTAGGATTATTTGATCCTTAGTCAATTATAGCCATCTATTGGGTTGTTTAGTGTAGTTTAACCGAAAAACCTTAGCTTAGGTTGATCCTTGTGTTTTGTATCGAATAGTATCCTTAGAAATGGCTTAAGATGTCATGAAACTTAGGTTACCGTGTGTTTGCTTGGATTGAATTATTGGTTGGTTATGGTGCTTTTGGGCTTTTATACTCGTTATATTGATTGTTGGGCCCGAGGCTGTTAGCTGGAATCTAGGTTAGTACGTTTGGACTGTGACAGAAATTACCTGATCGAGTATGTGCTTGGTGTGTTGTGATTTGGTGTAAGCTTTGGAATTTTTGATGGCTTTGAATGTGGTTGTTGCGCTTGAGTACTCATTGTTCAAAAAGACTTTTTTGATAAGTTTAAGATATCATTTTGGGTGGCCCGTCGACATATATCCGAGTTATTGGTACTTTACTGTTAAGTTGGTGCTACTCATTTCTTTTATTCAGTCTCTATTTCCGCTTGTTCTTATTAATTATGTCTATTTAAACTGTTATCTTCCACATCTCATGTTTGGATTTAGGCTTGAGGCGACAAGCATGCATCATTATTATTCGATTTCGGATTTTGACATATAGTCAAAAAAGAAAAGTACTTGTTGTTCATGCTTCCTAGTTTTTTTTTTCCAGCTTCTAGTGAATAAATTCAACGTATAGACTCAAACCACAGTAGTGGATATATACAAAACATATGTACAAACAATGGAGCTAATATCATCAGTAGGAGCAACTAGTGATGGTATGGCGAAGTTGTTTGAATTCTATTTTTTCTCTTTTGTAGAAATCTTTGTAGCGATTTATTCATGAAATGACCAGTTTGAGTTTGTAATAATGGTGATGAAGGCTCAGACATCTTATTTGTTTTCTCCTCCATTTCTCTACTTGCACGATATATTATAGCTTTAGCCTGCATTTAGAAATCAATTATATATTAACAAAACAAGTCATTTATTAATTGTTATCAGAAAATAAAAACTGGAAATACATATACCTGAAGCTGAGTAACATGAGAAACAACAAATTGTCCATTGTAAAATATTGTTAGCTGTTGTGATTGCTCATTCTCTAATTGTTGATCCTCCCTAATAGTAAATAGTAAATATAAAACAAATATATAATCAATACCTTATTATTAGAAGGACTAATCACTAATCAATACAGATTAATTGTGAGAGTAATTAAACATGAGAGAGACTTACATTAAGAAGTTGCTAGGAGAAAGAGAGAGTTCCAAATTACACTTTCTTCTCATTTTCTTCAATTAAAAAATATGGGATTGAAATTGAATGGAGTTTTTTTCAATATATCTTTTGTATATAAGAACAATATAAGAGAATTAATGAAAGATGAAAGGGGAGTTTGTTTTGAATGAATATATATAACATTGTTTTCTTGGGAAGTGGGCCTGGCCTGCAGGTTGAAAGTAAAAGCCACATTTTTTATATTATATTTATTGAGTATATTAGTTGATAAAATAGAACACGAAACGCACACTTGTAAAGATGACGAAAATCGACATACGCCAACTTTCTCCAGCCTTTTTTTTTTGTCAAAAAAAAACAGTGATGTATGGACCATGCACCCACGTGTTTCAGTCGGCCTTATTATTAGAGCCATGAAAATGGGCTCCATGGGGACGGTCCAACCCTACCCGTTATTGGGGTAGGGTTGGAATAAGATTTTTCAAGCCCATTTAAAATTAAGGCTTATAGGCTCAGTTCATATAAGTCATTGACCCTTGAGGCTTGATCAGGGCTGGGCCGAGGTCGGCCCATGGGCCAATTTTTTTTTTATTTAAGAGTAATTTACAATAATCTCACTAGTATATAATCAAATTATTTGAATACACACTATGTTATAATATTATGAATCTTCGTACCTAGATACACTTTATCCAAGTATATTGGCATGTATCTAAGATACATATACAAATCTCACACCCTCGCCTCCATCCCATCTTGCTTGTCACTCTCTTATCTCACTCATGTATCTGGTATGCGAAATACATGCAGGGCTCCTAGCGGGCCCTCTGAAACTTGAGGGCTGGCGCCCCGTGCCTCTCAGAGCGCCAAGGACGCCAGTCTTCCTCATTCCTTCCCCACTTTTTCATACATGTTCCTTGATAATGTACCTATGTTTTATAGTTGTTTTCAACACTCTAAGGTACATCTACACATCCCGAACTCATACATAAACCATGAGATTTTTACCCTTTCATTCATAACCCAATTCGAGAAAAGTTCGGATCAAAGTCAAGTGAAGTTAGAGTCAAGTCTAGAAGTTAAGAAGCAAGTCAAAGCAAGTCTTCAAAGTTTTTCAAGAGTCTTTCTTGAACGTTTTAACTTCATTTAAATGCTCAAGTTTCAAGTTGAGTAAAGAGTATAGAGTTGAGTTCATTTCTCAAAAGTATTAGGGAACTAAGTTTTCCCAAAGAAGTTTTAAAATGTTTTCACATTTGAGTAAGAAAGGAACTATGATTCCAAAAGAGCCTTTGGGCTAGTTTTCAAGAAAAGGGAACATCGACTCCAAGTGAGCCTTTGGGCTAGATTTTGAGCAATTATCTCAAACTAAAGAAAGATGTGTTTAAAACACTTATGAGATAAAGCATTTTGGGAGTATTATTGAGCACCAAATTGGGGATGCGAGTTCATATTAACTCAACTCTCCATAAGAACCATGTAGCCAAACATGGGAATTAACGGGTCATTCTTTTTAGATGATCACGTAAGATTAAGCTAGTGGATCCACTAAGTTAAGTAAGGTCCTATATCACGACAAGGTATAGGATGGTCCTTGGGCAACGTGAGGTAAAACGTTGTATCATCACTAGGGCTCATAGTGGTGGTTGTCGGTTAAAGAATCTCCCACTAAAGTTATATTACTTTTATATAAGTAAAGTTGAGTTTGTTATTGTTTTATCCTTAATGAACTAAGGTGTTTGCATTGTTTTACAAGCTTTATATATATTGCATGTGTCTTATTTCTTTATATTGAGTTTGGTTATTCATGAGTCGAGCAGAGCCAAGGTAAGAGTTCCTTTGTATTCCTTCCAAGCTTAAGTTGTTGTTTAGCTTTCCAGCTCGCATACTCGTACATTCAATGTACTGATGCCAGTTGGCCTGCATCTTATGATGATGCAGATGCAGGTACCCAGGATCAACATCCAGCACGCCGTTGATCCAACTGAGCACTCCAGAGTCACTGGTGAGCCTCTTTGCATTCCGGACGACTCGGTTATTTTTGTTCTCTTAGTTTTGCTTTATTAGGATGTTGCGGGGTCTGTCCCAACATCCATCTCAGTGTTATAGATGCTTCATAGATAGTCAGTTAGTTAATAATGAGTCTCTCTTCTATGTATATATATAATATTCTATCTTGAGACTCGAGTTGCCTTTTTGGCCAGATTTTATCAGTTGGGTTGTTTTATGACCTTTCATTGCATTGGGTTATTCTATTGAGTTAGGTTTCTGCTGAGTTAAGAAAGCCAGGCCAAGGGTTCCCTTGGGGCCAGCAATGGTCTCCGAGTGCTAGTCCCGCCCAGGGTGTAAGCTCGGGGCGTGACAGAATGTTGTAAAAAAAATGCTGCTTTGGAGTTGAGGCAACTTGAATTTCATTCAAAACACTTTTCTGTAAATTCTGAACTAATGGATGAGTGTATAGATGAGGAATAAGTCCCCTATATCTTAAAGTTTTTTAGTCCACGTAGACTAAACGACATTCCTCACCTAAGGGCCAAGAAGTGCAAGATGCAACATATATTACTTGGTTCTTTTATCTTTATACCACCACCCCTTGAGAGGAGCAGAAAAATAGATGTAACGTTAGGGGTACAATTCATAAGTTCAAAGTAGAAAGAAAAGAGGTGAACTTACTTGTGTCGTGTCGTGACGTTAAATTAGGCACTTATTGGGAGGCAACCCAATTTACGGTGTAACTTTCTTTTTTTTTTTAGTGTAATTTTTTTGTGTTGTTTTTACAGGTTTTGGAGAAGTCTGAGTATCCAAAATTTGGAGCTAAGGAGCATGTTTAAGCTTAAGAATGGGGTGACGACCCTTGATGAAAATTAAGAGAACATGCTACTAGCTAGGCCTAAAGGCCTCAAGGAGTTTTTCTAACCCTTGTTTTAAATTTTATTTGATGCTTTGGGGACATAGCATTTTTTTAAGTGTGGGGTGGAAGAATAAATTTCTAGTTTTTATTGTTTTATTGAGTCTTTTATTTTTTTTAGGATGGGTTCCTTGACTTTTATTTTCGGTTCTTTTCCTAAGGATAGTCCCTTTGAACCGATTGTCTTTTATTTTCTTAGGAATAAATTTTCTTTTAATTTTTTTTGAGAGAAAAGAAAAGACCCTTTTGAGTGGTGTGATACTTGCTATTTAGGTCTAATTTTTTAATAGTATTTTCTTTTAAATGCTTGATTAATAAAAAAAAATGCAGACTCTTTGACACCTAAGCTCATGATTGTGACTTTGTGTTTAGATTATTTTATTTTTGTAGTTTGTTATGATCCCGTCTCTCTTAGAAGTGGAATTGATCCATCTTGATTGATACTTGTTCCATGTGTGGTGAGAATTTGTTTATTCCAAGTTTTGCATCCTAGTCTAGAACTTTCTCTGCATGTTATTGAAGCGAAATAAAAAGTGTTGTTTTGTTTAGGAGATGATAATAGACTGTAACACCCCGTATCTGAAAATAGAGATTTCAGATTTCTGGTGTTACAGGTGGCACTCACGGACACCATCCACGGACCGTAGATGGACTCACGGTCCGTCCTGCAGGTCCGTGGTTCGTGACAGAAAACTTCCCCAGAACTCAGTCAGAAAATTTGGCTAAGTGTTGACCCACGGCCGGACTTACGGTCCGTAAGTCAGGTCACGGACCGTAGTTCGTGTCCGTGGATCGATGCCCCAAAAGCCCAGCTTCAGTCCCGAACTACGGTTGACCAGCACGGACCGTCATTCGATCCACGGTCCGTAGGTCTGACCGTAGATCGAAGGTTAGCAGCCAGTTAGCTAAAAATTCTGATGGGTCAACTTCAGATGGTCATAACTTTTAGTACAAAATTAATTATGTGTCCCATGACCTATGGTTAGATAGATAATTGAATTATCTTTCCAACGCCATCGAGTTTGCTAAATTCCGACCTCCGAGTAAAACGTTATGCCTGTTTTAGTGAAGACCTGTCGGGCAGACTCGACCTACGGACCCAATCGACGGACCGTCGATTGATTGACGGACCGTCAGTCAGGTCCGTCAGTCACTCCGACAGCAGCTAATTTAAGGGTCTTTTGGTCTTTTCCTATTTCGTTTAACCCCTAAGGTACGTCGTTTAGACCCTAAATCATGAGGTTTTAATTAGTTTAAGCCTAGAAACATAACTAGAACTTACCTAAGTCAAATCATTAATCAAACTTAGAAGAATTAGAACGCAAAAAGGAGAAAAGAGGTCAAGAACCCTAGTTCAAGAACGCAACAAGGTTCCATCAGTTCCAACCCCGAAATCGAAAGATTTCTCCGTGGAATTCATCGTCAGGTATGTGGGATTTCACTAGTGGGTTCCTTTCGCCCATTAGGTCCCTAGAATTCAGTCAGATTCTTGATTCCATGATTATGAACAGACCTAGGGTTTCTAGAATTATAGCAGATCATCATGAATTAGTTATTTAAATGTTCCAAATCAGATTATCATGTTATTGCTCAGTTTATCGCATGAATTTCAGAACCCTAGCTATCTATTTCTTTAGTTCTTGAATTACACATGCTAGGTCAGATATTTCAGTATTCAGTTTTACATGCCTCAGTTTATGAATGCATCATTATCAGATTAATTGTTGCATTCTCAGTTTGCATGTTCAGTTCGAGCTTTCCAGTATTTACAGAAAACTCAGTCATAATGTGTTAACCATTTAATCTATTGGGAGTAGCATAATACCGAGTTGGACTAGGGTTTCAGCGTACCCATATAGTCCCAGAACTACGAGCCACGTAGGTGTAAGTCCCCTATGTGGGCAACATCAGTTTAGTGATCACACCAGCATGCCTTTAGACCTCTGGCAGGGTATATTGGGTCTTCTCGATGGGGCGTATACATCGGACTCCACATTTAGCTCATGTGGTTTTATGTCGGTTATTAGTAGCTCCCACAGTTCAGTCAGACTCTATTGCATTGACCATATTTCAGTACAGTCAGTATTCAGTCTCAACATGTTATAAATTTGGTCATTGCATTCAGTTAGCTCAGTATTCAGTATTTCAGTATCTATATCATGTTCAGATTATATCATTGCTCAGTATGCTTTGTTCAGTTATATGTTATTTCAGCTTTACTTCATCCTGCATGCTCAGTTCCTTTCAAGTACTGACGCATACGTGCGCTACATCTTCTCGTGATGTAGGTTCAGGTTCTCCGTATCCAGATCACGCTTAGATCGATTCCCGATCTTCAGTTCAGCAGAATCAGTTGGTGAGTCCTCATTCTTCGGGGACAATAGTCATGAGTTTCTTTTCAGTGTTTTAGTCTTTAGTTTCAGTTTTACTAGATCTAGTTGGGGCATGTCCCAACATTTCTAGTCAGTTTAGAGGCTTATTTCAGACATAGTTAGATTCAGCTTAGTGTTTTGAGTTTGATATTTCTTTTGTATTAAACTCTCAGATTTGATATATTCAGTTATAGTATATGGGTATTCCCCATCTTTTCAGATTTAATTATGAATTAGCTTCCGCATCAGTTTATTATCTTTAGTATGCTCATGATCATGCCAGCAGGGTTAGCTTGGGATCACTTGTGGTCCTAGGTCCCTTGTCCGCGTCTCGGGGGTAGCTTGGGGCGTGACATAGACTTTCTTTCATTTGTCTAGTAAATTTTAGCCTTTTCAGATATTTTATCACTAGTTAGCCCTTTTGAGCCTGTAGCCTTTTGTTGGTAGCCATATTCCGCCCTAACTAATTTTGTTGAATCCCTAATTTTTGCACCTTGCTTCCTTGATCATTATAACATAGACTTATTCTAATTATCAATTCTGAGAAAAAGGGATGGTTGAGTGAAAAGGTAATCAATGATAGCTACAAAGTTCTTAAAAAGCCCTCTTTGAAAGAATGTGACATAAAAAAAAAGTTACCTTGATGATGACTTTGGTCCTTCCTAGGACATCGTGTACCTTAACGCATGTAAAATACGTAAGTTGAGGGTGACTATTATGAAGTAAAACTTCAAAAAAATAAAAATGATTGAAGCATTCTTGAGATGATGAGAATTACTTGTGAAATAATTGTTGAAGAAGGGGTTGAAAATAAAGAGAAGAAAATAATGGGTGATGAAGTCTTAAAGTGCAAACTGCTTAAGGAAGTGTAAGTCACTATTATATAGTTTTCCTACCTATCCCCTAGCCTACATTACAACCCGTTAAAGTCCTATTTGATGCTATTATAGCATGCTTAATTCGTGGAGATGTACATAATGGGCAAGCCTATGGTTCTTTGTGTATACATGTGAATTTAATTTGTGAGTGTGAGAGTTGTTCTTGTTATGAAGTCCTTAATTTATATTCAATCTTTTGAATTGAGTGTGTGGACTATTTATTCTTGTGAGGGTACTTGTTTCATGATAGATATGTGATTTTATTAGCTTTCTTTGATGATAGTAGGTGAGCAAGCTTAAATTTGATGAGTTTGAAGTCCTTCTTTGATGTTAGAAGTTTGTTGTTTATTCGGATGTGTTGCAGAAGGATTGAGAATTGTACTAGATGTTTTGAAATTGATATATGGCCTAATTATTTGTATTAACCAAAGTAATGACATTTTTATTTTGATTTATTTGAGATGTACTTTAATGTTTGCTCGAGGACGAGCAAAAGTTTAAATGTGGGGTGTTGATATGAGGCCAAAAATATATTTTCTTATCATTATCTGCCTCACATTTATTATTTATATTTTCCCTTTTTAAGCATTAATTTTATGAATTGTTCTTAATAGTGTATTTTATTTATAGGAGTAAATTGAGATAAAATTGAAGAATCTTGGAGCTAAAACAAATTAATTATGAAAGGTTGAAAAAGAAAATCAATCAGACAGCTTAATAGATTAAATTGAATATTATTTTAATATTTATATATATTGAAAAGATCAGCATAATTCAAATTGAATTGCAAGACTGCTGCCACGTGGCAGATTCTGAAAGGAGCAAAGAGTTTAGGTGGGGAACCACTGTTCGGAAGTTGAATTTCGTTTGGTTTCGGATTCCTAATTTGTTTGGACTCAATTATTTTATTTAGAGTTTTCTATATCTATAAATAGTTCAGATAAATAATTATTGGAGGACATTAGGAGATCAATTAGGAGGTACTTTGCAAGAAAAAGTTGTCAATACTTTTTAGGGTTCTTTTCTTTTTCTTTCTTTTCCTAGAGATTAGTGGCTAAACACTCTTGTTTTGGGTTGTAGCTATGAATCGAATGTTGAATATTTATGGTTTATGAATTAATTTTTGGTTTTCATTATAAGTTACTTCTACATTCTTGTTTTAGTATTTTATGCTTGCGTACCATAAGATAAATCTATTGTTTAATCCTGCAATCGAGAGAGGAGGGGTTAGATAGACCAGAGAATATAGAGAGCTCGATCGACCTATTTGATTGAGGTGATTAGTTTTCAGGAGTGACGCCCGGACAAACAACTTGCTTGGTTACGAAATAGGATGAAATATAAATGCTCGCCAGTTAGTCTATGTATCCCCGCTCAATGATGTAGTTAGATAGCTAACTGGAGTAAGCGACGAGAGGTGTGTAGCCCGACTCATATAATTAACCTTATAAACCAGTAACTTGACAACTAAAATTAGTTCTAAGCCAAAAATATGATACATGAGATTCATTGCATGTGTAGCCCTGGAATTTTTCCAATCACTGTAAGTAATCTTATTCTTTTCTTTGTAAATAAAAAATCAAACTCTTTTAGCACTCTTAATTAAATAGTTAGACTAGTATAATTTAGTAAATAGTTAATTGGTAAGTCCTTTGGGTTCGATAATCTGATTCTTTTAAGAGCCACTCTATTACTTGTGCGACCACCTACACTTGCGTGTGCAATTGGGAGCAACACTTGACAAGTTGACATAGGTCAAAGTTGGACTCACAACTCATTATGAAACGTTTCTTTAAGTGAGGGAGTAAGCAGACATGAATTAGAAACTGTAGGCATGACATCTACCCTCTACAAACTATATTTATGGCCAGAGAACTCACATCATTTTGTTATTAAAATACCATTGGGCATTCTGTTTTTTCTTGGTTAAATTTGTTTCTTTCGGTGAAAAAGGTGGTTTGGGGATTCAATTCGAATGTTTGCAATAGAATTTTGTATCTACGATTAACATGCAATCATATAATTTAACAATAAACTACTCCAAAGAAAGCAGTAATTAGACTCTTCATCACATCAACTTCTCAAAAAATTACGATATTTATAAGTAAGAATGTATATACTACATTAAGGGGACGACACAATTTTATTTAGATACTATACTATAGAAAAAATCACCACTACAAAGATCTAAAAAGCTAATAAATTTGAGATTTTTAAAAAACAAAATCATAGAAGTGAAAGCAGAACAATTTAAAAGAACAGCCAAAGCCAAACGAAATTATAGAATAATTATATGTATAAATTTGATACCTTATGTGAGAGTAGTTAGTGAAATTGCAAACATTGATTCTTTTAACTTGTGATTTTACTAACAAATTGATCAATCATACTGAAAAAGAAACCCTATGAAACTGTGAAAAATCAAGATTGGGTTTCAGAAGAGACAAGAAGAGACAACAACAGAGAAAAAAAGTAGAAGAGAATAAAACTAGAAAATATTACACAATATTGAACACGCATTAGCTACTAAAGTAGAACATCAAAAGAACTTTTTGTAATTGACAAATTTACCCTATTTGTCCCAAATTCACCGTACAATATGTGTTACTTTAGGTAAAACCTTTTGTTGTTGTGTTCATAAAATTCTTGTTTACTTAAGAGGTCGTTTGGTAGAGTATATCAGGAAAAATAATGCATGCATTACCCTTGTGTATTACTAGTACCTTATTTGTTACTCTTTTCAAACTTATGTATACACTCTATTGTATATTAAGGTGTGTATTACTAATACCATGAATTTTTAGGTATTAACTATGCAATGGTTTTAATGCATGCACTAGCATATTAAAGATTCAATTGTCCCTCAAAACTTGTTTTACGTCTTTTCCACCATAATAGTGGAGGGTATCTTTGTAAATAAGTTTTTTAATCAATGCATGTTATTTTTAATACATCAAATCAAACAATGCATTAAATTAATAGACGTATAATTAATGCAATCATAACTAATACATGAATTCCTAATGCAAGTATTACTAATACACTCTAGTTAGCATTCTTCTTATATACTCTATCAAATGATATATACGGTAATATCATACTCTCTCTGTTTAAAAAAGAATGACCTAGTTTCATTTTTAGTCTGTTTAAAAAAAAAGACCTAGTTTCCTTTTTTGTCTAAAAGAATGACCCCTTTTCTTTTTTGGTAACACTTTAATATCAACTTTTCACGTGAAGTGCATGTTTCATAATTATGGCTAAGAGAGGTTTATGTAGCTTTGGAGGACTTTGCTCTTTTACAGAAACCTAAGGGAGTTTGAATCAAGGATCTTTGATTGAGTCCTTGATTTTATGTTGATTGATTTGCTGAGTCATGTCCATATCAGATATGCGCATAAGCAAATCGATTTCTTTCTTTGTATGATGATCTTCTTGTGGTCTTGAATCTTGGTTGATCTTGTTATCTTGAATGCATCCCTTGATTTCGATTTCTTCCTTTGTACTCTTGGATGTTGGCTAATCTTTGCTATCTTGAATGCATCCCTTGATTGATGGAGTTTCATATCTTCTGTTGATTTGCTTCATCCTAAGCAGATGCTAGAATTAATGATTAGTCTTGGATATTTCTTGATTGATATGTTTCTTGAATGCTGGAATCTTGATTTATTTGTTTTCCTTTTGTGTTCGTACAGCACATGACTTTCCCTCTTGATGTAGTGTGTTTTGACTTCTTTCCTTTTTGATTTCTTTGCCTTGATTGATGATTTTGGCTATCTTGAATATATTATGCATCCCTTGATTGATGAACATATTTTGTCCTTCTTTAGGTGTTATATGCTTGGCTCATCTTTTTCCTTCTTTGCCTGCAACAAGTCACAAGTCGGTTAAGTGTTTCAATATTAAAAATCTGATTCTATGATGCTAACAATCTCCCTCTTTTTGATAATGACAACTAATTCATTTGCATAGACTTAAAGAGATAGTGAAACTTCCCTGATATATTTTGTAGCTCCCCCTATCTTTAAGCTATATAGCTCCTCCTGACTTTATTGCTTCTTGTTAAAGAGACTTGGGACTATTCTCCCGTTTTGGCATAATAAAAAAGAAAGAGCAAGAAAGAACATAACAGAATCAACAAATTCAAACAAACATTTTCAACAAGATCTCGAATAAAATGATGCTTAATATCAATATGCTTAGCCCTAGAAAGATGCACAATATATTTAGATAAGCACTAGTATTATCGCAAAAAGTAGGAACAAATTCATAAGAAAGATCATAATCAAGCAACTGATGCATCATCCATAATAGTTGGGTACCACAACTTCCAACAGCTAGATACTCAGATTCTGTAATAGATAATGCAACCGAAGTTTGCTTCTTACTGTGACAGGAGAACAAGGATTGTTCTAAAATTTGGCACGTTCCACTAGTACTTTTTCGGTCATTTTTATCACCTGCAAAGTCAGCATCTGAATATACAACTAAATCAAAATGAGATGGGTGAGGGTACCATAATTCCAGTTATGTATTTCTGATTAGATGACAAATGTTCAGTTTGTTGACTATCTTGCTACCAGAACAAAAGTTTCATCCTAATCAATGCCTTCCTGTTGGGAGTATCCCTGAATAACCAATCTTGCTTTGTTACAAATGACTTTTCTATCTTAATTTAGCTTATTTCAAAAGATCCACTTGGTTCCAATTACGAAACAATTTTTCGGTCTTTCAGTGAGAGTCCATACTCGATTTCTTTCAAACTAATAAAGTTCTTCTTTCATTGCTTGTTTCCAAGATTCGTCTTCCATCGCCTCATTTATATGTTTAGGTTCAATTTGAGAGATGAGTGTTACAAATACTTATTTTCTCAACGAAGCTTTAGTCTATATTGAGTCGGTTGGCTTGCCCATGATGAAGTCATTTGGATAATTAGCGGTATGTCTCCATTCTCTGGGAATACCTATCTTTCTAGCTGAACTAGTCAACTCTAGTTCTGGAGTAGTCGACCGCTCTATTATAATATGATCAGAAGTATTTCAGAGGTTCTCAATGTTCACTGTAGGAGTATTTTTCATCATCTATAGACTCTACTCCCTTTATCCTTCGGTTAGTATCATAAAAAACAACAAGAACATATTTTTCAACACTTAAAGTTCTTTTATTAAAAACTCAAAATGCACGACTGACGGGTGCGTAATCTAATAATATACCTTCATTACTTCTTGGATAAAACTTACCCAAATTTGTCTTACCATTGTTGTGAATAAGACATTTGCATCTGAAAGGGTGAAAATAGCTTATATGGCTTCTTACCACTCCATAGCTCATATGGAGTTAAAATAGGTTTGATGAGGCATCTGTTCAAATTATGGCAAGCAATACTTACTGCTTCAACCCAGAAATGATTAGGGGGATTTCAATCAAGAAACATGGTTCTGGAGTTGTCTTGTAACAAATGATTTTTCCATTCTACCACACCGTTTTGCTGAGGTGATCTAGGAGATGAGAAAATTTGGGCGGATCCATTTTTATCACAAAATTCCTCAAATGCTTTATTCTCAAATTCTCCTCCATGATTGCTATGAACTGTGGAAATAAAATATCTTGCTTCTCTTTGGATTTTTCTACAAAACACTTCAAAGTTAGAGAAAGATTCATTTTTATGAGATAGAAAAATTACCCAAGTGAATCTTGAGAAGTCGTCAATGATAACGAAGACATATTTCTTACCACCAATGTTAGTGGTCCGAGTGGGACAAAAAAGATCCATATGTAGAAGTTGTAAAGGTTTAGTGGTACTTACAATATCCTTGACCTTAAAGGAAGAACGAGTTTTCTTACCGAGCGTCACATATATGGTCCTTTTCGAATTTTAACTTTGGAAGCCCAATGACTAGTTCAAGTTTGGACAATTTTTCCAACGCATGCATGCTGGCGTGACCAAGTTTTCTATGCCATAGCCAAGATTCATTTGATACTGCAGTTAGACATGTAAGTGTTGGCAAGTCAACGTTGTTTAGAACATAGATATTATCAATACGATCTCCAACGATTGTGATATCCTTAGTCATATTTCTCATAGTGCAATGTTACGACTCGATTTCTCGAGTCATGATGGTACCTCTAGTGGCCAACATTCATATCAAGCTTGGAGCAGTCTGATCTGGAGACGGGGGTGAGCACACAACATTTTGTACTATTTCAGTCTCCATCTGTATATATAGACTTGTCTTTTGCCTTTCGAGACAGTCTAGTTTTGTGGTCCACTTTTGGGACTTGTACTCGTTTTGTTAGTAGCTCTGTACAGGTGACTTCTAAGTTCTGGGATGGATCTTTATTTGTTTATATATGTTTTGGTTTGCTTCCGCCTGTTTATATTGTTATCTTAAATTTTGCCTACTCTTGTTCAGTTTCTGCCCTCAGACCTATTACTTGTTGTTCCGGGTTACAGGTTGGCTTACCTACTGGTGGGTTATAGTAGGTGTCATCATGACTCGAGAAATCGAGTCGTGACATGCAAGTTGTAGCATTGAATGAGACTTTTTATCCAACATGATATAGTTGAGTTATGTTAAGCAGGTTGTGTTTTAAGTCCCTCCGCCAGGTATACTTCTGATAGATCACATAATGAGCTAAGAGTAATTGATCCAAACCCTACTACTTATTCTTTTGCATTGTCTCTGAACCGTACATACCCTCCATCGTTTTTGTTAAGAGTTTTGAAATTTTCTTTCTTTCTGCACATATGTCTGGAGTATCCACTATCTATTACCCACATTCTTTTTTTGTAGGTTCTTTTGGTCTGCTCTTGCAAAATAAGTAGATTAATTTATTTTTGGTACCCAAGTATTTTTGGGTCCTTGAGGGTTAGGATTAACAACTTTTGGTCTCCAAATCCATTTTCCAGAAGAAAATTTCCCGCAGTTAAAAGATTTGTGACCAATGTCACCATAAGTATAACAAGAGAAACTAACAGAAATTTCAGCAGAAAGATAAGGAGAATTAGATATAGATCTGTAGGATATGCTGGAACTATGATTGTGAGATTTTCTCCTGTTATTGAGAGTTGATCTTTGGGATCTGACAGAGCTATGACTAGGAGATTTTCTGATATAGTTCAACTGCATTTTTACTTCCTCCATTTTTTCTTCTAATAAGTAGACTTCAATCTGTCTTGCTTCGAGAAGAATTTGCCAATCTTTCTTTTCTTGAGCAATCTTATTGTATTCATCAATGACTTTCTGCAGTTCGTCAGTAACCATATCCAAAGATTCTTGTAAGTCATTACAGTTTGGGCAATTAAAAGGTCTTACCTCACTTGTTTCACATAGTGCCATGAATCATATGTTGGCGGTTTCATCATGATCATCTTCGGATGTTTCTCCTTAACTCCAGGCTTCAAAAATTTTTAGATCTTCATTTCTTCGATTATTTCTTCTTTTTCATTCTGGGCAATTTTGTTTGATATGTCCTGGTTTTCCACAATAATAGTAGCGATCATCATCTTTTTTGAATTCATTGTTCTTGAATTCCTGTTGAGCTCTCTGTCTTCTTTGTCTAACCATTTGTCTGATTCCTCTATTCATGAGAGCCATCCTTCGCTTTGATATTCATCGACTTCTTCCTCGACCTCGGATGTTTCGGCTGTAAAATCAATAGTTTTCTTTTTATCATCTTTGTTGTACGTGTTAATATGATTTTGTTCATAGGCCATCAAGTTTCCACAAAGTTCATCGTAGGTCATTTGTTGCAGATCTCCATTTTCAAGAATAGCAACTTTAGTTTCCCAAGCCTTGGGAAGACTTCTAACAAGTTTCCTAACTTGTAGTCCATTTGAGTACACCATTCCAAACGATTTGAGTTCGCAAGATAATTTTACTGGATCTCGAGAACATGTCTTCTACGTTTTCATTTTTGGCCATTTTGAAAAATTCATATTCATTGACTAGTGAACTGATTCGAGCTTCTTTTACCTTGGTGGTTCCTTTATAGGTCACTTCTAGTTTGTCCCACTTTTCTTTCGCAGTTTCACATGTTGATATCTTGTCATGTTCAGCTCCACTCACTTCATAGTATAACAAACTTATAGGTCTAGCATTAGTTTGAATTACCTCTTGTTGCTCTTTTTAGATATCGAAGGATTCAAGATCAAATGGCTTCTCAGTGCCATCTTTTTCGGTCAATCCAGGAATAGGCTTTGGACCCTTTTTTATCACAATCCATGCTTGATGATCATTTGAAGAGACAAAGATTCTGAATCTGTCTTTCCAATGGTAGTAATGTTGGCCATTGAAATATGGTGGTCGAGTTGAGGAATGTCCATCTTGAAGTAGAGCACCAGGAATCTCATAGTGTGCCATTGGATCTTTGCTCACATGTGGTTAAACACTTTAATGGTGAGACCTGCTCTGATACCGTTTGAAAGTCATGAGGGGGGTGAATTAAAATTTCCTTCGGTCGACATCATGTTATGGTCAGTCGACTCGTCTACACGTTAGTAAAACATATATATAGAAATAGTAAATGCAGTAAGTAAATAACACAAAGAGTTTTTATACCGGTTCGGAACACTGATGTGGTGCCTACGTCTAGTCCCCTTGGGTTACAACGGTTTTCTTAAGAGTTTGTTGAGAACTTGGGTGTTACAGAATGTTACAGTTGAGAGCCTTGTCTGATATGCAAATCAAATCTTCTTATTTGACACAACCTCTACTTGTATAACCTACACTCAGATCTTTCTTTCTCTTTTCTTTTCAATTATTCACTCGAGTGTGTACAAAGTTTTATGAAAGATAAAAGAAGATTACAATATAAGTTCAAGTGAAGTGCATGCTTCACAAATATGGCTAAGAGAGGTTTATATAGCTTTGGAGGACTTTGCTCTTTTACGGAAACCTAAAGGAGTTTGAATCAAGGATCCTTGATTGAGTCCTTGATTTTATTCTAATTGATTTGTTGAGTCATGTCCATATTAGATATGTGCATAAGCAAATCGATTTCTTCCTTTGTATGATGATCTTCTTGTGGTTTTGAATCTTGGTTGATCTTGTTATCTTGAATGCATCCCTTGATTTTGATTTCTTCCTTTGTAGTCTTGGATGTTGGCTAATCTTTGCTATCTTGAATGTATCCCTTGATTTATGGAGTTTCGTATCTTCTGTTGATTTGCTTCATCTTAGGCAGATGCTAGAATTAATGCTTGGTCTTGGATATTTCTTGTTTGATATGTTCCTTGAATGCTGGAATCTTGATTTATTTGTTTTCCTTTTGTGTCTCGTACAACACATGACTTTCCCTCTTTATGTGATGTGTTTTGATTTCTTTCTTTTTTGATTTTTTTGCCTTGATTGATGATTTTAGCTATCTTGAATATATTTTGCATCCCTTGATTGATGAACATATTTTCTCCTTCTTTAGGTGTTATATGCTTGGCTCATCTTTTTCCTTCTTTGCCTGCAACAAGTCACAAGTCGGTTAAGTGCTTAATTATTAAAATTATTCGATTCTATGAGGCTAACAATATTTTCTGAAATGATCTGATGGTTTTCCTAAAAATACAAGCATTTCTGACAAAATGGTTATTGATAGTCCTCAGGCATAAATGTCTTGTTATATCGCGAATAAGATTGTTTATATTTTTCCAATTTAGTATAGGAATGTAAAGATTTTATGAATATGATAAAACTTGATTGTATTTCACAAATGTGTTATTCTTCAATATATAGAAATGCTATACAAAAATGTAGTTGAATACAACTCTCCAAGAGGTGAATAAAACTTTCAGCATGACTTCTAATAGAAACCGCGTACTGTTATGTCGTCCTAACATGCCCCCGCAAGCGGAGTAGTGGTTGTACAACTGCAAGCTTGGAACGTACGACATGAAACTTATGAGAAGGAAGGCTTTTGGTGAAAATGTCTGCTAACTGATCTAAGGAATTGATGTAGCAAACGTCCAAGTCTTTCAATGCTACTCTCTCACGAACAAAATGAAAATTCAATTCAATATGTTTGGTCTGCGCAAGAAAAATAGGATTTATAGTGAGGTATGTAGTAGACAGATTATCACACCATAGTGTGGGACCTTGATGAAGAGAGACACAAAACTCTTTAAGAAGATGTTGCATCCAAGTAACTTTAGCAGTAGCCGCAGCTAAGGCCCTATAGTCAGCCTCGGTGCTGGATCGTGCAACCACTCATTGCTTTTTTGAGCTCCACGACACTAAGGGTGTGTTTGGTATGAAGGAAAACATTTTCCGAAAAATGATTTTCAATTTTCTCATGTTTGGTTGGGTTAAATGTTTTCCAAATCAACTTATTTTCCTCAAATTTAAGGAAAATGACTTCCCTTCAAAACTTAAGGAAAACATTTTACAAAACTCTCTTTCAACTTCAAATTACAATTACTTTTTTGTTGAAAAAATCAATTTATTTTATCCCTACCCTCAAACCAGCCCCCCAACCACCCCTCCCCCCCCCCCCCAAAAATAATAATTTTAAAGCTTGTTTTTTTATTTATTTTACCCAACCCTCACCCCTACCCCCACCCCTCCCAAAAAAAATATTAAAAATTGTTTTTAAAAGATATTTTTAATTTCATTTTTTTACCCCCCACCCACTACCCTCGCTCCCCCCAGCTGCTCCCCTATCAGCCCCCAACCCCCTTCAAAAAGAAAAAAAATCAAGTTTGTTTTTAAAAAATATTTTCTAACTTCAAATTTTTATATTTTCATCCCGATCCTCGATCATTCACCCTCCCTCCCCGGCCAACCCCCCCTCCAAAATAAAATAAAATTGAGTTTGTTTTTAAAAAATATTTTCAACTTCAAAATTTTATTTTTTCACCCCGACACTCGACCCCCCCCCCTCCCCCAAACCCACCCACCTCCTACTCGCCACCCTTACCGTAAAAAAATAATTTAAGTTTGTTTTTTAAAAAATATTTTTCAAGTTCAAAATTTCATTTTTTCACCCTACCCTTGATCCCCCACCCACCCACCCCTACCAGCCCCCCAGCCCCAAAATAAAATTTAAGTTTGTTTTTAAAAAATATTTTCAATTTCAAAATTTTATTTTTTCACCCCTATCGTCTACCTCCCACCCACCCACTCCCAAAAAAAAAATTTAAGTTTGTTTTTGAAAAATATTTTCAACTTCAAAATTTTATTTTTTCACCCCAACCCTCGACCCCCCACCCCCACCCACCGCCTACCAACCCCCACCCCCCAAAAAAAAAATTAAGTGTTTTTTAAAAAAAAATTCAAAAATTATTTTCTACTCTAGTAAATATAAAAGATATTTTTCAAAAATATTTTTCATTCATAAATCAAACACCAAAAATCTTTTCCGAAAAAAAATTTCTACTCAACAAACAAACATGAGAAAATAAGTCAAAAATCAATTTGTTTTCCAGGTAAACATTTTCCATGGAAAACATTTTCCTTCATACCAAACACACCTTAAGTTGGGTCCAAGAAATATATAATAACCATTGGTAGATCGCCAATCATCCGGGCAATTAGCCCAGTCTGCATTTGAGAAAGCCTGAAGCGGTAAGGAGCTAGTTGTATGCAACTGCAAACCGAGGTCTATGGTAGCCTTTAAATAGCGCAACAAGCATTTCATGGTAGGGAAATGAGACTCCATATGTTTATGCATCAATTGGCATAATTTGTTGACAATATATACGAAACATCTAGATATGTGATGGTTATATATTGAAGAGCTCCTAACAAGCTGCAATACAATGACGAATAAGAAAATGGTGAACTCCCAACTGAAGTCCCGTGACCATAGGTGAGACATGTATACCTCTTCATGAAGTTGACCATGCATAAATGCATTTTTGACATCAAGTTGTCGCAGGGACCATCCTTTTGACAAAGCTAAAGACAGATACAAGCAAATAGTTGTAGGTTTCACTAACGGACTAAATATTTCATGCTAGTTCACTCCAGCTTTTTGAAAAAATCCATTTTCCACTAAATGAGCCATGTACCGCTCAGTGGAGCCATCATGATTTAGTTTCAACTTAAAAATTCATTTGCATCCCACAACATTTATGGCCGCAAAAGACGTGACAAGGGACCAAGCACCATTTTGCAGGAGAGCATTGTACTCTTCTTACATAGTCTTTCTCCATTTCAGATCTTTTTTGGCTTGAGTAAAACATGTAGGTTTATGTGTCAAGGTAGATGGAGGTAAAGGGTATTTTGTGGCAACATGAGCTTGTGGAGTTTGAGATTTAGTCTTACGCCTGATTACCATATGATGAGGTACAAAGGGTGTTGTTTGAGCAGTCAATGCATGGTTGAGAAGTATGGAGAATTATGGGTTTATCAATAGCTGATGGAAGATCAACAATATGGTTAGTATAGGAGGAACGAAAGAGGGAGACAAATCAAACAGGACCGAAAGACACACCAGTGAATTTGATGATGGACTTGGTGATGAAGGATTAGACAAGATTAATGATGGAGTTGGAGAAGCAACACCTACTATGGAACGATCATTAGCATGAGCATCAGTGGGTTGGGAAGAAAAATTACTAGGAGAAATGACTGTAAAAAATGTCATGACAGTAGAGCCAGAGGTCGGTGCTCTATTCGGAGTGGAAGATGGACTAGCAAAGGGAAAATGTTAACTTGTCAAAAATCACATGTCGATATATATATATTCTCCCACTAGGGACATGTAAGCATTAACAACCCTTATGATGTCCACTATATCCTAAGAAAACACATTTTAAAGATCGAAAGACTAATTTGTAAGAGTTATAAGGACAATGGAATGGGAAGCACGTGCAACCAAAACTTTCATGAAATGATAATTAGGAACCAAAAGCACGGTCCACATTGAAACCAGCCTTACACGGTCATCAAGTTCTTACCCTTTTCCTTTAATATAATAATATATTAAATTATTGATAATAGATTTTTATCAATCATGTAACATCCCGCCTTAAATATAAAAAGAACTAATTTGGAAAGAGCCCATTTGAGAATTTTACAAGTTATGCTTGAGTTGTGAGTTTGGGTCAATTTCGAACGACCATAACTTTTCGTACAGGATGAGTTAAGTGGCCCATAAGATATCAAATGAAAGGTCTTGGAATCCTCTTTCCAACTCAACCGAGTTTTCTAAGTTTCGAGCTCATATGAGGGAGATATGTCCATTTGAAGTCAGTTTGTACAGTTAAGGAAAGTTACCCGAATTAGTGAGAGGTATTTTGGTATTTTTCTTACCCCATCAATTTAAAATGTTTTTAGTATTATTTTGGGGACAAATCTGATTTGAGTCAGTTTTACAATCCTAAATTACGCTTAGGGTTTTGAGAGGAGTTCAAGAAGAGGAAAATAGGAGAAAAAGAAAACATCAAGATTTCTTCCGAATCAATGAATTGTTTCGCCAAATCGAGGTATGTAAGCTTTTATGGTGATGGGTTCGTTCACCCACACGTCAATCATGATTTACATATTAGAAATTCATCCATAATATTGAGTATATTTGAGTTCTTGATGAATTCTTGATAAGTGTTCTTGAAGTGTTGCTTTCGTTCTTGAATTAGGATGGGTTTGATGAGCTCTTGAGATAAAAGTATGAGTTTGAGGGTTGTTTTTGAGTAGATTCTCGTGTACTTATATTGGGTAATTGAATCTAAGGAAAATTTGAGGAAAATAATCGATTCTAGATAAATTAGGGTCAGAAAACGAGAAGAAAAATTCGTTAGAATGTTTTGGGGAAAGGCTGGGGAGGTGCACTCCAACAGTGCGCCAGAAACCAGCCTCTGGAGTCTATGGGCTGGCACCCCACGTGAGCAGTGCGCCAGGGTAGCCTGCCCCCACCCTTTTTCCGTTGTTTGCTCCGTCTAAGTCCTTTTAAAGTGTACCATTACTCCCTATTGATTCTAACTACTCTAAACTACATCTAAACAACGAGAAATCATTCACAACATAAATCATAACCCTTAAATTCATAATTCAAATTCAAGTTAGAGTTAAGAGTAAAGTCTTGAGAGTTCTTTCGAGTCATTTTGAGAAGTCTTTTACAATCTTTTTAAAACTTGTTTTAATACTTTAGTACTTGAGTTTGAGGATGAGGAGAGTTGAGTTTCAGTTTTCAAAATGAATTTATGAGAACTAAGTATTCCCAATAGTAAATGTTTTTACATTTAAAATGAGGGGATACACTGATTTCCAAAGTAGTTCATGAGGAGTTTGGAGTACTATTTCTTTTAAGAGAAATCTTTTGCCTAATAATCTCAAAGTTGAGGATGAGGAAATGTTTTTAAAAATATGAGCTAAGTTATATTTTGGGATTAGTATTGAGCACCGATATGGGGACAAGTTCAGATAACTCAAAGTCCTCATAAACCATTAGCCAATGTGGGTGAAAAGGGTCATACTTTTTAGATGATTTCATATTTCTTTTTTAAGAATAGCTTAATGAATCCACTTAGTTGAAGAGTTCTATACACCGACAAGGTATCGTATATCACATACCTCATAGCGATGGTTGTCGATTAGAAAATCTTCCAAATAGAGTTATTTGTATCTTTATATACAAACTGAGTTATTATTTTACTTTTAGATACATTGAGTTTTTATCTAGTGTTTAAATGTTTTATATAAACTGTACTTTTATCGTCGTTTTATATTGCATTGAGTTGAGTAGAGTCGAGGTGACTATGTTTCTTTTTTATCAGGTTCAAACTTGCAGGTTATGTTTAATATTTCCCTTACATGCTTGTACATTCCATGTACTGACACCATGTGTCCTGCATCGATTCATGATGTAAATACAAGTAACTAGGATCATCAACCAGTGCTTCGTTGATCTAGTCGAGTTCCAGAGTTGTTTGGTGAGCCTCCTTGCTTCTGGAGGATCCCTTATTTATCTTTATCTATTTCAATTTGTTAGAATGATAGGGGGTCTTGTGCCGACATCCTTCATAGTATTAGAGGCATCATAGATAGATATACAGTAATAGTTCATGAGTCTGGTTCATTTCAGTTGTTATGGTCTAGACTAGAATGCCTCTTTTGGCCAGCGAATGTTTTATTTCTAAAATATTATGAGTCAATTTTTTGAGACAGTTGAGTAAAGTTTACTTTTGAGTTCATATGTTGTTGAGTAAGTCTTCCGTTGAGAGTTGAGCCTGACCAAGGGTTCACTTGGATCCAGAAATGGTTCTCGAGTGTCGGCCACATCCAGGGTGTAGGTTCAAAATGTGTCAAATCATACCTCACTTTATTGAAATCTAAGGCGCTAATCACGCCGTAAAAAAGACACAATTCACAATTTTACTATGAAAAATGATGACACCCTACAAGAATCTTATCACCGCCAACACATGCAACATCACTTTCTTATTAAATTAATGATGAGTCTGAGATTGGGACTCGTTTAGGGCTTTGTTTTGATAGTTTTAGTGTCCTCAAATGCCTAATTTATGCAATAAATTAATGTCAAAGCCTTGATTTTAAGGTATGTGGACTAAGGAGCAAACCAAGGACACTAACAAGCAAAAATGAACAAAACAAGATGAAGACATGGAGAAGAGAAATCTGAGTGATCGCCAAGACCACTTGGTGAGCCACCGAGTGGCTCTTCCGATCGCCTAATGTTCCAGTGTGCCAGCCCTGAGGGAAGAAACCAAGTCGGCAATGGAAATGGGCAGTCGGCGAATCGTCGATGGGTTCTATTAACCAGCTGATGGATAATTTAGTTGGTAATCATTTTTATATTTTTATAATGTTTAGCTAAAACCCCAATTCTTGGAGTGTGATTATTTGATTATGGGTTGAATTAGCTTATGGGTATTGATTATTACTAATTTAAATGCTATATTGAAGTGGGTTTAATCATTAGCTGTGTTTTTTCTATGAATTGTACTTGCAAATGCAGTTTTAACTTTGAGTTCTTAACTTGCTTGAGGAAGGGGTTTTTGAACCAAAGTTTTTGATTTATGGTTTGTAGGTATTGGATTGATGTGGGTTCGACTTTAAAGAATCTTGCTCGAGAGAGAAGGTGTATTAAAGTTGTGGGTTGTTCTTATTTGTTAAGTTTGTTGATGTTCGAGAGAAATCATTTGAATTGAAGTAGTTGTTCGAGAGAAAGCTATTTCAATCAAAGCCCCGCTTACCCACTGATATTTAGCTATTGATGGCCATGAGGGCCAAGCAATGCCAAACGTCCATTCCATTCCCAGTATTGATCACAGAATTATGTCATTGGGTTGGTATTCCTCGAGATGAGAAAAGGGATTTAGATATCACGCCTACCTCTTCTACCGACATCCGGCACATAGAGGCCGAATACACGAGAGATGAGGCTCACAGAAGAAGAGCAGCTCTGGTGGACACATCCCAGAGGTTGATATTCATTCACTACTTGCAGCGGCAATTATGCCTACTCCGACCACTGGGACTTCAGGTACTTCTTGATCCGCTCCTTCCGATACCCCTGGTCCTTCTGTTGCTCCCCCACCTCCTAGATCTACTGATGGTACTACTACCTCCAGGCCCCCGATCACCCCGGCCATGGGGCACCTAGCCCATTCTACTGATGTGCGTGCTTTCCGGCTAGAGGCCGAGGTTCCCAGGATGATTGAGAGAGTTATCACTATTGCACTGACACCTCTCAAGGCGTCTATTGAAGCCCTCACATCGACAATAAAGGTTTGTGAGAAAGGGCAGGGTGCTACTGATGCGGTGACAGTTTTGAAAACTGATGTTTCGGAGCTGAGGAAGGATATGGACCATCTGAAGTCCACAAACTTTACTTTGCTATTTGGGATGGCGGAGATCTCAGATGACCAGAGTGTAGATGTTCTAGAACATCCAACCTATGCTGAAGTGCCACCGTCTACTATTGGAGATGATACTAGGGATGATATTGCTACTGCTGAGTTCGAAGCCGAGACAGATGAGGACCAGCTTGAGGTGTGAGATGAGGTTTTTAATGAGGAGTTGGACGATTTAGAGGGTGCTATGTTCGACACAGCTAGACGGGCCTCCTTTAGGGATACGTCCATGGCAGGCTCCAGTGAAGCCAAGGTTGAGAGACACCGGGCACTGATGCCAAACATATGGAGTGGCTGAGATGCAGACTTCACCCAAGGCTTAGCCTGGCAGGATGATTTTTCCCCTCTCTCTTTGTATCTTTTTACACTTTGTTTCTGTTTTAGTTGCATTTGAGGACAACTGCTTATTTTTGTTGGGTGGGGTGAAGTATTTCTATACCTACCTCTTGTGATTGTTTTGTGAATATTGGGCTTATTTGGTTTATATATATATATATATATATATATATATATATATATATATATATATATATCTTGGTTGATGAATTGTGTTATTGATGTTTTAGCTTGTGGCCCATTGTTTTGAATAAAAATGGTTTTGAACCTAATTTAAATATTTTTGCCACCTCTTTTGTGTGTGATTGTGGTTGTTCTTGTGCAAATTTGAGTGTTGGTTGTGGTCAATACCGATGACTTGATTGAGTGATGCAAGTACCTGAAATGATCCTAGGCAAGAATTTTGAAGAGTGAACCAACTTGACAATATACCTCTTTTGTGGCCAACCTTTTGAGATGTGTGAACCTTTCTTGACACCTTTTGAGACTTACCCTTTTTCTTGGAAGAAACTTGAGAAATTGTGACTTCTCTTTATCTATTCACCCATAATATTCATGAAGTATGATTTGCTTAAATAACCAACTTAGGCCAAAAGTCTAAGTTGGGGACGTGGTGAAAAGAGAAAGAAAGTCAAGAATTGTGAGAAATGCCCCTTTTGTGTGATTGCTTTGAAAAAGATGGAACCCTTTCATGTAAAAAAAAGAAAAAAAAAGAAGGGAATGAAAAAGAAGAAAGAAAAGAAAAAGACCGAAAAAGTTGTGAATTAAATAATGTAGTGAAAATTGCAAAAAAATGAGGTATCCGTTGGTTCATATGAAGTTGAATAATGGGGTGGATTATAATCATGTTTGAAATGTTAAAAAAAAAGAGGAAATTGATGTTCAGACCATATTTCATAAAGGTAGAAGCCATTAAGCCTAAATGACCATACTTTTACACTCAACCCCATTACAAGCCTTGAAAAGACCTTTATGATCTTGAGTGAGCTGAAACGAATGCTGATTGGAAAATAAGGGCAAACATATGGGTAAATTCATGCATGTGTTCATCTTTGTGAGTGTGAGAGTTGTATGTGATTCCCGGACTTAAATTGTTGAGAAATTTTGTGTGAAGATTGAATCATCTTTGTTGTGAGGGAATTTGATTACCTTTGTTGAGCTTGAACTTGCATTTGAAGCAAGTATTGTGAACTTGAGCATCTTTGATAATGGTGAATCACAATTTGAATCTTTGAGTGCACAATTGATCATTGTATGAGTAATTTGAACCTTGTTGTGTGCATTTATGTTAAGTCTTATGCAACACTATTTGAGACATCCTTATTGAACTGCTGATCTTGAATTTTACTTGAGGACAAGCAAAAGTTTAAGTTGGGGGTGTTGATGAGTCCGAGATTTAGACTCATTTAGGGCTTTGTTTTGATAGTTTTAGTGTCCTCAAATGCCTAATTTATGCTATAAACTGATGTTAAAGCCTTGATTTTCAGGTATGTAGAATAAGGAGAAAAACAAGGACAATAACATGCAAAAAGGAACAAAACAAGCTGAAGACATGGAGAAGAGCAATTTTGGTGATCACCAAGACCACTCGGTGAGCCGCCGAGTGGCTCTTCAGACCGGCTAAAGTTCCAGTGTGCCAGCCCTGAGGAAAGAAACTAAGTCAGCGACTGAAATGGGCAGTCGTCGAATCGTTGATCGGTTCCGCGATGACAAATTGGATCGCCCAAAGTTACAGGACTTGAGGATGCTAAGAACCAATGCAAAATGGCGATGGAAGAGAGCAAATGGTGGATCGCCAAACCACTCGGCGATCCCAACTTACCTCGCCTAATGACTTTTCTGGCCAAATTTTGGCAACTATAAATTGAATTTTGAACTGTAAATTGAGGATCTAGCTATCATTTAGTAAAGTTTTCTTAGGAGTTTTAGAGTTCCATTGTATACTTTGAAGCTTTTTGGAGGCTCAAACTTGAAGATTTGCAAGTGGGTTTTTGAATTTAACCTTTGGAAAACATGGTAAAGGTTTGGAGACTAATACCCAGCTGATGGATAACTTAGTTGGTAATCATTTTTATCTTTTTATGATGTTTAGCTAAAATCCCAATTCTTAGGGTGTGATTATTTGATTATCGGTTGAATTAGCTTATGGGTATTGATTATTACTAATTTAAATGCTATATTGAAGTGGGTTTAATAATTAGTTGTGTTTTAATCTATGAATTATAGTTACAAATGTAGTTCTAACTTTGAGTTCTTAACTTGCTTGAGAAAGAGGTTTTTGAACCAAAGCTGTTGATTAATGGTTTGTAGGTATTGGGTTGATATTTTGCCCGAAAGAGTGAATCCTAAACCAAATCTTACCCATCTTGCGAGAGAGAGGTGTATTAAAGTTGTGGGTTGTTCTTATTTGTTGAGCTTGTTGATGTTCAAGAGAAATCATTTGAATCGAAGTAGTTGTTCGAGAGAAAGCTATTTCAATCATAGCCCAGCTTACCCACTGATATTTAGCTATTTATTAGTAGATTCAATTACCCAATTAGCAAAATTTGCCTATAACCGATCACATCCCGAGAATTCCTCTCTATATTGTTATTTCATTATTGGTTGATTGCGTTGTACCTGATAATTGCAAACCAACCCCCCCCCCCATCTGACATTCGTTGTCACCCCCTTTGACTTGTTTATTTGTTCTTTTCGACAATTTCTATTCCTATAACAATTTAGACCACATTTGTACTTCATAACTGAATTTGAACAAGTACCGCTCCCTGTGGGTTCGACCTCAACTCTTCGTTGGGTTTTATACTGCTTAACGATCATTTGCACCTAGAATCGGATGAGGTGTGCTTGAAACGTTAATCAATTACCAATCATGAACAATATTGACAAGATTGGAAAATTTTTGCAATATGCATATAGCATATCAAAAAATAAAAAGAAGTTAACCCACTTTGTAACTTGCAATCTACCACGGTAATGGTCCGACACAAGGCAAAATTAATATATTTTTTTTATTTGCTTATCTATTTAGATGAAAGCAACACTTTTGATGCCAATTGTTGGAAAACTATATGCACAACGGAAGCATACCATAATTATACTGCTTACATGAATAATAGATAACCAATAATGTTTATGCTTGAACACATATAATCATGCTAGAATACATAAACTTGTTGAAATTTAATTCAAGAATTATCTCTTGAAGCGTGAGGAGACCTTCAAGTGAATCGACAAGATAGACAACAACTTTGTGGTCTTCTATAGTGATCCCGGGTTCACATCTGAACTCTCTCAATACTTGGGTAGGAAAGCATTGTATAGAAAACTTATCTCTTTTTAGGGTCAGAAGAATCACAAATTATAGAGATTTATTCCCGGTCCAAAAAGGAGAACCAAGAGACACGTTTTTCATCAACCGAAAAATACATGCTTGTTTTCTTTTTAAAAGAAAACTAACGCTTGTCTCCAATTTTTCCTTTAGAAATAGGATTCTGAGTTCTAGTTAAATGTGGGTATTGTAGGGACCAAGAAATTAATTGTTGAGGCTTCCTATTATAGAAATAATTTCAAATAATTAATTTAAATTATTTTTACCATAATAAATTACAAATCATTCCACTAGAAATTCATAATTGCACTCCTCTATTTATATTTCAAAATTTCTCATTGAACACTTAGGGTATGTTTGGAAAGCCACTTGGTAATTGGAAGTGGTGTAATTACTAGGGTAGTAATTACCAGCCTAGTAATTACACTGTCTAGTAATTACACTTACTTGTTCGGTTGCCATAGTGTAATTACACATGCCCTGTTTGGATGTCACAGTGTAATTACAAATGTTCTGTTTTGATGCACAATTGCAATCATAAAATTATAATAAATTTTAAAAATAAAAATTAATTATTTAAAATTTATACTAGACAAATAAGAAACTTTATAAATGACATTAAATTAAATATTTAAGATATATATTCTTTTTTGAAATTATATTAATTAATAAACATATTTTCTTTAACTAATATTATGAAAAAATAATTGATTTATATTTTTTCAAATTAATATATTTCAATTGAATTGATCGTAACAACTAAAAGTATGAAGTTTCTACGAACATCGTGAAATGCATGTTTGATAAAAAGAATAATATAAAAATAAAATGTAATAAATTATTAAATGTTTGACAAAAATATAATCTATCAAGTCTAATTAAAGAATGACGTGCAATATAAATTCAATATTACTAAAACAAATGACACTGAAAATATAACATAGGTTATAAATTCAAAACAAAAAATTTAACATAATATTCTTATAACAAATTTCAACATAGCAATAAATATGATTTATTTTTATTTCTTCTTAATAAAGAAAACGTAAGTCTATAACCTTACTTAACAGTACATTCTATTTTAATTTAAAAATAAGAATACTAATAAAATTATGCTAATGAGAAAATAAGCATGGCATAAAGAAATAGATAATACGAGAAAATTACATAGAATCACGTAAAGTAAGGTTGAGAACAAGAAGAAAATGAAATATAATAATATAAAATAAAAAATAAACTTTTACAAATTTTTAGAATAATAATAAAAAAAAAAGAAATTAATATAATAGAAGTAAAAAAAATTAAATCAAAAAAATAAATATAGAAATTAAAAAAAAGAAATTAAAAAGTAATCAGGTGGTAATTACACCATGTAATTACCTGCAATTCACAACCTCTGCCTGTGAATTGTAGAGTGTAATTACCCCCCTGCCAATTATACCAATTACCTGCTGACCAAGTAATTACCTGTCCTTCCAAACAGGACAAGACAATGTAATTACATCAATTACACCAAATTCAACTACCAGAGTATCCTTCCAAACAGACCCTTATGTAATTTCTCATGTTAAGATTACAAATACTAACCAATAAATTATATTAGTGACGAATTTAATTCAACGATTAATTTCCTTTAGAGCACTGCTGAACTTATTTCATGTGTCGGATTCATAAATCCACTTGCAAGATTTGACACGATGAAAACTTATAAACTTCTCAAAAAGGCATATCATCAGTCTATATTTTGAGACATGGATTCCATCAACTAACTTATTATTTCACCAATATATATTATTATCATCCAATCTACCAGACATATTGACCCATCTTAGAATCTCACCTTTTGAAAAATCAAAACGATAATTAACATGTACATATCATAATAGTTATATCAGAATTAAGAATATAAGTACATTTAATAGTTTAGAGAATATGCTTTTGTCAGTCAGTCTAAAATAACTATCTCTACTTGAAACTATACCGTTGCCATAATTAAGATAAATTATTATATAATTTTGTGCTACAATCGTACCGAAAGGATGCCCAATTTCCATCTTAGATTGTGAACAAAAAAATTATACTTATAAGAACTGATGGTTTATTCGTCGTGTATAAGCTAAAACTCTATACACTAAACCATCTACTATATAAGTAAACAAACACCATAAACGAATATATGATCTATTAAAACTGAATAAATAATTATTTTATAATAAATATTACATCTAAATATATGATTAATAGTATATATCTCAACAGTGATGGGTAGCGCCGGCATCTGGACACCATTGAATGTTGGCGGGTGGGGGGAATTGATGAGCTAGGTATGCAGTAGGATATGATGAGTTGTTTTAGCGTTGATAGCAAGTGTTGGAAAGATGATTGCCACCATTGAAAATTTGACATCTAGGATGGGATTTATTGGAGTTCCATTGTTGATTGTTATTGGAGAAAGTTCGTTGATATGAACGTCCTCCACATCCACCGCGGCCACGATATGAACGATCTCTACCTCGATTGGAATTGGGGTTGACATTACGGTCATTTGGAGTACTTTTATGGCTAATATGGCTGCTGGTTGGTTCATAGATTCCAAAAGGGTAGAAAATGATAAAGAAGAGGCTGAGAAGGATGAGTCATTAATGAACTCGTGATTTAGCAATAAACTATGAAGTTCTATGAAAGTTACTGGCACGGAACGGTTGATAAGGTAGTAACGATGTCTTTAAATTCTGATCACAATCCTTTAAAGATATATATATAGATATATATATATACACACACATAGGTCTGTAAGAATAACTGGTTGTCCGGCAGCAGAAAGTTCATTCGAAATGAGTTTCATCTTGTGTAAGTATTGCGTGACAGAGAGATCATCTTGTTTTAACGTTGTATATGGAGATTGAGAACTCATGTATTAGATAGTGAAGATAGAGTAGATGCAAGTGGATCCCAGACCTCCTCCGCTGTATTCATTCCAATGATTATTGGAAGCGTTTCTTCGGAGAGGGATGATATAAGACGACAACAGATCAACTGATATTGTTGTATCCAATGTGTGTAATATGGGTTTTGCTTAGCACCAACAGTGTTGCTGATTGTTGACGGTGGGCACAGAATAGACCCGTCAATGTAACCATGAAGATTTTGATCACAGAGGAAAAGCAATATTTGTATTGTCACGCCCCGAGCCTACACCCTGGACATGGCCGGCACCCGAAGACCATTGCTGGCCCCAAGCGAACCCTTGGCCTGGCTTACTTGACTCAACGGAAGACTTAAGCTAAACAAAGATAAGTTCATATAATAAACTGGAATCTTATAGAGGAACATTCAACTATCCATTAAGGCAAACTCAAGTCTCAACATGGAATAACGATAATGAAAAGACTAAAAACTAACATCTGACTGTCTATGAAGCCTCTAATAACAACTGAGATGGATGTTAGGACAGACCCCACAACATCCTAATAAACTAAACTAGAAAGCAATGAAATAGATCCTCCGGAAAGCAAGGAGGCTCACCAACAGGCTCTGGACTGCTCACTGGATCAACGATGCGTCGGGATGCCGATCCTAGTTACATGTGTCTACATCATAATACGATGCAGGCCAACTGGCATCAGTACATTGAATGTACGAGTATGCGAGTTGGAATGTTAAAATAACAACGGCTAGAAAAAATCTGAGAGAAACTGGAGAACTTACCTGGCTCAACTCAACTCAACATGACTGAACTCATTTCAATATAAAGCAGTTTAAAAGCAAGTGCAATATAAAGAAAAACTGTTTAAAAACATGATATTAACTCTGTGTGTATGCAAGATACAATTAACTCTGAGATGTATTTAAAATACAATAAACTGATGTATATAAAAAATACAATAACTTATGTGGAGTTTCTCTAACCGACAACCATCACTTAAGAGCTATAGTGATGATACATCGATCTTCCTCACGCTACCAATGCATCCTATACCTGGCCAAAGGTATAGGACCTGAACTGCCTAATGGATCCACTAGTCTATTTCGAAAAGGGTTCATCTAAAAAGTATGACCCTTTTCTACCCATGATGGCTACATGGTTTAAAGGGGCTGATAGTTGTATAAACTCTTCCCCATCGATGCTCAATACTACTCCCAAAAATATACTAGATCTTTATGTTTAAAAACATACTTCTCCTGTGATTTGAGATTAGTGCTCAAAAACTTAGCTCAAAGGCTATCTTGGAAAATCTCTATTTCCCTGCTTGCTTCATTTAGAAAGCTAATACTCTTTTCTAAAAACTAGCCCGAAGGCTCTTTGGAAATCTCAGTTTCCGTTCTTATTTAAATGTGAAAAACATTTAAAAATCTCTTTGGGAATACTTAGTCCCCCTATACTTTTGAAGAAATGAACTTCAAACTTTACCTTTTACTTTTTTCTTAACTTCAAACTTAGTCTTAAAACAAGTTAAAATGTTTGTAAAAGACTTATGAAAACTTGAAGTGAACTTCTCTTACTTGAGTTTTGACTTTGATCATAACTCTTGCTTGAATTGACTCTTAACTGATCCTTGAATTGAATTATGAATTCAAGGATTATAATTTGTGTTTGGAAAGACCTCATGGTGTGTAGGAATGATTTCAAATAGCTAAACTTGAGAAAAGTTACGAAATCACCATCTTGGAACAAGTTCGCGACGCGGAGATGGTTCTAAATAAATAATTGCGAAATTTAATTTTGAGACAGAGGAGTCCGCGTCCTGTCCGCGTCTTGTCCACGACGCAGAGACAATTTTTGTACACTGTGGGAACAAGTCTTCAACGCGGACTTGTTAGACGAAGCCTGCTCGACTTTTTCCTTCTTCGTTTTCCGGCCCCAATTTGCCTAAACTCGAATATTTTCCTCAAATTCATTTTAGGTCCCGATACCCAGCATATGTACTCAAGAACCTAACTCAAAGTAACTCTAAAACACAACATAAGGATCTCAGAAACTCCACAATTCAACCCAATTCAAGAACAACATTTATATTCAAGAATTCATGTCAAGAACATCAACTTTCAAACCCTTTTAGGACGAATTGCGCTGAAACTAAACATGTTTGGCGCGTGGGTGAATGAACCCAACGCTATGAGAGACTCACATACCTTGTAGGATCAATTCCTTGGCGAATCCACAACCAAAATCGATCGTTCTTGGCGAATCTTGCGTTTCCTCTTCTCCTTTCTCTTGCGTTCTTTCTCCAAAAGCCCTAACTCTATTTCTCAAAAGTGTAAACTGAACTAACTCAGTCTTGACCCCACTTAATTTACTAAAAACGGATTTAATTAATTGGGTAAGGAAAAGACCAAACTACCCCTTTTTAAATTCCGGATTGGGCATTTCTTTATTCGAACAGCCCAACTTCCAACAAACATAATTCAATCATACAAACTCAGAATCGTGCAAACTTGACTGCGTTGGAAAGATAAATCCAAGAGCTTTCCAACCATATCTAGAATTACACCTAAATCATCCTGAGCTAGGAGTTATGGTCGATTGAAGTTGACCAAAATCTCAACTTTACATTACTTAAAAATTTCCAGATTTCCTTATACTTTAAAAAAATGATTATTTCAAGTTCTTAGCTTCTTTCTAGCTATTTCAAGTTGTGAGATGTTACATGTATGCATCAAAAAAGGTAGTTTTTCAAGGTAAGTTTAATGGAGATAAAGTGGTGAGCATGGATAAGGGTTGTGGGTGAAGAAATAATGGAGGTGATGGAGCAATTGGTGCCCATCATGGCGTCTAATACCATATAAAACCACAGAAGATATAACCCAATTATTATTATGTTGCTCGCTTTACTTCTGTACAAGGATGTGTGTATACACTATAGGATGTCTCTAATACTATAGTAGCATAATCCAAATAGGATTCAAATAGTATAACAGTAATAGGACTACCCAAACTCAGTAGGTCCTCTCTTAGTCATACCCGACTAGATTCGAAATCATGTGTCAATAGAGACAAAATGAGAATATTTTGTATCTGATAAATCAGTAAAATAAGTGATACACTAGTGTTGTACTGGCTAAATTCGCCTAAAGGAAAAACCTATTACTTTCTAGCTCCCAGAGACATAATTATATTAGTAACACCAAAAATAAAAATATATGAACAAATGAAACTAAAACTAAGGCGAAGTCCATCAGTAGCAGCTAGTGGTTATATGGCGAAGTTGCTTGAATCCTATTTTTTCGTTTATGTTGAAATCCTTGTAGAGATCGCTTCATAAATATATATACCAGTTTAAGGTTGTAACAATGGTGATGAGGGCTCAAACATCTTGTTTGTTTTCTCCTCCATTCCTCTACTTGCAAGGTATATTATAGCTTTAGCCTGAATAATAAAATAACTCATTTAATTAATTATTATAAGAAAATAGAAGGCATGCATCTTTTAAACTAAATTCATATACTTTGTGAGAATTTTATAGAAGCTTAATTAGTTGACTATCTAAAATAAACTGAGTACAGTGGCATCAGAAACCACAATTTTTCCATTGTAAAATATTATTATGCTTAATCTCGAGTCGTTGATCCTCCCTAATAGTAAAGAAAAAACTGTAAACTCCATGAAAGGAGAGTAATTATAGAAACGTTTCAGAGAGAAATTGAGAGAATAGAAGGAAGCATGTATTGAATGAATTAATCTGTTACATTGAATGTAGACATAATGTTCTATTTATAGGCAGCAGTTTTAACTAACTCTTTTGTAACTAACTATATGACAGCTCACTATTTCTAACAAACTCAGCCTAGTAGCTAACTAATTAACCATACATCTTATTAATCATTCTAACACTCCTCCTCAAGCTTATGGTTGAAAAATGTTATTCATTCCAAGTTGACTTAACAACTGATTTTGTTGTGCCTTTCCTAGACTTTTTGTGAGTAGATCAACCAGCTGATGTTTAGTATTTATATGCTCAGTCTTCAACATGCCTTGACAAATTCTTTCCCTCACAAAATGACAATCAATGTCTATGTGTTTTGTTCTTTCATGGAAGATAGGATAGCAACAATCTGTATGACTGCCTTACCGTCACACACCATATTCACAGGTAGATTCACATTGATGCCTAGTTCCTTGTACAGACCTATCAACCAAGTTACCTCAGCTGCACATGCAGCCATGCTTCTGAATTCAGCTTCAACTGAACTTCTGGACACTGTTTCTTGTTTCTTAGACTTCCAGGAGATTAATCCTCCTCCAAATTTTACTAGATAACCAGTGACTGACTTTCTAGTTTCCAAACATGATCCCTAATCAGAGTCACAGTAAGCAGTGAGTTGAGAAGTTTGTTCTGCAGACCAGGAGCTTATTTGATGTACCTCACAACCCTTAGTGCTGCTTCCATATGTGACTGTTTTGGGCAATGCATAAATTGACTCAGTACTTGTGCAGTAAAAGCAAGATCAGGCCTAGTCATAGTAAGGTATAGTAACCTGCCTACTAGTCTCTGGTACTTTGTAGGATTTGTAAGAGGAGTATCATTTTCAGCTTGTGCATGCTTGATATGTTCATCATACTGAATAGAAGTTAGCTTTTGATTCATCTCTAATGGTGTACAGGCAGGTTTGGCTCCCCCTAGTCCTTATTCAGACACCAACTCTAGTGCATATTTCCTTTGTGTCATAAGTAACCTTGACTTGATCTTGAGAATTCAATTCCTAGAAAGAACTTAAACTCACCTAAGCCTTTCATTTTAAACCTTTTCTAAATCTCTTGTCTAGTACTGCACAACTGTTGGTGATTACTTCTAGAAATTAATAGATCATTCACATATACTAACACAATTACAGTATCATTATTATCATGTTTTGTGAATAAAGAATAATCATAATGACTTTGACTGAATCCCATTTGCACTAAGGCCACAGTTAGCTTAATATTCCATTGTCTTGGTGCCTGTTTCAGACCATACAATGACTTATGTAGTTTGCAGACCTTATGACACTCCCCATGTCTAGCAAACCCATTAGGAATCTCCATATACACTTCCTCCTGCAAATCACCATTGAGGAAGGTATTGTGTACATCCATTTGGTAGATGTACCAGCCTCTAGATGCAGCAAGAGCAACTACTGATCGAACTGTTACCATCTTTGCAACTGGACTGAAGGTCTCACCATAATCTAGGCCTTTCTTCTGACTAAAACCCTTAGCGACAAGCCTGGCTTTGAGTCTTTCAACTTCACCTGAAGCTAGGAATTTAATTTTGTAAACCCATTTACACCCAATAGGTTTTTTTCCAGATGGTAAGTCCACAATACTCCAAGTATTATTACTTTGCAGTGCAGCCATCTCCAATTCCATTGCCTTCACCCAAGAAGGGTTAGCAGCAACTTCTTGAAATGTGGTTGGCTCAAATATAACTGAATATGCCTGGAGAAGTTGCCTATAACTTGGAGACAAGCTAGAATAGGAAACATGATTTGTAAGAGTATATGTACAAGCATGACTCTTAGGTGGAGTCATAAAGTCCTGCAACCAAAGAGGTGGTCTGCTTGACCTGGTTGATCTTCTAACTGGCACAATTTCATGAGATGGAACGGAAGACATGGATTCAGTAGGAAATAAGGCAGTAGTATCAGAAGATTCAGGGACAGACCTAGCATTTACAAGGACCTCAGATGCTGGAGAGGGAGACTTAGGACATGAAGAATTGAGCTCAACCACAGGAAATATAGGATTAGAGGAGGCATACAAGTTTCTAAATGGGAACATATGTTCCTGAAATACCACATGTCTGTTAACAAAGAAGATATGATCATGAATGTCATAGAGAATGTAGCCCTTTTGAGTAGACAAATAACCCATAAACACTGCAGGAACAACCCTGGATGAAAATTTGTCACTATCTTGTGACTGGCATCATAACACAAGCATCCAAACACTCTGAGGTGTGACAAGGAAGGAGGATGCAAATATAACTTTTCATATGGAGTTTTGTGAGCAAGTACTTTGGATGGAAGCCTGTTCAGAATGTAGGCAGCAGTTGACACACATTTACCCCAAAATTTAAGAGGAATAGAAGCATGAAACCTTAAAGCCCTGGCCATGTTCATAATAGTTCTATGTTTTCTCTCAGCAATACCATTTTGTTGAGGGGTATATACACATGAACTCTTATGCGTAATGCCCATATCGCTTAGTAAAGATTGTACCTCAGTGTTAATGAACTCACCACCATTATCAGTTCGTAAAGGTTTCACACTGGTAGAAAACAAATTTTGCACATTCTTGAGAAAATGTTTAAGTACAACCATAGTTTCAGCTTTAGATGTAATAAAAAAAATCCATGTATATCTACTATAATCATCCACAATTGTGACAAAGAACCTTTTCTTATTATGAGTGGGCACTCTATAAGGTCCCCAAAGATCACAATGCAATAGTTCAAAGACATGTTTGGACAGATGAGTACTATGAGTAAAGGGAAGCTTTGTATGTTTAGCTAGAGGGCATACAGTGCAATGAAATCATCCTTACTTCTTAACGAACTAATAGCATCATGTTTCTTGATAACATCAACAGGAGCATGACCTAACCTTTTGTGCCATACATCTATAGACTCAGAGTTTGTAACTAAGTTAACAAAACTAACAGAAGACTTGACAGTAGACTCAACAAAATGAACATGACTGCTACTCCTATTGACCAGCTGTTTTGGAGCTTGATTTGGTCCTTCATGTAGGATATAGAGTCAATGCTCTTCTTTACCAATCTCCTTCACCTGACCAGTGTAAAAGTCTTGAAACATACAAAAGTCAGGGAAGAAACCAACCATACATTGCAACTCTTTAGTGATCTTTGACACAAACAATAGATTAAAGTTGAAGTCAGGCAAGAATAGGATATTAGAAACAGGTTGGTTGTCAAGAACACAAGTGTTTCCAACATTTGACACAACTGCAACTTTACCATTGGGCAAGTGAACCTTCTTTGCAGCATGAGCAGGAGATACCTTAGCATTGTCTAAGTTGTCCAGGGTGGATGTAATATGATGTGTTGCTCCAGTATCTATTATCCATGTTCTACCTTTATAAGTACAAGAGAGAGCTTTAAGAGAACTACCTGCATCAGTTGCAGAGACTACATTAGCAGAAGGTTCCACTGCATTGTCACCACCAGGTTTGGACAACAGTTGAACAAGTCTAATACTCCAGCCCCAGTTTTCGGGGATTCCATTTCGATCTAAGCCCGGAAACCCATATCTTTATATACGAAATTACTTATTTTTTTTCAAATTCCTTTCCTTACAGTCAAGTGGCGGAACGCGTTGAATATTCGTTGGTGTCGAAATGGAGCACCAAGAGTGGTTGGACATCTATGGTAATTAATGGTAACATTGATTATCATAGACGGTCGATATACTTTTGTAATCTCCGATCATCAACCAAATCCATACCATTATTGTCTTTCTCCGTGAACAGACGCTTTGTCAGTTCATTTTTTAGATAACTTCAATTCCATAATTAAGAAAAAAGGTGAAAAGGGCGGGTAAATCTAGTTCAATTGGTAAATCCATCTCAGGAGTAAGCTGCCGCCGCATATGTAGAAAAACAAGGAGCGCACTCATACCCAGGAAAGGAAAGAGATTGATACTTATAATGATATAAAGCTAGAAGAGCGCCCGCATCTGATCCCCAATTCTTGTTCACCCCGGATGATCGTGTTGCGTGAATTGTGACCTCGCGTAGCCTTGGTCACTTCTTTTTAGAAGCTTTTCTAAGCGAAGAAAACGCCTCTCTAAGAGAAAAACTTCTTCACCATAGGAGGTGATACGAGAAAGGTGTTAAGACCCAAAGAACTGTTGACTATTGAAGATGCTAAAGTACTACCCCAAATCATTTCGATTAAGGTGTATATAACACTCAATGGCCAACGGTCTGTTGCTGCAACTGATGGTATTGATCCTGAGTGAAGAAAGCTCCAGGATGTGAACCTGTAGTTGTACCTCCAGTGTTCTAATTATTAGTACCTCTAACCTCTTGCCCAAGGTCAACTTGATTAGCATACATAGACTTCCTCTTAGACTGAAAATCAGCAGGATATCCAATAATTTTGTAGCATTGGATCTTTAAGTGGCCTTTACACCCACAGTGTTCACATACAAGAAAATTCTTCCTTGCCTTGTAGCCAGCTCCAGAAGTACTATTATTGTTAGCATTATATCCCCCTCCTCCTCCAGAGCCAGTAGTATTCCCTCCATTATAACCACTACTGGAAGAGGAACCAACATAAGCACCAGGTCCTTTTGATGTACTAGCACCAGTAGTGTAAATGCTATTTTTCCTAGAGTACATAACAGTGCCCTCTATTACCCCTGAACTGGCAGAATTCACCAAGTTCCTTTGACTCTCTTGATCAATTAGAAGGGCATAGGCTTTATTGAGTGTAGGAATAGGGCTCATCATGAGAATCTGACTCCTAAGAGGAGAATATGACTCATTTAACCCCATGAGAAACTGTAACAACCTCTGATAATCACAATGCTCACCAAATTTCTTTGATTCAGGACATGGACAGTTGGGACAAGGCATGAGAGCATCATATTCATCCCAGAGATTCCTTAGTCGTGAGTGATAATCAACAATAGACAATGTACCTTGAACTAGAGTATGGATCTCTCTATGCAGTTAAAAAATTCTAGAACCATTCACTGTATCAAACCTTTCTCTTAGATCTAACCAAACCTTTCGTGCATCAGAAGCATACACAACAGAGCTAAGAAGCCCATGTCGGACAAAATTCATAATCCAACTCAATACTACAACATTACATTTCTCCCACTGGTCATGTAATGCAGGCTCAAACATAGACTTAGGAAATCCTCCATCAACAAATCCTAGTTTGCTACGACCTATTAAGCCAATTCTAAAGGACCGATTCCATAGAGCATAATTCTCTGATCCAGTCAATTGTAGAGAGATGAGAGAACTACCTGGAGTTTTAGTATGTCGAAGAAACAGAGGATTATTGTGATCAATCACTGGAAACAAAGTATGGCTTGAAGTGCCATTACCAGCACTGCCAGTGTTTGCTGATGGAACTCCATCTACTGCCATTGCTACTTCCTTGAATTGGAGATGTCTCCTTTCGATTCACCTTTAGCAGCTGATGAATCTAAACAACTCACAGAGCAAGGAAAGCCCCTACGATCGGTGCCTCTGATACCATGCAAACTCCATGAAAGGAGAGTAATTACAGAAGCGTTTCAGAGAGAAATTGAGAGAATAGAAGGAAGCATGTATTGAATGAATGAATTTGTTACATTGAATGTAGACATAATGTTCTATTTATAGGCAGCAGTCTTAACTAACTCTTTTGTAACTAACTATATGACAGCTTACTATTTCTAACAAACTCAGCCTAGTAGCTAACTAATTAACCATACAACTTGTTAATCATTCTAACAAAAACAAATATATGATCCATACATTATGAGTATTACTTGTTACAATTAGGACTCTATGAATATTGTCATGTTTTTTAATTAGTTGTTGATGATAAAAGGGAAATCGGCAATGTAAACTTCCAAAAAGAGGTGTAAACGACAAATCAACAATGTACTAAAAGATGGCGTCCCCACTAACACCTAACAAAACCACGTGATAAATGAGACATTTTTTACTTTACTTTTATTTCCATCACTCCTCTAACTACACATGTTCCGTCGGTTTGAATTAATTACTCTTTGAAATGACTCTGCTGTATTTTTTGCTTAAAAAATTACTATATTAACTATTTAACTATAAAAAATAAGTATCTTTTTTATTTTTCTGAATAAAATCAAATATTATCAGTTTTTATTCAAAACTTGCTCATATAATTGTTTTACTCGTCCAATTTAAATTTTACACGTTCCTTACAATACAATAATTCGTAATAGTATTTTACCAAAATAACACTGACATTTAGTTTTAGATGATGAAAATGATTTAGAAAATAATAATTGACTTCGAAGAAAAAACATGAAATTTTTTATTTTATTCTTTGATATATTAAAAATCGACGATTTCTGCTATTTTTTTGTCCACCAGTTATTTTTCACTATCATCTGTAGGAGTATACGAACAAGAGGGCATCGAAAACATCACTACTGCTTACTTTACCAACTTATTCTGCACAACCCAAAACCTCTCAACCTTAGGCAATGAGAGCCCCAAAAGACTCCATAGCAGCTCCGACCTACAAGACTTAGGTAGTGTCCCTTCTGGAAAAGAGATACTCCAAGCAGTAAACTCATTTCAACCTTATAAAGCTCCGGATCCGGATGGACTCCACCCCTATTTCTATCAAAATTATTGGAGCATAGTAGGGGAATCAATCGTAGCACTATGTGCTAACGCCTTTAAGAATGAACGAATACCTAAGGAAATCAATAGAACTCATGTTTGCCTTGTACCAAAAAAGAAAGGGGCCAACAATCTCCGAGATTTTAAACCTATAAGCCTGTGTGACACAAATTATAAAATAATCACTAAAATTATTTCTAACAGGCTAAGACCTATTATGAATAAATTGATAGGTCCATGCCAAGCGAGCTTCCAAAAAAACAGGCAAGCCACGGACAACGCAATAATAGTGCAGGAAACTATCTCTCACTTCCAAAAAATGAAGGGGAAAAAGGGTAACATGATGCTAAAAATCGACCTAGAAATGCTTTCGATAGGATCTAGTGATCCTTTATACGAAACACCCTTATCAACTTTGGGTTCCCTCACAACTTTATCAATCTAATTATGTCATGTATCACCACGAGCAGTATATCCATTCTAGTTAATGGTAAACGCACAGATTTCTTCGAGGCATAAGACAAGGAGACCCAATATCACCATACATCTTCATATTATGCATGGAAATGTTGTCGCAAAGAATAGAAAGTGAAGTGGCACAAAAAATTGGACACCCATAAATATTACTAGAAAAGGGCCATATCTATCTCATCTATTCTTCGTTGGCGACCTCATCCTAATGGGTAGAGCTGATGATAGGAATTGCAACATAATCAAACAAGTCCTAGAAGTTTTTTGCTCTGAATCGGGTCATAAAATTAACCATAACAAATCAAAACTAGTCTACTCAAGAAACTATAGCAAAGATATTAGGAACCTAATAGCTAGGACTATGAACATTAAATATGGGATGTCTTTTGGAAAATATCTAGGATTCCCTATTTTTAATAAAAAACTGTCAGGAAACGACTACCAATTTATCCTAGACAATATGCAGCAAAAGTTAGCAGGATCGAAAATGAAATTCTTAAACATCGCAGGTAGAGCTACTCTCGCTAAAGCATGTCTAAATAACATACCCACACATATTATGCAATATATACACCTTCCAAAGGAAATTACTAAAAAAAATAGACCAAATCCAAAGGAACTTCATATAGGGTACCACTAGCGCAAAACAGAAGTTACACCTAATAAAATGGGATACATCAACGAAAGGGAAAAATAACGGAGGACTAGGAATGCAACAATCAGAACCTAAGAACAAAGCTTTGCTAACTAAATTAGCTTGGAGGGCTTTTACCAATCCTACCTCCCTATGGGCTTCTGTACTAATAAATAAATATACCGGTGAAAGTAAAATATATGCACTATCACAATCAAAAAGTTCCCATGGAAAATCCTGGAAGAACCTAATAATAGGATGGAGCATTTGCAAAGAAGGCCTCAAATGGTCAATAGGAAATGGCTCCAAAATATCAGTATGGTATGATAGATGGTTACCGAACAACCAAACAATGCGAGAACAAATCTCTCGCCCCCTAACAAGCAAGGATGAAAACATGAAAGTTAGTGACATCCTAACGAACTCTCGAGAATGGAACTATAGCTGCATCTCATTTATTCTCCCAATAGGAATCAGGAATCTCATCGAATGTACCTATCTAACCTCTTCACCCATCGCACAGGACAGAGCGACATGGAGTCATAGCCTAAAAGGGATTCTAACAACGATCTCGGTATACCACCACCTTAAAAAAAAAAAATAACCAACGTAACAATGATTACGACTTCAAATGGATATGGAAGCTTTAATGCCCAAATAAAATCAAACACTTCCTCTGGTTATGTCAACTCGACAGACTACCAACACCCTCCTACCTTAATGCCCTACAAATAGACGTTAGTAAGTTGTGCCATATATGTAGCAAACCGGAGACAATACAACATATTTTTCTGGAATGCCCAGTAGCTCTTAAGTTCTGGGAAGAACTGGGAATTACCAACATCAACAATATAATAAACAACCAAAAAGAAGCACACTGGTCAAAACTTGTATACACTATGAATCCAAAAATAAATAGCATGAAATGGGAAGAGGCTTTTCCCTTTTACTTATGGAGCATTTGGTTAACAAGAAATGACAACCATCATAACAACACAAAGAAGAGGATTAATATGCAATCAACATACTTTCACGCTATAGAATTCCTATCCCTTACAAACTCAAAAAGGGACAGAGCTAAACCAAAATTAATCTTCGTGAAGTGGAGGCCCCCTACAATTGGTTATAAACTAAATACGAGTTAATAATTTTGATGGTCACTCAACTATCAACTCTTTTCACAGAAAGTCACTCAACTTTCATTTTCAACTCAAAAGTCACTCAACTATGATTTCTTTGCTTAGAAAGTCACTCAGTCTATTTAATTTATTTTTCCACTAAACTTTCCTTTTATTTAGATTTAGAATTATCTTCCATTATAGTCTCTTGGGTTATTGAGACAGTAGACAGTGAGAAAACACTATCTGCTCTAGTTCAGCATGTACAAAAGGATAAAGTTATGAAGTGCATTGAATTGATTCAAGAATTGTGTTTAGCAAGTGACTTTGTTAAAGTTCCAATTGCTTCTTCAATCCCATCTGTTCCTCAGAGTCCAATTGGTGTGTTGGATGCAGCATGTTTAAGTTACAGAACTGATGGCTCAGGAGTTGAGTCGCGGTCGAATTCATCGCATAGTAGTCCAGTGAAGAGGAGAAAGCTAAATACTTAGAGATGGCTGGATGAACATTAAGTAGAAAGAAGGCCTTTTGTCAAGTTATTATGATATAGTTGAATGAGAGTTTTGGTGTGATCTTTTGAGAATTACAATGCACCCCACAACACATAACTTCAAAATAAAGAAAGTTAGGAATATATTATGAAGAAAATGAATACATATAACCCAAGATTGTTGTATTTTTTTTATTGTTTTTGAACTTGGGAGACTATAATGGAAGATAATTCTAAATCTAGATAAAAGGAAATGAGGAATCCATTATAAATTCCTACTTAATAGAGATATTGAAATTGAGAAGTTACAAAAAGAAGAAGAATGCTTAGGAGAAAGAAGGAGATAAGAGAGAATGATTTGGGGGAACTAATGGTAAAATAAAAAGTTTAATATCATATATTTAGCGGGTCGGGTTAAATGGGGCGGGTCATTAAATGGTTAAAATAGATATGTATTTGGTTCTTAAAATTTTGGTTAAAAATAAAATTTTCATGTCAGTATTTTTTTGTGAAAACAATAATTAAATAGGCTGAGTGACTTTCTATGCAAAGATGTCATAGTTGAGTGACTTTTGAGTTGAAAATGAAAGTTGAGTGACTTTCAGTGAAAAGAGTTGATAGTTGAGGACCATCAAAGTTATTAATCCAACTAAATACGGATGGATCATCCTCCGGGAAACAAGGGGAAATGAGATAGGGGGAGTTATACGGGACAAACATGGCAACTGGGTCCTGGGATTTATGGGCAACACTTATAAAGCCTCGAACATAACATCCGAACTCTACGCTTTCCATAAAGGCTTAACAATAGCCGTGCAACATAACCTTACTCCAATTGAGATAAGCATAGATTGCACAAACATCATTCAAATGTTACTCAATGATCATCCATCTTACTCTACTATGTTGTATGATTGCAGGGAGCTACTCCGGCAACTGGGGAACCCCCCAGTACATCACAACTTTAGAGAACAACATCAGGTGGCAGATTGCTTGGCAAGAGAAGGGGCTAAGTTAACGAAGGCTAACTCTTTTGTGTTATGGGCAGTTCCTCCTTTGTGTGTCAAGAAGAAGTTGGATGCAGATACGGTAGGAATTCTTTTTGTAAGGCTTAAAAAGCCACATATCAGAACAGATTATTATAGTAATTACTATGTAGTACCACCCCCTTCCCCAGTGGCGGATCCAGGATTTAGAGTCCGTGGGTGCTAAATAGACTTATCGATTAAATTAATTTTATATTTGATTAAATTATTTGTCTTTCCGATATATATCATAAATCAATCAATAAAATGTAAATAATAAGATATTACACTTTTATTGAGTATTTAATCAAATAAAAGAAAAGTCAAAGAGTAATAATGTAATTAATTTAATTTAAGTCAATAACAATTATAAAAAAATAAAAATAAAAATTGTGCCAGTGCTTGGAGCCTTTTTTTTTTCTTAAAAAACGTCTGCATCAAATTTCTCAAAAAAATAGGTACCAATGGGATTCGAACCTGCAACATCAGCCTTCTAAAGTTGCCCTCCTACCATGGCACCACAAGACAATTTTGTTCTATGGGTGACACGCTTTATATTTATATAAATATTATATATATATACCTATGTATATATAGAGTTTCCGTTGAAGTTCGGGGGTGGCGTGGCACCCCCAAACCTCTGCATAGATCCGCCACTGCCCTTCCCCTAGTAGGAGTAACAATAGCAGCATGCTGCCACTAACCTGTAATGATGCATATTAATATATACTATATTACTTCCTTTTTCTACCAAAAAAAAGGACCATACACGCAATGCACGTGTATCAGTCGGCTTATTATTTTGGAGTATTTGTTCTCACTATTTATTCTCACTAACTTAGACTTATTTATATTTTGTTACACTTGCTTTTAGCAATAATTATAGGCTGGAGTGTGACAAAAGAAAATTTGCAAAATTATTTTTTAATTTGTACATGTGATTTTTTGTCTTCTGAATGAGCACATCCGCCATTTGCTTCACGTTGTTGTTATTACTTTATTATATTTACTATTTAAGAAATGAGAATAAGCATAGCTTTTTGTCAACATGACAGTTTATGCTTTGAAGATATTTTTTTAAATTATAAGTGTGCTTTATTAGACTGTTCTTTAGGCTTTTAATGTTTTTTGGTGGATCTGAAGAGAAATCCATAAGTATACTTTCACAAATCTGCCGCTTTTTGCAATATGGGGTCGTGATATGGGTATTTGAAATTTCGATTGGGTAATTTTAGTATTCTATTTTTAAATCTATTACTTCCTCCGTCCCATTTTATATGTCATCTTTTTTTATAAATAGTTGATCCATAATACTTGTCATTTCATAAAATCAATGCATAAATTATCATGTTGTTCCTTTTTTAACCTTGTGAGTTATTAGCCTTGAAAATATATATTTGACCAACTCAGAAAAGCTAAGTAAATGATTCATGTTCATTGGTTAAATTAATTAATCAAAATAAATTAATTCATATTCATTGATTGAAAACTTGAGTTCCAAAAAAAATAAATAAGGGTAGAAGGGTAAAGTTACATCATTTCTTAATGCAAGTGCAAAGTAAAAAAGTGACATATAAAATGAGACGGAGGGAGTATATCATTATCTAATACTAGGTTGCATAATTGTTAGTATTATAATAATATATGTGCTACTTATGTAACTATGTACTTCGGTATTTTTATATGTTATTGTAGACACATAAATTTTGTTAGATTCAAATCACACAAAATTTGGATTATATTCATATTTATTTGGGCTGAATACTTAATTTGGGCTTCACAAATGAATAAGTTTGTTTTATTAATTTCAAGTCTAAGGTTCAATTCATCTTGAGGCCCAAGCTCATGCTACGTGTCAAGATGACTTGGCATGCATTCAAGTTCAAAACTAACAAGAGGATGTCACATGTTCAAATAATGTGGCAATCCTGGTCGAAGTTCAACAACTAATCAAAAATCAACCTTATATTGTTTGTTATAAGTTTGATGTCTTACATGAACCAATCAAAAGAAGACAAAAGAGTTTATCCACATTTGGAATGCCTCTCTCCTACAACTATAAATAGAAGGGTTACATGATGTTCTGAGGATATTCTGCAAGCATTCACGAAAGCTACAACATCGACTACATAGTTCTTCGAAGGAGTGGTCAAAGAGTTCTTCCCGGAGATCCATTTGAAACGACGAAGTGCTTCCCGACGTTTCCAGATATCAAACACATCTCAAGGAGTTCTACATCATCCTACATTCGAGAAATACACTATTGTCAGCCCTCGAATCATGGATAATATAAGAAGAGAAGAATTAAGAGAACAACAGAATTGTATGCACAAAGATTCATGAATAAAATTACTTTTTCTTTTATTTATTTTGATTGCAATTAATTTTCAGCTCTACAAAAATTTGTTACGAACAAATTTGAGATGTACGGTGGGACCAATTTCGCTTTTCATCTATTCTTCCTGCATATCGATGAACTACGAATTCAACTACTGTGAAAAAATCAACAATACTTCATGCAAGGCAAATATCAAGGTTAACGATATGAATAAATCAATGTTCTTCATCTCTTTGAAGATGGCGGAGAAAGAGAAATCGCATACTACAACTACAACTTCTAGGGGCAAAATCCATTTCTTTCCATTAGATGGAGTCTCTCACGCTGACTTTAATTATGAGAATTTCGAAGATTCGACAGATTCATTTACCTCAACAAAGGTCAATGCCATGATGACTGATGTAATTATGTCCACAAACAACTTTCTATGATGAAGCAAACCATTGAGGCAATTAAAGAAATCTATTGAAGGTAAATATTTTCAAATCACCCAACTTATGATGAACATATTAGATCTCTATCGCCCTAGAGAGTTAAGTCACAACCTAACACTACAAAAAAAAGTTGATATTGAATCTCCCACCAAATTAGAATCTTAAATGCACAAAGCAATCTACCTCACTGGCTACGATCTAACGATTCAACAACTATAAGATATGATCGCAAACATCATCAAAGTTTAATATGGTGGTCAATCACAAAGTTCTTATTAGATATATATGCTCCTATCTTCACACTTAGTGAGTAGTGATAATGTGTTGAAAAACCCAATTGGTAATCATGTTGTGGAGTTTCTCTCTATTCCAATTTGATTGTTGAAGAAATCTTTCACTTGAATCCTAATAGACTATTAACTTCGATCTGAACAATTATTGGTAATAGCACCAAATCATGTCTTGTTATTCCGTCAAAAACTACTATTTTATTCTGAATATATATTTCATATCATGTTTGGCTCATACTTTTTCCTAGTTTGGATCAAAGTTTGCAGAGACCCTAATTTTGACCACAGGATGTACCTTAATGCAATACTCCCTCTGTTCTAATTTATGTGACTTACTTTTCTTTTTAATCAGTCTCAAAAAGATTATACATTTCTATATTAAGTAACAATTTAACTATAAAATGTCTAAAATACCCTTAATATGAAATGATTTGCAGTCACACAAATTTCTATCATTTATTTTGGACCATAAGTTTTAAAAGTCTTCATTTCTTTCTTAAACTCTGTGCCGAGTGAAACTAACTCACATAAAATGAAGAGAGTATAAGATATCTTTATTGAAAAGATCTTTACGAACAATATCTTATATATAAGGAAACTTAATTTCATCATCTCAATCCTTCATTTTCATTTTTGCCAAAGTGCATATGTGTTCGGAGAGAGGAAAAACCAAGTTCTGATCACCACACATGAAGCTAATGAGAGAAATTGAGAATTTTTTGTATTGACAAATCAGTAAAATAAGTGATACACTTGTTAAATTCACTTATAGGAAAAATCAATCATATTAGTAACACCAAAAATAAAATGTATGAACAAATGGAACTAAAACTAATACGAAGTTCATCAGTCGCAGCTAGTGGTGATATGGCGAAGTTGCTTGAACTCTATTTTTTCGTTTCTGTAGAAATCCTTGTAGAGACCGCTTCATGAATAAACCAGTTTGAGGTTGTAATAATGGTGATGATGGCTCAGACATCTTGTTTGTTTTCTCTTTCATTCCTCTACTTGCAAGATATATTATAGCTTTAGCCTGCATAACAAAATAACTCATTTAATTAATTATTATAATCAATAAAAAATGCATCTTTTAAACTAAATTCATATACTTGGTGAGAATCTTAAAAGCTTAATTGGTTGGCTATCTTATGTACCTGAAGCTCAGTAACATCGGAAACCACAAATTTTCCATTGTAAAATATAGTTAGCTGTTGTGATTGCTTATTCTCCAATTGTTGATCCTCCCTAATAGTAAATAAAAACATATAATCAAATATCTTATAAACATTACTTATTACAAGAAGTATAAAAGAGGGAGAATGACTTACATTGTACAATTCTTAGAAGAAAAATTATCTAAAATAGAAGGAGGCATAAGAGTGAGCTCCAAATTACAATTTCTTCTCATTTTCTTCAATTAATTGGGAGAAAAGAATAATCAACAAACAAGTTGTTTTTTTTTAGTGATAATGGAAGATTTATTTATACAGTTGAGATATATAAGAGAGAGAATTAATGAAAGAAGATAGGAGAGTTTGAATGAATATATACAAGATGATTTTTTTGGGTATTAAAAAGCCACGTTTTTAATTAGTTGAGATTTGAACACGAAACACACACTTGAAAAAGGAGAATGTACAAAAAGAAGATGGCGTCCCCACAAACAAATAGCTATGTGTTACCACGTGATAAATGAGACTAATTTGACTTTAAGAAGGTTTACGGTTCGATTTGGATGGATTATTCATTTAATTAGATTTTAAACTATTCAAATTAAATATAATATTTATTTATTGATTTGGTTGTTATTTGTTTCAATTCGATTTGGTTTACATAAAATAAACAAAAATAATTCATTCAAAAAAAGATAACAATCTATTCAAACAAAAAAAAAAATTTGTCATCGTGTCATTTTGAATCTTATAAATTTTATATCAAAATTTCAATTATGTTTAACTTTCTCCTTATATTTTTTCTTAATTCAATGTATAAAATAACATAAATTTCTGGATAAAGCATAAGCTATCAATATTGCTACACAAATAAAAGAAGTATTATCATACCTTATTTTTTTTAAAAAATGAGAATGCTTCGGTTAAAGAATTATTTATAAAATGTAATTACGTATTTAATTATTTTAAAAAATTGTTTATAAATTTCCAATTTTATTCGATTATTTCTTCTGTTTTTTTAAACAAAATAAAAATCAAGCGAAATATTATTGATTTTTTAAAATGTAAAATCATACCAAATCAAATAAAAATAGATTTATTTAATTGGTTTGGTTTTATTTTTTTATTCAGATCAATTTTTATCTAAATCATAAACATTTTTATCGATAACTAATTTTCCTATGTCTATATTTACTCGCCACTTTAAATTTTACATGTACCTTTAAATACAATGATTCAATTAGTATTTTACACATAATAATATTGACATTTAATTTAGATCTTGAAATTTTTTTATAAAATAAGTAATAAATGCTAAAGATATGAAAAATTAAAAATTATTATATTAAAAATAAAAATATATTTTTAAAATAGTTGACACGTAAAAATAAACGGAGGGAGTACATCCTTAGTTTTCTTCAGCGATTTCGGCTATTTTTTCGGCCATTAGTTTTTCTTTCATTATCATCTGTATGGACCATACACGCAACACACTTGTCTTTAGTCGACTTATTAATTAAGAGTATTTGTTCTCACTATTTTAAATTTTTTAATATATTTTGTAACAGTTGCTTTTTGCAAGAATCAAAGGGTGGAACGTGACAAAAAAAATTAAAACAATAAGTTAAGAGAGTTTGCAAAATTATTATTTTGTTATAAAATTAAAGTAAAACAAGACATTACAACATTTTATGTCTACAACCACCCTAGAAAAATATGGCTTAAACTATGAAAAAGTGTGGACTTTGATAAAAGGCTACACTTTTGGACTTTAAGCCACACTTTTTCAGGGGTGGCCGAAACAAGCGTAATCTTAGAGTTTAGGCGACACTTTTCAAGTGTTGTCTTATCAGCTATGCTTAAAAGCGTAGCCTAAAAGGCAAAAAGGTCACATTTTGCAGTACCTCATATAGCAACATTTCTATCTCATAGAACTACACTTTCAACTTTCAAGCGTTGCCTTTGCTTCCTTATTGCCACGATTTTAAAGTGTGGCCTTTTCTATCTAATGTATGACAACACTTTGAAGTGTAGTCCTTGCCCATGTGCATACCACAATTTACAATCCTATGACTACACTTTTAAGTGTGGTAATATTATTTTGGCTATAAAATATTTATATGCCACAATTTCTAATTAAAAAACACCAATATTGTTTTGCAATAAATAATCTCAAGCATTAAATTAGCTAATAAGTAATTCAATTATATAAATTTGCAATAAACTCTAAAAGATAGTATGTCTTCTGTACATACACATACTTATAAAGCAATATTCTAAATATGTGTACACAATAGTTCAAAAAGTACTCTTACAATAGTTCAATATATTCTAGCAATGAATATATTTCACAAAATCAAATATAATGTATTCAAACTTTTACAATAGTTCAAAAATTCTTCATCATCAACTTCAATGAGATCAAATTGACTTGTGGCGACCCTTCAAATTTGATCACCTCCATTTCCCTCCACATTTAAAATGAAATTAAAAATCAAAACAAACCATGTACAACATATCAGATTGCAGCATTTATAGAAGAGGCAAGAAGTTCTGTTGGAGTGCAGCAGATTGCAGATTGCAGATTGGAGGCAAGAAGTTCTGTTGGGCACTGTATAAAATCGATTGCAGCAGTTGCAGATTGCAGACTGAAGATTTGTTGAGTTCAGGCAGCACTATATATAGCAGATTGCATCAGCTCTTACAAATAAATATTTACACAAACTAAGCACCAAAATCAAGACTCCTCAAAGCTAAGACAATGGGGATTCTTCCCCTCACCTGGCAGAACACCTCACATCAACTCAAAGGATGAAACATAACAACTCAAAGGAGGTAACATAATGAAACTTCAGTTTCATTGACAAAGATAAGTTGAGCAAGATTATGATCGTAGCAAAAATAGCACTCATATACCACAATTAGATAACAAATGAAGAGTAATTAGAAGTTCGATTAATCAAATATAGACCATTTCCATTAGAATGGAACATGACAAAGTTAGTCACAATGATATCAATGAGACTAGCACATAGGAAGAACATGAATTCTACAACCTGCAAATGTTCAATAAACTTTCTTGAACCCCAGTATAGCAAGGTCTCATACGATACAATGCCAATCAGATGAATGCATCAAGTACAATATAAAGTGTTTCGGGAGAATCTGACATAGAAGCAGTCACCAATAAGCAAAGGTACAAGATAAATAAGAGAGAGGACTTTATCAATATTCTTATGATAGTCAAAATGTAAGCTTGTCAAAAGTAGATAAAAATGATATGTTTAAGGATTTAAAGAGGCTTTCTGCTCCTGCAATGTATCATTCCATGAGTTACCTAAATCATTTAATTACATAATGCACAAAATGGATTTGTTGAGTTCAGGCAGCACTGTATTATAGCAGATTGCAGATTTGTTGAGTTCAGGCAGCACTGTATTATAGCAGATTGCAGGAGCTCTTACAAATAAATATTTACACACCATATGAAAAAGAACTTAACACAAACCAAGCACCAAAATCAAGACTCCTCAAAGCTAAGACATTGGGGATTCTTCCCCTCACCTGGCAGAACACCTCACAACAATCTCAATGTGGAAAAAAGGGAAGATGACACCTAATTCTCGCAAAATAGAGTCACAATCGCACATAGGAATGTATCAGACATCAATGCCAACTCCAAGTCCATTTCAGGCCAAGGAGAAAAATCCAAATAGGGATCCTGTAAATCAGGATAGCAGTCGCACCAAAGAAAGCAAGAAAAAAGAGGAAAATAATCAAACAAATTGAAACAGAGGGAGTATTTCACAAAATTGATCTAAAACCTGGACATCCACAAACTGTGAAAGGGAACAGATCTAAAACCTGTATACTTCAAGGAAGCATTCACGAACCATCTTTGCACAAACTGGACAAAATATTTTAAACTATCACCCGTCACCCCTCTTTCACATGATTAGAAACAAAAGTTGCAATAGCATGAACAACAAGCTTTTCAGCTTCCTCTTGGGTGGACTCAATCAACTGCAAGTGCTTTTTGCACATTTTGAAGGAGTGATCACCACCGTCTATCACATATAATTCATTAACACACTTCATTTTCTTTCTTACAGCTTCCAGCTTTTTGTGTAGACAAAGCCCATCTTTGCTGCCCTACATGAAAAATAAGCCATAACATTTATACAAAATCTTGAGCATGAATTTAAGTTTACCCTTGGCACCATCACCCCCTCCCAACTCCCAAGCCACATAATTTATGATATTATAGTAATGGCTGAGAAAACACGACTGATTGAGCTGTGAATAATATAATAAAGTTAGTTAGACCTAGCAAATTAGCAATGAGTGCACAAAAATAGTCAAAAGAAATCATAATGAAATGTATTTATGTATGCATATATGTCGATTCAAATGTATATCTCAGCTCCATAGATACAAGTATGCATATAGCCCATCTGTAAGCAATTCAAATTTAGCTAATGTGTGTCCATTTTAGTACGTATTAATAAAAAATAATGTCCGTCTAACAAATAAGCCTCCATAAGATGGACCTTTATGTCCATGTGATACGGATCCATCTACCACAAAGTGCTTTTACCTGCATGAACATAACAGGTACATCAATTTGTAACAATAACTCATCTCGTGTTGCACCATTTGCACCCTGAAAGATTTGCGACTAGACTTACAAAAGAGATTTTTTTTTAAAATGACTCTATATATTCAGTAATAGATAAACTACTAAAATGGTAAAAACAACTATCATAACAGTAATATTTTCACTGCAGTATATACGTACATGCCTAAACAGATCTACCTTTACAACCAACTAAGTAATGAACAACATGATCAATTGATCATGAACATCAAACTCAAAAACTAATGTTATTGCCTTGGTTGTTGTTTTAGTTGTTCAGGTGTACCTGAACTTAGTTTATGTGACGAGCATTCTAATCTTAATAATCAATTTAGACCACTCAAGATGGACAGAAACAAAGCACTTGATTTTGGAATAAGACTGAATGTAGCAAGGAACATGTATATAAACATCAAATGCAACCAATTGTGCATATATGAGTTGCAGCGATGTAAAGTGTGTGTAAAGTACATTCTCAAAGCAATTTGTAGCCTCCAATGGCCAAAAAATATATGCAAATACTCAAAAACTTTATATCGCAATAGATATCAAGAAAGATTAAAAAATAATTTCAAGTGCTAAAACTAATTAAATTAGCAACGAGGAAATTAAGAAGTTTTCTTCTTATAATAACTTTAGATTTATTAAAAGGTGACCATTATTTTTCTCCAAATTCTAAATAGTAATGGACTTTTTGACTTATGGAAAGAGTTTAATGAAAAATTGTAGAGCAGCTCCTTAGTTTCAAATAGAGGGCATAACAATCCAGCTTTCAAAAACTAGAAGGGAAAAAGATATTTGAGTTGGTGTTTACAACACAAACCAACTGGTGTCCAACTGTCATCCCTGTGAGGATGCAAAAAAAAAGCTAGATTTAAATCCAGCTTACTAGCTTGTGAAAAAAAGAGAGGCAAGTTTTTATAAGCTTTAAAAAACCTTTTGGTTGTAAGCTAAGAGTAAAAATTCAATACAGCATGGGAAACATACTAAAATCCATGAATTTATGGTGGGATAAGATTTTCAGTATGTTAGAAGCATCATCTTTTCACCAGCTCTGGTTACACGAATTATTTGGACGTAATCTTCTAAAAGGCACCATCGTATGAACGTCAACAAAATAAATGTTGGAGGTAAAATCTCGCCTAAGCTTTAAAAAGATTAGACATAAACTTCCAAATCAATCATCATTAACTCATCCAGCTTTGGGGGAAAAGGAAAAATTAAGAAGTAAATAAAATAAAGGTATACATTTTACATGCATCAAAACTGAGCAATAGGAATTAGAGCTGTAATACATAAGGGTAAGAAGGGCAGGATTATTATCAGGATAATAGATAACCTTTAATGGGTAACCCAAGAAAATGATAGCTGAAGCACCAATGCCATTAACAGCTACCATGCAGCTAACCCTACAACAAAAGAGGACATTTGTTGCATGTCTTAATATGGAATTAAATGTCATTACCTTACACTTCATCAATTCTCTGGTGCACCAAGGCAATTAAATACATTAGATCAGGTAATGCACCTAAATAATTATGGCTATGTGGAATATTAAAAAATAAAATAAAATATACATACATATATATATATATATATATATGTATAAAATTAGAACCTTTCTGCATAATATCTAAAAGAAACAATTCAAACACTGAAACCGAAAAGTAGTAGAACATCCAGCAAACCAAATTTAAGCAGTAACTCATAATAAAAGATAAGATATCTACACATAAGTTACTTGTAAAAATGCTACAGTGATTAGAATGAACACATACTGAAATACATATATCAAAAGAGGTCTAGAAAGGACATGGACATCATTTTTTACTACAACCCTGGTACATAATTTGAGCTTGAAACTCAACTCAATATGACTTACCCTTTTTTATTATTGACAAATGTTAGAATTCAGTTGTCTGGATGACATCAACTGATTTCGAATAAAACAGGAGAAAGTTCCAAAATGGAAAAACTATGGTTATAGGAATAAAATAACACTTGTAGTTGCTATTTTACTTAGAAAAATATTGAAATATTGATGATGATACATGGTGTTAGTGATTAATAAACTAGCAATACATTTGGCCTTTAAAGAAACTATGGGAGTTGAAACCCCATCAAAACACCTCATATTTCTTTCAACCATATGCTCCAAAAAAATGCAAACAAGTATTATTTTCCAGATATTCTTGATGGATTTATCAACATCCCACAAACACCCAGACCTGTATGCTTTCCTTACTGATTTAGGAGTGACCCATTGGAAGCCAGAAATGCACATAAACATGCTCCGAAAATCAAAGGCAACTTCACAATGTAGAAAATGATGGGCAGAATTTTCAGCTTTTTTTTTTACACATATTACATCTAATGGATAGCTGAATTTTCCTTATCATCATATTATTCTGAGTAAGGCATGCCTCATTCAGAACTGTCCAGGCGAATATCAAAACGTATGTGGGTAATACAACTACGAGCTAGACTCCCAAAATTCAACAAAAATTGTATCTGCAGACACAAGAATATCAAAACCCTAAAGCTAAAATTTAGACTTTCAAAGATAAAATTTCTTACCTGATAAACCCTATTCCAACAAAGTACGTTCAATGTGATGAAGCTTTAAGACACCATCTTCTCAAGTGAAGCATTTTAGTGAGGCGTGCTCATCTGTGAGGCGTAACCTTAAGCTCTTCAACAAGAAATCGTGAAATCTGTGAGAATGTTTGACGGAAATCGTGTTCTTCAAACTTAGCTTGGAGAGAAAATCGTGTTCTTCAAATTGACGGAAAGTTTTTCTGATTTGGGGGAAAAGAAAGTCTTAATGTTTTATGAATTACCTGATAAACCTTCAGTGATTCAACGAGAAAATTTGACGGAGAGAAAAGCTCTTCAGCTCGATTTGGGGGATTCAGCGTGTTCTTCAGTTTTGATTTGGGGGAAAAGTAAATTTTAATGTTTTATGAAATATGTTTTTTTGCTTAATAAGATGGGAGGGAGAGTTAAAAATGTTGGAGGAAATATAATATTTTAGTGAAAACTTTAATGTCATATTTGTAATGTGTTGTCACTACTAGAAATTCGACCAACTGCAACACTTATTTGGCAACACTTATTCAACTGTGGCAATAGATTATCTGTTGCAACGGTTATAACCGTTGCAATATATATTTAGATCTAATAGAACAATTCTTAAAATAAATCATGGCATCTTTGATATATGGTGAGTTTACGGTGTTTTTAATACATTTCACTTAAAGTTGTGTGTGTCTAGGGCCATTTTGTATTAGAACTAATGTTTATTGTGCTAAAATTGTAAGAAATAGGCTTGGATGAAGTTGGGAGAGATACAACTGAAATTCTACAGAAGTTGCCACCCACTGAAGTGACCTATGGACCGTAGGTCCAGTCATGGTCCATTAGTGGGTAGGAAAGTCTGACCAAGTGTGGAACTAAGGATGCGAGTGACGGACCGTAGATTGACCCACGGGTCGTCCTGCACATCCGTCAATGATCACTGAGAGTTGAAGTTCCAGTACATGATGAAAAGTTCTAAGTGTGGAGCCATGGAATAGGACCCTCATACCATAGATCGACCCACGATCCGTACTGCATGTCCATCGATTGCAACTGGGATTTGAAGGTTTCAAAACTTCTGAGAAATTGTCTAAGTCTTGAGCCATGGAAGGGACCTACGGACCGTAGGTCAGTCCACGGTCTGTAGGTCAGTATGGTCGATTGAAGTCGCGTCCAGAAAAGTTTATTTCCTTATTTCATTTCCTTTTTGTTTAGGACATGTTTTTCTATAAATAGGGCATGTAAACCTCATTTTTGGGGGTTAGACACCATAGTATAATTTTAGTTCTTGGTATTTTCTTGGGAATTAACTTGCAAACTTTAGCAATTTGATTTCCTAATTTCAGTTTATCAATATTCTTGCTTTGAATTTCAATTGGAGATTACGGGTTTCTTCTACTCAATACGTAAGTTTATGAATTCTTCTTCTACAAATATGAATTGTGTTCTTTCAAGCATGAGTAGCTAAATTCACAACTAGGTTTGTGGGAACCATGAGCAATCAACAACGTATGATTAATAACTAAGTAATTCTTGACTAGTGTTGATGCATGTATTGGTAATTCTTTCACGTAGAAATCTTTTTAACGAGTGTACGCGTTAGAACTCGCCTTGTTGCTACTTGCCAGACCAAGGAGGTAGTTAATAAGAAAAGAATTATCAATGGAGATTTAGTGTGATATTATCTAATAGTCTAATGTCAGTTGGAGCGAGGGTGAAAACTAAGCCATACATTGATGTGATGTCTAATCCGAGGTAAATGTAAGGGTTAGTAAATTATACACACGTAGCCGGACCAATGTACGGGGTGAAATTCCCTATTTGGCGGACCAAGCACTTAAGGATACATAACTTACGACTTTGCATGTGATACACTAGGAAGGGATTACTATTATTAGGATTATCGAGTTAATAGCTTATAGGGAACACTTACACCCTAGTTTCTCTCTCATTGATAACAACAAAAGTTCGAATCTTGTTCACTTGTTACTTAACAATCAATCAGTTATTTGTTTCGCAACCCCCCCACCCCTTTACTTGTCTCGGAAATACATTGACTAAACGAATATATTCGTAAGTTAAAGTTAAGTCTAATCCATGTTCCTCGTGGAATCGACCCCAACCTACAAGTTGGGTTCTTTACTTGATAACAATCGCTTATGCTCTTTAGGGAGGTGTAATTTGAGCGTATCAAATTTTGGCTTTTAGATTAAGTTTAACTACATTATTGAACTTTAGTCAATTATTCTCTAATTTTACTTTTATTTTTGTTTTTTGTTTTTTATAGGTTTCTACTCTAGTGTATGCCAAGTCCACGGAGTCGAGGTGAACCATTGACCCCATACGATCCAGAGTTGAACAGAACTTTGAGAAGGATGAATAATCAAGGGGTCCAAGTTAATCCAATCGGTGGGAATCTAGGTGATGGAGTTTAGTTGCAACCTCCTGGGGTTGTTAAGGAGAATGCGCAAGTTCATGGTGAAAACTTACTTGGAGATGCATTAAGGGTGCAAAATTTGCCAGAACCAAGGCTGCAAGATAACTACAAGGTCGAGTTTAATACTGTTGAATCTGAAGGACCCATTATTCTCCCTCCACTACCTCTGGGGCACACATTTATGGTGACTAGCTATTTGATGCAGATGTTTACAACGAGGGGTTTGTTTTCTGGTATGGCTTCAGAAGATTCGCATGGGCACATGGCCAAGTTGAGGAGTGTTTGTAAGAGTTGTGTGGGGCAACCAGAGTTGGATATGAACATCATAGGGTTGAGAGTCTTCCCTCTATCATTGACTGGAAATGCTGCTATATGGTTTTCTGAGCTTCCGTACAACTCTATTCATACATGGGATCAATTGCACAAGGTGTTCATGGCCAAGTACTTTCCGTTGTCAAAGAAATTGAACCACAAAGATAAACTCAACAATTTCGTGGCACTACCTGAAGAGTCTATGAGTAGTTCGTGGGACAGGTTCACTGCATTCATCAGAAGTGTTCCGAACCACCGCATTGATGATGAGTCGCTGAAGGAGTATTTCTATAGAGGTCAAGATGACAATGGTAAGGCAGTGCTTTAGTGCTTGATAATGTCGTTGGAGTATCATATGGTGAGTGCACTTTTGAGGAGATCGCTGAGAAACTGGAGAAGATTTCCCAAAACAATAAAGCATGGAGCCCTCGAAAGTCTCACACAGGAATGAGCACATTTGCAGTTCAAGCTGCACCTAGGCAATCTGCCGATGACATTTGTAAGGAGATGGCGCAGATAAAGACAAAACTTAGGTTGGTATTGAAACATGTAAGCGGAGGTCCAGAAAAGGTAAATGTGATGAATTACTTTACTAGGACTCCACCACCATCGGAAGAGGAATGTTACTAAGAGGATGATGCTTACTTGGTGAATGATCAGACGGGGTGTTTTCGAGCCAACGCCTAAGGTTCCAACTCGAATAATTGACACCAAGGGAAAGGAAACCAAGGTCAAAACTCAATATGTCCGGAATGGGAACTACAATTGTGACAACAACTACAACCGAAACAACTATGGTAATAGAAACGATAAAGTTAGGCCTTATGTTCCTTCACAAAATCGAGAATCTGGCAATAGGGAAGCTGGAGGTAGTATATCACGGATTAAGGATATGATGCAGAAGATGATGAAGAGGTTTGACTCCACTGATGAGAATGTGAAGTAGATGCAAAACGACTTGTTTGGAATCGATCAAAAAGTTGATGCCCATGCAGTGTCGATCAAGCAACTTGAGCAGCAGATGAATCAGTTGTCCACTACAGTAACCCACGTCAGCCTGGCACACTTCCTAGCAACACCATCCAGAATCCGAAGAATGATGGGCATTGTATGGCAGTCACTACTCGAGGGGTAAGCAGACCATTGATCCACTTATGCCATTTGAGGTTGAAATTGTAGTTGAGAAAGATGATAATGAGATTGAGGTTACTGGAGAGTCCAAGAATGCTATTGAGAAAGAAGCGGAGATAACCCAAAAAGTTGTCCCCATGCCTAGACCTCCACCTCTATTCCCATAGAGGTTGGTAAAGAAGAATGAAGAAGGGAAATACCGCAGGTTTATTACTACGTTGAAACAGCTTTCCATCAATGTTCTGTTGATAGAGGCTTTGGAGCAAATGCCTGGGTATGCAAAATTTATGAAAGATTTGGTGACGAAGAAGAGGGTCGTGAGCTTTGAAGATGATGATAGATTGCAACATTGTAGTGCTATTACTACGAGGTCACTTGTGCAGAAGAAGGAGGATCCTGGTGCCTTCACTATTCCATGTACCATCGGGTTATTGCGTTTTGCTAAGGTATTGTGTGATTTGGGTGCTAGTATTAATCTGATGCCATTGTCTATTTACAAGAAGTTGGGTTTAGGGGATCCAAAATCGACTGCGATACAAATACTCATGGCCGATAAAACTGTGAAGAGACCCATTGGTGTTCTCCGAGATGTACTTGTGAAAGTGGAGTCATTTATTTTTCTGGCGGATTTTGTGATTCTAGATTGTGAGGTTGATTTTGACGTCCTCGTCATCTTAAGGAGACCATTCCTTGCTATTGGGCGCGCCTTGGTCGATATGGAGAAGGAGCAGATGAAGTTCTAATTGAACAGTGAAGAGGTAACTTTTAATATATGTAGGTCCATGAAGCAGGAAAGCGATCTCAAATCAGTGTGTGTGGTGAATCATATTGTGGAGCGAGGTTTTGATGTGTCTATTGAAGAGAGGTTGGTGTTGATGCACTGCCAGCGGTAATGATAAATTTTAAGGGTGATGGTATTGAAGACTGTGATGAATTGGTCACCGCACTTGATAGGTTTGAATTCCATTCCAAGCCAACGAAATTGGAGCTAGATATGAAGAATCGTAACTCTCCACCCGCAAAACCGTCTTTCGAAGAGGCTCCGAGATTGGAGCTTAAGGCTCTACCATCACATTTGAGGTATGTATTCTTGGGGGAGATAGTACTTTACCGGTCATCATTGGGGCAGATTTGAGTGAGGTGCAAGTTGAGGCATTAGTTTCTGTGTTGAAAAGGCTCAAGAGGGCAATTGGATGGACTATTGCAGACATTATTAAGATTCCTCTTGGCATTTGTTCTCATAAAATCCAACTCATGCCGAATCACAAGCCTAGAATCGAGCACCAAAGAAGACTAAATCCGCCTATGCAAAAGGTAGTGAAAAAGGAAATCATAAAGTGGTTGGATGCTAGAGTCATTTATCCCATTGCAGATAGTAGTTAGGTGTGTCATGTTCAGTGTGTGCCCAAGAAAGGTGGGATTATGTGGTACCTAATGAGAAAAACAAGATTGTTCTGATGCGGCTAGTTACTGGATGGAGAGTATACATGGACAACTGGAAATTAAATGCTTGGACAGAAAAGGACTACTTCCTATGTCATTCATGGATCAGATGTTGGACCACCTTGCTGGTAAGGGTTGGTATTGCTTTCTTGATGGTTATTCGGGCTACGATCAAATCTCCATAGCTCCGGAAGACCAAGAGAAGACCATCTTCACTTGCCCTTATAGGACTTTCACCTTTAAACATATGCCATTTGGGTTGTGTAATGCTCTAGCGACCTTCCAGCGTTGCATGATGTTGATATTTTCTGATATGGTGGAGGACACTATTGAGGTATTTATGGATGATTTCTCTGTGGTAGGTGACTCATTTGATGGTTGTTTGGATCATTTGGCCGAGGTGCTTAAACAGTGTGAAGAGTGCAATTTTGTGCTCAATTGGGAAAAGTACCACTTCATGGTGAAAGAGGGGATCGTGCTGGGTCATCGGATTTCTGAGAAGGGTATCGAGGTTCATAGAGCGAAAGTAGAGGTAATAGAAACGCTTCCACCACTTATCTTTGTTAAAGGTGTTAGAAGTTTTCTTGGGCATGCAGGCTTTTATAGGAGGTATATCAAGGATTTCTCCAAAATTGCACACCCATTGTGCAAATTGCTCGAAAAGGAGTGTAAGTTTGATTTTGATGATGATTTTCTAAGATCATTTGGAGAGTTAAAGGAAAAGCTAGTTTTCGCACCAATCATTATTTCACTGGATTGGGGGCAACCGTTTGAAGTGATGTGTGATGTGAGTGGAGTGGAGCTTGGTGTAGTATTGGGACAAAGGCAAGAGAAGATTCTTCATCCTATTTACTATGCCAACAAAGCTCTAAATGTGGCTCAAAATAACTATACAGTGACGGAACATGAAATACTTGTGGTAGTTTTCGCATTCGAGAAATTTCGATCTTACCTGCTTAGTACTAAGGTCATAGTGCATACTGACCATTCTGCATTGAGGTAATTGATGGCTAAGAAGGATGCAAAATCGAGGTTGATTAGATGGGTGTTGTTGCTGCAAGAGTTTGACTTTGAGGTGAAAGACAGAAAGGGGACCAAAAATCAAGTTGCCGATCACTTGTCCAGATTAGAGGAAGAAGATATGCTTAAGCTAGGAGATGGGGCTGAAATTGATGATGTTTTTCCAGATGAACAGGTATTGGCAGCTTCTCATTCCTTGGTTCGTAGACTTTGCTAACTACTTGGCAAGTGATCTGGTTCCATCAGATTTGTCTTTTCACCAAAGAAAAAAGTTTATACATGATGTGAAGAAGTTCTTTTGGGATGATCCTTATTTGTTCCGTATTTGTGCTGATGGGATTATTCTTCGTTGTGTGCCCGAGGTTGAGATGATGACTATACTAGAGGCGTGTAATTCTTTGCCGGTTGGTGGGCATCATAGTGGTATTCGGACTGCGCATAAGATTTTGCATTCTGGGTATTACTGGCCTACCATCCACTAAGATGCTCATGATTTCGCCAAGTCTTGTGATCGTTGCCAAAGAGAAGGAGGAATTTCAAAGGGGCAAGAACTACCCATGAATCGATTTTGGTGATTGAGTTGTTTGATGTATGGGGCATTGATTTTATGGGTCCATTTTTTAGTTCACATGAGATGAAGTATATTTTTATTGCGGTTGATTATGTGTCGAAATGGGTGGAAGCAATTGCGCTTCCAAACAATGAAGGTAAAAGTGCACCGCATTTCTGAAAAAGAATATCTTCTCCAAATTTGGTACACCTAGGGCGATTATTAGCGATGGAGGTTCCCACTTCTGTAAGAAGTTGTTCAAAGCGTTGCTTGAGAAATATAGAGTCCGCCACAATGTAGCCACTCCTTACCATCCGCAGTCTAGTGGGCAAGTTGAAGTGTCCAACAGAGAAATAAAGCAAATCCTTGCTAAGACTGTGAATGCAAATAGAATCGATTGGTCAAGGAGGCTTGATGATTATCTATGGGCCTATCGCACCGCATTCAAGACTTTCATAGGTATGTCCCCCTACCAACTTGTAAATGGGAAGTCTTGCCATTTACCGGTAGAGCTAGAGCATAAGGTTATGTGGGAGCTGAAGAAGTTGAATTTGGATTGGGGAGCCACATCAAGTCAAAGAGTTAATGACGTGAATGAGCTTGATGAGTTTCGCCTAAAAGCTTATGAAAGTTCAGCCTTGTACAAGGAAAAGATGAAGAAGTATCATGGTCAAAAGATTGAAAAGCGTGAATTTGTTGTGGGTGATCTGGTGTTTCTATTCAATTCTAGGTTGCGCTTGTTTCCTGGCAAGCTCAAGTCCAAGTGGACCGGGTCATTCATAGTCACTCAAGTGTTCCCACATAGAGCGATCGAGCTTGAGAACAAGGAGGGAACAAGGTTCAAGGTGAACGGGCAAAGGATCAAGGTCTACATGGGGAAATAAGAGAGTGTGCAAAAAGTGGTTGAGGCCTACTACCTTGATGAAGTTTGAGTAAACAAGGGGCCTGCATCGTGCCGCGACGTTAAATCTAGTGCTGCTTGGGAGGCAACCCAAGATGTACAATCTAGCCAACTATAGGTTTTTCTTTTCGATTTAGGAGTTTTCTTTATTTAATTGGTTTTTAGTAGTTCATTAGATTGGCATTTTATTTTTGTATTAGTGTTGGCTAGATATAGCATAGGGTCTATGTCTAAAAAGTGTCCAGAAAATGTAAAAAGAACATCCTAACGATTGCTACATGTGCAGGGATGAAAGCCAAATCTGCAGAAAGTGTCTGTTGCAAAGGTCTACGGACCCCATCGACAGTCTGTGGTTCCACCCACAGATCGTGAATGGCGTTCGTAGATCCCAGGTAATCAACCTAATTTTTTTCTAAGTGTTGAGGTACCTATGAACCTGACCCACGGTCCGTAGGTCGACCCACGACCCGTAGACGGGGTTTCGTGGGCCCAAAGTTAGGGTTTTGTCGACCCAACCCAGACCCCCTTTTAATAAAAAATCTTAAATTCAAATACACCCCCCTATTACCCAAACTCCCTCCTAACCGTTTCTAACCCCTCCAATTCCCAAAACTCCCTCATAAAATCACTCTTTTTTCCCATAATTATCTTCTCCTCTCCCATTATTCCATTCCTTTCTACCAAAATTCATCACATTTTCCCTTCACCAAAGAGTTCAAGGTCCGGGTTCAGTGTCAAAGGTTCGATAAAGGTCTAAGGAGTCTATTGCATCAAACAATTACCCACTTCCAATACTTGTAAGGTAAACAACTTCACCTTAACTCTGAATTTCGGTATTCATTGTTCAATACATGAAGTCACGAAGTGGGTCTTGATCTTGGATTGTTTTTGTATGAAATTGCATGATAAACTATAGTTAGAAACACCCTTGGGACGATAGAATGTGATTGTGTTGTCGTTGTAATCAAATAACTCAGGGTAAATAGTCTAAATGGTAGTTTCGACTTAGGGTTCCTAGTTTTGTATGCTACCAAAGTTAAATAACGAGAAATCAGAACCCTAGGGATGACAAACTATCATAAATTGTGTTGAAATGCATGATTACACTTAGGTTGATTGTTTGAATTGTTGAAAAAATGGTCTAAAATGAGGCATGTCAGATATATGGCATAGATCTGACCCACGAGACCCCATCCATGGACCGTAAATCTATGGACTGTGGGTCTGTTGCACATGAAAAATCCTCTAAGTGAGGAACCACAAAGGTGGACTACGATCCGTAGGTCAACCTACGGACCGTTCTGACCTACGGAGGGGAGCCACAGATCGTAGGTCAACCTATGGACCATAGGTGGCCACTGATGCTACTGTACATAATTTTCAATTTTTTTTTGTTCTAAAATCTTTTCGAGTGTGTCATTGGTTTATTTTGGTACTAACTAAGTCTCCACAGGTACCATGGCTCCCAGGAAAGCTCTGGTCTTCGCCGTAAGGGGCAAGTCCAAATCAGTGGAACCAACCCTTCGGCTACTTGATCAAGATACTGATGCGGAGACTGACCCCTCATATGTCCCACCCACTACTAGGATATCCCCTACCGCACCACGTACCACACAGAATCAAGCACGGCATGTAATTCCCGACGTAGTTACTGCTTCCTAGTCTGATGAGGAGGATACACTGATTGGTTCACCGGTTGGTTCTGAGTCCGCCTCTGATTCCGACTCTGGCTCCGACTCTACATCTGACTCCAGTTCTAATGGTGCCAACGCCTCATCCTCTGAGGCTCATAGTGCAGATGACATTCCAGTGCCTCCGAGTACCGATCCTGCATGAGTTCCTGGGGAGCCTAACAGATAGTGCGTGAGTGGCCAGTGGTAGATATACTGCGACTCCAAGATGCTGAATAAAAAAGATAAGATGGCTTGATTGGTTACTGAGGAGCGTCGGGTGCTCACAGGTAGCCTTCATACTATGTTTGACATCCAGGCTCTCTTCCAGCAACACAGGTGCAAGTGGATGGCCCGTAGCCCAGGGTCCTTCAGTGAGGAAATCGGTAGGGAGTTCTACACTTCCTATGCATATACCTTCTGAGGTTCCACTGACAAATGGGAGAACCCCGCCGCCCAGCCTCCTCTTACATCTACACTAGTGCGTGGGTTTACGGTCGATATATCCGAGACCACCATCCGCAGATTCCTCTATGGTTCGGGCAACACTCTAGCGATCAACACAGCCGAGTTTGATTATCGCTGGGACATCATTACAAACGGGGCATTCCAGAGGAATGCAGAGCAGAGGGATACTTTATTGTGCTGGTTGGCCCGTCACCTTGCTACAGACAAAGAGCGCGTCGAGTGGGTCAGCACACCGAGTGTAGGCATCAGGAAGGCCACCTTGACTTTTGTGGCCAAATTCTTCTGGCTATTGGTGTGAAACAGGGTGTCTCCTACGCAGGCAGACAATGTTCTTACTTGGGACCGCGTAGTCATAGTTGTAGTCTTAGTTGTAGGGTTTGAGATATATTTTGCCCACATGATCATTGCGGAGATACACGATAGGGACTTCAAGGCCACCACCACTTACCCTTTCCCATGCCTCATTTTTCAACTGTGCAGGGATGCTGGAGTGCCAATTTGGCATTGCGACAAGTTGATCCAGGCAACCAAGACCCTAGATATAAGACTGATTTGAGATGAAATGTGGCGGCACCATGCAGAGAGCCGCAGGTTGAGGTACCTCCATTGAGAGAAGACTTGGTAGCAGATGTGGAGAAGATGCAGCGTCAAGAGCCTGCCCTTCCAGTCACTACTGAGGATGCCCTAGTTTCCCATTCTCCAGCCGCCAGTCAGGCCCCTAGCTCCTCCAGAGCCACCCCCTCTTCGGGGTCTGTTGTCCTGCCCTTAGCTCGAGTCCAGAAATTGGAGGCTCAGATGGCTACCTTGCTTCAGCTTGTGATGTCGTGGATGCAGCGCGCGATTAAGGAGTTTGCGACTAGGGTTGAGCAGCGGATTGAGCAAAGATGGACCAAAAGGTTTAGGTCTGTAACGACTCGGAAAATGATAGAGTGAAACTAGAGCCTCACATGTGAGTTTGGAGTCGAGAACTTAATGAAATGATTATATTTGAATTTGACCCAAAAGTTCTTAAAAATGTGCTTCGGAAGTTACCGGAAACTTGTTTAGCTGTATATAAAAAGATCCGTTTCATTTTTCGAAAATCCGACTTCATATTCTTGTTTAGGGGGTCAAATTGAGTGGGAAATGGGTCTAACCCAAATTTTAGAGCAGCCGTATCAAAATCCGAAATTTCCAAGTGAAGCCTTTTTCGAGGGTCTACTTTGGAGGGTCATATCTCCTAGCACACAAATTAGTTGGGTGGCCAATAATATATCCATGGAAAGCCCTTTGAGTTAGCTACCTAACGCACTTCGTTTCACCTCATTCGGAGTTCGGACGAAGAAGTTATGCCCATTTTCGTAAAGTCTGTCCGGCAGAAAAAGGCAAATTCCAGTAGCTAATGTTACTGTTCATTACTGTTCACCCGCCTGAAAATTTTTCTAAGTGTTGGACCCTTTTTTTCAAAGAACTTATATTATTTCCTAGATACCATAATCCAATTCCCATCCCAAAAAAACATTTTCCCTTTCTACAAACCTCCATTTAAGAAAGTCAAGAACTTGGAGCTAGGGCTTGGTTTGAAGGTGGTGTCTTCATCAATTTTCTTGGGGAATCTTAGCAAAGGTATGGTGACCCTTGATCCTTGATTATCTTTCCTTCAAGGAGTCCATTAAAAGGGGTTTCAAAAGTCTTCAAAGAACAAAACTTCTATTTTCTATTCTAGTTATGGGTTCATGGGTAAAATGTTTTCAAAGTCATTATATTGGTGAATTGAAGTTGTATTTATGATTTTAAGATGATTTTATATGAAACTTCTTCAAGAACCCATGTTTTCATTAAAAGACTTGAATTTGCTTATGAAGTGGGTTTAATGCCTATGATTTAATGTTGATGAATTGTTGGTATATGGATGAATTGAGGATTGTGGCCTTATGGGCAAATTATGGGCGAATCACCTTGTGGTGATAGAATTGTTGGGAATTGAGTAATGGTTATTATGGTTTTGGAGGATGGTAAGTTGGCTTAATCTCATATTAGGGATAAAATTGTTCTTGCTTGGTTTGATCCACTTATGGTGGAGGTGTTTAATTATGGAATGTATTGTGACCATGGCCTTAAAGGCAAGACATGAGGAGCTAATGTTGACTTAGAATTGTTTCCTTGTTTGTTACATTGTGACCATGGCCTTGAAGGCATAGTATAAGAAATTGAAGTGTTATCATGACATTGTATGAATGAGAGTTCAATGAAAATAATGTGATCATGTTATGAATGTAAATGTGTTACTATTGAAAGATTATTTCTCAATTTGACACTCATGAATGTTGATGATAGAATATGAAGGATTCTTCAATGTAAAGTATACCTTGAATTGGTAGGGCTTATGCATCCTTTTCTTGTATAAATGATTATATTGTTGATTGTTGAATCCTTGGATCGGTAGGCTTATGGCACCCTTCCACACACGCTTATAATGAACCTTGGATCGGTAGGCTTATGGCACCCTTCCATTAATGATAAGTAATGAACCTTGGATTCGGTAGGCCTATGGCACCTTTCCATAAAGGTTAATGATGAGACTTGAATCGGTAGGCCCATGGCACCCTTTCAAGAGGAGTTAATGAGCTTTCCTAAATGTACCTTGAATCGGTAGGCTTATGGCACCCTTTCATGTGTTAAATAATGTACCTTGAATCGGTAGGCTTATGACACCCTTTCATGTGTGATGATGTCAAAGTAATGAACTATTCTATGGGAATGTAGGCTAAGCACCGAGCGGATTTGGTTAGATGGAAACTCCCCCGACAGTTAGGCATGAGTTTCAATGATCGTCGACCTTATCCCATAAACTATATGCCCGCATAGGAAGCTAGTGGATCCATTAAGCTATATATACCGGTCTTCCTTAGGCAAGTAGACCACCTCTTTTCGGTGTGGGGATTCATGACACCGGATTCCATGACAAGCTCTCATGGTCTATGTCGGTTCAACGCTTACTTCCCATCATGTGAGATTTCATTATGGTTTCTTGACAGGTTCTACAAAGTGTAGGTAGTAGTATGAGATGCTACCTATACATTGCACGAGTAGGCTTGGAGAGGGTCATAGTGAGTTTCTCTAAATCCTAATGACTGTGACATGAATGTACCCTAAATGAGGTTATTAAAGAATGTTGGCTCTTAAATGCTTAATATGTTATGCATGTTATACTTGGGTTATATTACGAGTTATTTTCTCTTGTCATGTCTTAATTAATGATATACCTCTTATGTATGAATATTGTGCAAAGATGAAAGAAAGGAATGATAAGTTACTTTAAGTGACCTAAATGTGGTGTCTTAGTATGGATGGTGGTATGGGACGTCATCCATACATTGCACGAGGTATAGCATAAGGGTTTCTTGAGGTGAAGGTCCAAGGTAAAGGTTTTCATGTTGATATTGTTTAAAGGTGATATTATGACTTACTTGATGTTATGCTTGTCTTGTATGTCTTTTATGCTATTGTTCATGATATTTCAAAAAGGTGGCATAATGCATGGTTTCTAACTAAAATGTCCCTTTTTAAGCATGTTTTGCATGGTCATCATATTTAGTACATTTTGTGTACTAACCCATATTCTTCATATTTTTACTATAAGTGTAGGTTCCGGCAAGTGATCCCTCCTAACTAGTTTGAAGTGTTGGATTGCTTTCCTCCAAGACTTGGTATGTCCTCATGGATTTGAGGACAAGACTTTTAAGTTCTTTTGTTCATGTAATAGACTTCTTTTGATTGTAAAGGGCCGTGTCCCTACTTATGTTTTGCGACTGTGTCTAAGATGGCCATGTGAGACTTAGACTTCCGCTGTGTGTTTTTAAAGTTGTTTTAAGAAGTTTAAATGTGTGGATGTAAATAAGTTTTTTTATTATTATTCCGCACTATTTTCATTATTGAATGCAATGAATGACTATGTGGCTTGTATAAGACCCCTTCGGGGTCGAGTACGCCTTGTTACGACTTGGGGGTGCTCCCGGGTCGTGACAAGGTCGTTCACCAGTGCTTTGATGCATTTGAGCTACGTATCTTAGAGCGACCAGCCCCCACCATAGATGTCTCTGCTTTCCGAACGAAGTTAGCTAGTCTCCAGGCTGATCTAGACACCTTCCTAGCTCCACCAGAGACTGAGCCTTAGTGAGCCCCCATGACACCGGTTGATAATACGATGTTCAATGCTCTATTCGAGGATGAGATGCCACCTCCTGCTGCCTCCCATCATGCTGGGAAGCGCCTCCGCTCCAGTCGAGCTTCTAACGATACAGAGGTTGGAAGAGTTAGCAAGAGGGAGTGCCAAGAGACTGAGGCGGCTCAGAGGGCATCTATTATTGATGAGGAGTTGTGGCAGCAGAGGGCTAGGGAGGTAGGTGTTGGTGCCTCTAGACGCTTGAGCACTACTGATGGTGCAGTGAGAGTTGGCGTGAGTACTATTGATGGTGAGGTGAGAGTTGATGCTAGCACTACTGATGGTGCTGAGATGGTAGATGTGCGCACTACTAATGGTGACCCAAGTTTTGATCCAGTGTGCTCCGAGAAACCAAACCCACCCGCTTGTTGATAGGTCTTCGGTGCTATGCGTCACTGGTTTGCTTCACATGTTCCTCTATTCTTTACTTTTTGTGCATTGGGGACAATTCACTCTATTTTGTTGGGGGTGGGGTAAATGGATTGTGAGTGATAGGGTGAAGTCTGAGTAATCCAACTCATAATCCTCTCTTGAGGTTTTCTTGTTTGTGTTATTTTCCCCCAAGAGACTGTTTTTAATTTCTGTTGAACCGGCATGTGTTAGGGTTGTATGTGTAGAAGCATGAGAAAGAATGAAGCATGATGGCATAATTAAGAGAGAAAAATTATACCCGTCCAAAAGTTGTGATATGTGCTAAAATATGTAGGCTAGAATGAGTTGAATGTGTTGGCTCTGAGTATGACATGATAAAGAACCAATTTGATCTCATGACTTAATCTAAAACTTGAACTGGGTAATCTGATAATCTGATAATGAAACAATGTGCCAAGAGTGTATGAGGAAAGTTGATTGTTTAGACAGTTTGTGCCAATTTAGAACTTGCCCCATTGGTCCTGCTAAGATGATCTAGGCTAGAAGTTGGGAAGTGATCATAGGCCCTTGTTCAAATTAGTCCACATATGCCTAAAAGAGTCCAACCAAATGAAATCAATGTTCCCTTTGATCCAAATAATTGATCCTAAAATTGACTATTTCTTTTGATTCACCTAACTCACCTTCCCTAAAATAAGTGTTTTGGCCCTGATCCCTCCTTGGACATGTGCACCTTGACTCAGGCCAAAAGCCTAAGTTAAGGGTGCTAATGATAAAAGTGACCTCAATCTTGGCCCTGGTCCGACATCGGATATTGTGCACCTCAACTAATGGAAAATTCATAAGTTGAGGGTGGCTATGAAAGAGGAAACCAAAAGAAAAATGGGTATGAAAAGAGTTTTGTGTTGAAAAGAGAAAAAGAGAAGATAGAAGAGGATGTGACTTTGTGCCAAAGAAGAAAAAAGATGATAAATAAAAGTGTTGAGAAATAAGAAAAAAATAAAGTGAAAGAAAAAGAAGAAAGTGAAAAATAAGAGTTATAAAGTCAAAAGTCACATCCATGGTGAAAAGAGTGAAGGGAAAGAAGATAAAAAGGAAGGATGTCAAAAATAGGTCGAAAAGAGGTAAAAAGCCAATGTAATGTCAAGGAGGACAGAAAGTCACTAAAAAGTACCCAAATGTACCACACCTGACCTTGAGCCTACGTTACAAGCTAAGAAAGTCCTATAGTGATCCTAGGAACTAGTTTGGAGAATCTAAGCAGTGAAAATAAGGCCAAGCCTATGGCATTGAGCACTAACTGTATTTGAAGTTACTTCTGAGCGTGAGTGTTTAATGAATCCTTGTACTCAAAATTTTATTCATTGTGTGAAAAAGGGTTTTCGTTTGAAGTAAGGTGTCACGACCCGGGAGCACCCCCTAGTCGTAACCGGCGTACTCGACCTCGAAGAGGTCTAATACAAGCCTCTTAGCATTCATTCATCGCATAGACACAAAAAAAAAACCATAAGGAATTTAAAACTTTCTTTACCAAGAAAACATTTCATAAAAAAAAAATTATAGCAAGCGGAAGACTTTCTAGACTTTATACATGATGTCTCAAAACCATCTAATACTTTAGAGTACAAAATTCGGAACTAATCCCATACACAACTTAAACAATACTAAAAAGACATAAAAGAACATATGGGGTATTGTCCTCGAATATATGAGGACTCACCAAGTCTTCATCTTCAACACTTAGAAATCTATCAAATAGCCATGACATGTCATCATCTCCAAATCCCTACACTTTAGTCCAAAAAGGGAAAGAAAGGGATTAGCACAATTAAGTACTAAGTATGGAAGCCATGCAAAAACATGCTAAAAGGGACGTTTATTGGAGAAACATGCTTTTATGCCATTTGGTAAAACTTCATGAAAAAATACAAGTATAAGAGTCACAATATCCAACCATAACCAACATACAAGTCATTAACCACTTTAGCACATACTCCACACATAACCCATTCCTTCACCTTAAACCATCCACCTCAAGTAACCCTTGGACAACACTTTGTGCAATGTATGGATAGCGTCCCATACCACCATCCACACTAAAGCATCATCCTAAGGCCACCAAATGTGAACTTACCACTTATCATGCTTCATATCACAAGCCATCATGCACAACTAGTACCAATGTACAACACATGAACATAATTGACAAGTAAGCCTTTTCATCATTTCTTGACCTCTATCTCAAGTTACCCAAAGCCACGCTTAAGTGAAACATGAAGTGACCGCCCATACAATCTCTTCATATACACCTAAGTGTTCCTAAGGGTTACCAAAGATAAAGAAATTTACCATTACAATATAACATACTAAGTCGATGTTCACATATAAAACCATAGCCAACCGTATACATACTCAACATATATTCATATACAACCCATGCTTAAATTTAAAGGAACACATGCCATTTCATTACCATAGGACCTCTACCTAATATAACCTTAAGACACACTTGAGTAAGACAAGAAGTGACCGCCCATACAACCTCTTCAAGCACACTTAAGTGTTCCTCAAGATTACCTTACATAAGGACATTTCCTTTACAACATAATATCAATAGACCAACATTCTTTAAGAAACCATTTTGGAGACATTCAAGCACATAAGGGGACTTTCACATAATAGTCGTTAGACTTAGGGAACTCACTTTAGTATCTTCAAAGTCTACTCGTGCCATGTGTAGATAGCATCCCATACTACTACCTACACGTTGTAGAACCTATCCAATAACTAGAGTGCACATCCCACATGATAGGAATAGGCATTAACCGACATAGACCATGCGAGTTAGACATGGAATCCGGTGTCATAAAACCCTACACCGTGGAAGGTGTTCTACTTGCCAAGGGTAGAACTAGGACACATCCCATGTAGGCACATGGTTTAGGGGATATCCAAAGATGTTCATTGTACTCTTGCCTCATACTCGAGAGAGCTACCATCTTAACTATATCCACTCGGTGCTTAGCCTTAGTTCCCATAAAGTAATTTCATTCACATGTATGTGCTAGAGAGGGCACCATCATTAGGTCTACCGACCCATAGCACATCTACCAAGAAGGGCACCACAAGGATCTACCGATCAAGGTTCATTAAGGATAGCTCATTAAATCCCCTTGGAAGGGTGCCTTAGGCCTACCGATTTTTCATTAAGGGTGCCTTAAGCCTACCGGTCCAAGGTTCATCATTTCACACATGAGAAGGGCTACCACCGTTAGGTCTACCGATTTCATGGTTTTACATTTACTTAGGAAAGCTAGACTTATGAAAGGGCACCATTTCTTAGTTTTGCCGATTCAAGTCTTGGCCTAGAATTCCTCTTTTAGCATTTATAGAAAGGGCACCATTTCTTAGTTCTGCCCATTTCACACATTCATGCATTCAAGACTTTAAGTAACAAGGAGGGACACTTTAGTCTACCAACCAAGTCACAACATTTTCATTTAAGGATACTTTATAATCCAACATCATTTCATATATACATCATGAGAAATCATACTTTAACTCACAATGCTATCCACTTTACATAGGATCATCACAAGATCACATAAAACTCATTCACATCATACCTTCACATATAGCTTCATATAGGAGTTTACATATAGCCTCATTCATATATAATAATATAACAATACAATAACACTCATATAATGCTCTTCATGGCCTCAATTCACAATAATACAATATTCCAACATTATGCAACAACTTCCCCAATGCCTTCATGGCTACAATTCACAATAATACCACACAAGAACAAGATATAACACTTCCACCAAAGGTGGATTCAACCTACCAACAACAATTAATTCAATAAAGAGAGTTCAAGCTTTCTTACCATAATTCAAAGCCATAGCCAAAATCACCAAAAATCCAAGCAATCACCAATACTTCACTCATAAGGCTTACCACCCTTAATTCACCCATTATCAACAATTAATCATGAATAAACATTAAACAACACAAGAGATATCAATACAATTCACTTTACACATAATTCCATCAACTTTGAATTTATAGAAGTAGACCCACTTCATAAACACATTTTGGGGTTTTGTAGAATACAAGGATTATGGAGTTTTTCATCTTAAAACATCAAATAAACATCAATAATATCATAACTTATCATTTGAAATCGTTTCATGCAAGAACCCATGAGTTTGAGTAGAAATTAGGTTTTTTCACAAACTTTGGAAAAGTTGAAAACCATTTGAAATTGGCTCTAGGGTGATAGCTTGCCCTAGATAAAGAACTCCCATACCTTTACTAAGATTCCCCAAGAAATTTGATGAAGAAAACGTCTTGCATCCACAACCCTAGCTCCCACTTCTTCTTCTTCTTCTCTTCTTTCTCTCTTCTACTCTTCTTCACTCAAGAACCCTAACTCTTACTCTTTTAAAATGAAACAAAAATGATCCACAATCAGCCTAACACAACAATATAACCTCAAAAGAAATGATTTGTGAAAAGACCAAAATGCCCTTAAATTTCCGGACGGACTCCCTGCCAACTGCCCAACTTTCAAAGGGCATAACTCGCTCATACAAACTCGGAATCGAGCAAACTCAGTGGCGTTGGAAAGATCGTTCCAAGGTCTTTCCAAACATAACTGGAACTACTCCTGGATCATCCTGACCTAGGAGTTATGACTGCTCAAAGTTGGCCAAAAACTCACTGATTTCCACACTTGGCCGAATTTCCAGATTCTGAATTTTTTTCCAAAAATGACTACTTCCAATTTCAAGCTTCTTCATATTCATTTTAAATTGTCGGATGTTACATAAGGGCACTAGTTACATTGTCGGAGAGTTGGTACCTTGGTGATAGTGAAAAAGTGTATGTTGTGTGTTTATTGGTCATCTTTGTCATATCTTGATCCGCCTGAGTTAGCTTGTTGAGTCTAAGAGAAAAGATTTGCACTCAAAAAGGGAGTTGGGATAGAAAGCAATGTGATTGCCTATGTTTGAATATTTGTTTCTATACAAGTGTCGTTTAGAGTCCTAGTGTGTCGCTTGAGGACAAACAACAAATTTAAGTTGAGGGTATTGATATACCGTGAGTTTACGGTATTTTTAATATATTTCACTTAAGAGTTGTGTATGTCTAGGGCCATTTTGTATTAGAACTAATGTTTATTGTGCTAAAATTGCAGGAAATAGGCTTGGACGAGGTTGAGAGAGATACAACTGAAATTCTGCAGAAGTTGCCACCCACGGAAGTGACCTACAGACCGTAGGTCCAGTCATGGTCCATCAGTGGGTAGGCATGGAGTGCTAATCTGTAAAGTCTGACCAAATGTGGAACTATGAAGGCGAGTGACGGATCGTAGGTCGACCCATGGGCCGTCCTGCACGTCCGTCAATGATCACTGAGAGTTGAAGTTCCAGTACAGGATGAAAATTTCTAAGTGTGGAGCCACGAAAAAGGACCTATGGACCGTGGATTGACCCACGGTCCATATTGCACGTCTGTTGATTGCAACTGGGAGTTGAAGGTTCCAAAACTTTTGATAAATTGTCTAAGTCTTGAACCACAGAAGGGACCTACGGACCGTAGATCAGTATCGTCGATTGAAGCCGTGTTCAGAAAAGTTTATTTCCTTATTTCGTTTCCTTTTTGTTTAGGACATGTTTTTATATAAATAGGGCCTGTTAACCTCATTTTTTGGGGTTAGACAGCGTAGTATAATTTTAGTTCTTGGTATTTTCTTGGTAATTAACTTGAAAACTTTAGCAATTTGACTTCCTAATTTTGGTTTATCAAGATTCTTGCTTTGAATTTCAATTGAAGATTACGGGTTTCTTCTATTCAATAGGTAAGTTCATGAATTCTTCTTCTACAAATATGAATTGTGTTCTTTCAAGTATGAGTAGCTAAGTCCACAACTAAGGTTGTCGGAACCATATAAGCAATTAACAACGTATGAATAATAACTAAGTAATTCTTGACTAGTGTTGATGCATGTATTGGTAATTCTTTCGTTTAGAAATCTTTTTAACTAGTGCACGCGTTAGAACTCGCATTGTTGCTACTTGCCGGACCAAGGAGATACTTAATAAGAAAAGAATTATCAACGGAGATTTAGTGTGATATTATCTAATAGTCTAATGTCAGTTGGTGTGAGGGTGAAAACTAAGCCATACATTGATGTGATGTCTAGTCCAAGGTAAATGTAAGGGTTAGTAAATTATACACACGAAGTCAGACCAAGGTGCAGGGTGAAATTCCCTATTTGGCGGACCAAGCACTTAGGGATACATAACTTACGACTTTGCATGTGATACACTTGGAAGGGATTACTATTATTAGGATTACCGAGTTAATAGCTTATAGGGAACACATACACCCTAGTTTCTCTCTCTCATTGATAACAATAAAAGTTCAAATCTTGCTCACTTGTTACTTAACAATCAATCAGTTATTTGTTTCACAACCCCCCCCCCCCCCCCTTTACTTACTTGTCTCATAAATACATTGACTAAATGAATATAATCATAAGTTAAAGTTAAGTCTAAACCATATTCATCGTGGAATCAACCCCCAACCTACAAATTGGGTTCTTTACTTGATAATGATTACTTATACTTCTTTAGAGAGGTATAATTTGAGCGTATCAATCTTCTGCACAACCGTCGCTATAGACTTTCTATTGCAACATGCATGTTAACCGTCGCTATAAACTACTCTATGAAAACGATTTGTTTTAGTGAAAAATATACTTTTTGGTCCCCGCAAATTTTATGTCTCAAAATTTCATTTCCCCCACTAATTTAGTAGACCCGTATTTTATTTTTATTTTAGTGAAATAAGGTATCAAAATAAACAACAATGCTTTAGCCCTAGAATTTCAAAACTCCGGTGACTACTTCTTTTTCGACAGCGAACATGGATCTCCGGTGAAGAATTTTTTTTTCTTCTACCGCACTAGTCTTCCCATAGTAGTCTTCTTCTCCGGTGTGAAGTGTTCATCTATAGTGGTATTCTTCTCCAACAGTAGTCTTCTTCCACATTAAACTTCTGCATGTAAAGGTATACTAATTTTAAGGTGATTTCTAATTCCTCATTGTCTCTAATTTTTTATACATGTACTATTTTCAAAAATCAGAAACTCTATTTAAGGTCTTCTAGAAATCATAAAGTCTAACAATTGGGTTTGCTTGAAATCTATATTATTTGTTCTAGTTTAGGTCTGTGTGATATCTATTTGTAGTTTAGAGTTTGTATCTCAAATTTGGTGATGATTTTAATGCTCAGAAAAAAATCATTGTGAAGCTGAGTTTCATTTTTATGAAACAAATTCTGATTTGTAGTTGATTTTCTCCCAATGTTTTTAGTATTTTGAGTTTCGTCTATCTATCATGTCAAGTTAAATTTACTGTTGGTCGAAAGTTTGAAGTTATTGTTCTAAACTTTGATTTTTGTATCATTGTTGATTAAACACATGAATGTTGCCAAAGATGACTGCTATAGCACATTTTTTTCAAATGATGTCAAATGTATGTAAAACAATTGGTGAAAACTCCATTTTATTGGATTCTGGATGTTGAAGCATATTACCTTTGTTTTGGCAAACGGCAATGTATGCATTTGTTTCTTCACATTATTGCCTTGTGATTACTATAAATCTATGGCAGATGAGAAAAATGCTTTCGACATCTATGTTCTTTAAGGGATAAAAATTTCACATTCCCTTTAAGAGTTAATACCATAAATAGTCTTGTTGCTTTATCAAATAACAATATTCCAACAAGCCTACACAACAGTTTCAAGTTGAGCCTACAAACCAAAAAAATAATTAAAACATTTCAAATGAGAATTTCTTTAACTCTACATAAGCCTAAAATGCTTAAAAAATATATCTATAAAATCAGAAACTTACAACATAGATGTAGTTAGGCAATGCAACAAAAAATTGAGGTGTATACTCCAAAATCCATTCAAAATAATTGCTATAACAAAGAACGTTTCCTAGTTAAGAATATAAAAGCAACCTTGAGGCAGTATCCATTATGAAATTCCTCAACACTGTACGTTGTAGCTGCAAGATTCCACAAATTGGGTATAAAAATATGTATAGAATTGAAATAGAAATAACTTTTAAAATTGTATGTTGAAATACAACCTTAATATAATGAAAAATAATTTCCTCTAGTTACTCCTTTTCTCTGTTTTACTTCTTTATGTATCTGTGTAATGACTAAACTAGTATATAATTTCCTCTAGTATATACTTCTTTATGTTCCTAACCTTCCATGTGTTGTATATCATAACACCGTATTTAGCTGAAACTTTGCCTCTTAAATTGCCTCCTACTAATACAGTGTATACTGTTGTTCACTTCCCTCGAATGACCTGCACTCCAATGACTTTGCCTTTCATGTTTCTTATTTATCAACTTATTTGCCTAATATCTGATGAACCTTTCATATTGTTCCTTTTATATGAGTTATTTTATCTTTAGACGTTATGTATTTGTATTCTCAAGTATATCTCATGATTGTATGATAGAGAAACATACGTTTCCGTTAGACCACAACTATAAAGATTAATATTTGAATTTAGACTTTCACATGTATTATTATATATTATCACCTGCTAATGATATATTTCTTATTACAAGTCGAAGCACTGTAAGTTTTTCACTTAAACATAATACAAGTGAAAGCCTTTTGGTTTAAGTGATTTTAATATATGGATTTAGATTTTTCACTTGTATTATTATCTAACCTCGAAGAAGATGTAATTTGTAAGATCTTGATGATTATGTTTTAGTAAAGATGGATTCTTCCAGACTGTTTACGAATGAGCGGAGTTCTTACGACCGTGGTAGTTGTGAACCTCCTGGGTCTTGCTCTCTCGGGATTTGAATAGTTATGAGTGAACAAGAGCATTCAAAAAGAAATAGAAAAAAAAATAAGACATGATAAACCTGGATCGTTGTCATTCTTCGCAAATAAAAAATGTCGATTATTGAAAACAAATGAAATAGTTCAAGCTATAAAGTCAAAGAAAGGGGATCTGCTAAAATTAATTGAGAAGCGAATATGGAAAATTTACAGAGGAGCAGCCACTAGAGGAGCGACTTGTAGAGAATTAAGTGCAAATGAATTCTACCACTCTTCCAACAAATGAACAATCTGATGAAAAAGATAACACATAACTTAGAAACTTATTGAATTCATCTATGACTTCTAATTTTTTGGTTAATTTTCTTATAGCTGAAGGTCTTTCTCAGATTTTATTTATGATCAAAGATAATATGAGTTGAGCTTTGAAACTAACAAAAGTAAGGTCTTCAGTTTGGTTTTGGCTTCATATGATATTAACTTGTCAAACTCTTCCGTGTCCATTAAATATTGTCAAATTTTTCTCCAAGTAGATTAGAATTGTATCTGTGGACAATATTTTTCCTTGAACTGCATCCATCCATTGTTTCTTTAGTTACTAGATGACTATTATAGCATTCAACTTATGTTACGCTGGTATAGTTGTGTTCAAGTTTTAAGTTTTGGTATTAGAAAATAGGAAGCACTGACCCCATCTAGTACATTATGTAGCACAGAAAAATGTCTGAAACAAAAATTGAGAATCAATAAAAGCTGATGAAACCACACCTTGCTGGTAAAAGAAGTTTTGCTTTAGTCTGTAATAAATTGGTGTGTTCTATTATTTATTATTGAGTCTTAACCTATTATTGAAGTTATTTCTTATATTTATTTTTATGTGATTAGGAAAAAGATTAGGAAATTGTATCATCTAAGGAGATCTTCGTGGTCACAAGGACAAGGAAATTCGAGTGTTTGTACAAGGCCGCCCCGAATAAAAATACAACTAGTGAAATTGTATGAATGTCATCTATTTACAAGTTTTTCTTGAGATCAATTATTTGTTTTAATTTTTTTGAGTCAGTATTTGTTCTAAATTTTAGTTTACATAATATTGGATATGCATTGTTAGGCTGAAATGGAGTAAATTGAAAGACAAATGAGTGCAAATGGCGAGTCTGTTGATGCATTTTCAGCCTTCATGGGTTCTGAACATTCGGAAAGTCTAAGACAATATGGAGTGGGGGTTATAAAGATTACTTTGAAAATAAAATCTGCTAACTGTGAACTAACTTTAAATGCCACAAAAGATGTAGTACGACAAATGCAAGAAAAAATGTGAAAAATGGAGAAGCAAATTGATTAACAAAACAGAATTATGCGATTAGAAGTTATCGCATATGTAATTGCACAACTTCAGCATGCATGATTAATTGATCCTAACATACTAGCAGCATTGTCCGTTCCTTCACAAAGAGAACCTACTTCCCCACAAGAAGCTGATCAAGGTTAGTGTCGCTAATTCTCTATTTTGACACTTTCTTATTTTTCTTATCTTTGTCTTTGTCTTCCTCTTATATTTCTTCGTTCTGTCTCATTTGCAATTCTATTTCCTTTCTCTATTGCGATTCTATTTTCTTTCTGTTCATTTTTCTGTTGTGGCTTGTAGACTTGTTATAAATGTCACTTTGAGCTTTGTGCAACCTTGGCGATCTTGTTGTTAGCTAGTTTTTCTGATGGTGGCCTTGTTTGCCTTTTGGTTAGCTAGTATTTTCTAGGATCGGTCTCATTAGCTGTGAGTTATTTACCTGGTTAAAAGTTTTTCCCTTAACTGTCTCATCCTCCTACATATAGTTTTTCCATAGTTTTAATTTTATCTATTTATTTCCTTTAATGGCTAGTACTGGTATCATTGTATGATTTGTGATTCTTTTCCTTTAATGACTATTACTAATATCATTGTATGATTTGTGATGATATTACATTGCTACTTTTTATGAATTTAAAATCAAATTGATAATAAATGAAGAACAGATGCCCTATTTGTTCATTATCAGAGAATCTATATTATTGATAATAGAAACAACAAAAATCTCCTCACTGCTCCAAATGCCAATAACCCACCTTATTGAATTGATTTAACTGATGGTTCTACTGTTAGATTCACCTATGGTCGAAATGCAAGAGACTTTTTATCCTAACTCTCTGCCTCATCAATTTTTTTTTGTTTTATGTCATTTGAAGCTTATTGAATTTATATGTCAATTATAGATAGCAAGTAGTAAAGTTTATGTATGACTGGCGTGGAACTACTAAGCTTGTATGAAAATTTTGCTAATTTATTTTGTATTTTCATTATAGGTGATGAAATCGAAGAAGCGGATGACAGCAGTACTAGGAACTTGACCTAGGTGTTGACTGGCTTGATGTTGATTAACTTTAATGTTCTACGAATCTTTTAATTTTGAAGACCAAAAACTCATGTGTAATGTTTCAGTACACCCTTGTTGAATCGTGAAAATATTGTTCTATATTTTGCTGTTATCGATATTACCTAACCATGGATCTTGGATTGTAATTTTGGTATTGAATCGATTTGTGTATTTTATATTCTATATCCAATTGCTCTATAAGTTATACGTGGCAGTAGACCAGTAGAATTTGTTGCAAAAGATTAATAATAATTGTTGCAAAAGCCTAAACTGAATTGTTGCTATAGGCAAATAGTTGTTGCAAAAGCCTAATAATAACTGTAGCAATAGCAATGGAGTAAAAGTCACAGTAATTTAGAACTGTTGCATTACCATATAAAAACCTCTGCAACTGACAGAAATTGTTGTTGAATTGGAAAAAAGCGTAGCTATAACACATATATATAACTGTCGCATAAAAGTTTATTGTCACGGTTCATGATCGTCTCAGTAGGGCTTTAACCGTTGGCAATAACACAAGGTAAAAATCGTTGTAATAGGGATATATAAACCCACGGTTATAAGAACTGTCGGAAATAACCATAGCAACAGTGCTATTGCTATGCTATATGTTGTAGCGGTTGCCTAAACCGTGGCAATAGAGCTATTGCGACAAAATAAAAGCCTAATGCAACAATAAATGAACTGTCTCCATAGACCAAATTTCTAGTAGTGTGTTTTTACAATTATAAAAATAGGACACTTTAAAAGTATGGCCATATATGTAAATAGTTGTTGCCAATTATATCATACTTTAACAACGCTTATAAAGTGTAACTTATACCATTAAAGAGTACACTTTACAAGTGTTGCCAATATTATCGAAGCTAAAAGTTAAAAACTTGAGCTACGCTTTAAAAGCGTCCCCAAAACTATTTTAGGCAACACTTTACAAGCGTTGTCTAGATTTAGTGTGGCCGTAGGCCTAAAATGTTGTAGTGAAAGAAATATAAAACAAGAGGAATAATATGATATAACTTTCTTTCTTTCAAGTGTTCACCAAATCTTCAAGTCCCTACAATATGAACCCTTATGCTTCTAATTATAGTGTAACATCGAGGCATACAAAAGGTTAGTCATAAACATGATATTAACATGAATATAATGGAGGAGGTTATAGAAGTAAAAGGTTACAAGAATAATAGTTATAAAGTTGGAGGTTATGGTTATCTTCATAATGGGGGAAAGTAATGGAAATAATGGGTGAGAGTTCCTTCTTGGTGTAGTGGACATCCACACTATAATATTTTATAACACTCTCCCTTAGATGTCCATAGATAATATGCCTCATTAAAACCTTACTAAGAAAAAAACCTATGGAAAAAAATCCTAGTGAAGGAAAAAGAGTACACATATCTTTTAATACACTTTGAATGTTGCCTCGTTAAAAATCGTACCAGGAAAACTCTATTGGGATAAAACCATGGTTAAGGAAAAGAGTACAACGCGTATTTTTCTCCCCCGATAAAAACTTTACTTGATATCTCGAAGACGATGCATTTCAATCTTATATCACAACTTCTCAAATATTGATGTTGGCAATCCTTAGTGAATAAGTTTACACGATTATCACTTTAATGGGTCTTTGAACGTTTATCTCACCATTTTGTTAAAGATCATGTGTGAAAAAGACTTTTGGTGAAATATGATTTGTCCGATCTCCTGTGATTGTATCCTCCCTTCAATGAGATATATATTATTTTCGTATATGGTGGTTGTAATATTCTTTCCAAAAGAAAATCATATATTTTTTTGAATATGATAGATTATGATTCCAACCAAACACACTCCCGGCTTAATTCATAGATCAATATTATTTATGCATGATTTGAAGAAGTGGTTACTAATGTGATTCTTTGAATGCCAATATATTGTTGAGTCTCCCTATGTAAATAAATAGTCCATTTGCGATCGAGCTTTATGCAGATCAAATAAACACTCAACATCTACATAATCAAATCATATCTGACTCGGGGATTGATCATTTCAATTTTATTGAAGCTCGTCTTTTCTTCTAAAAGAAAATCACACATCTTCTATGTGTTGAGTCACTTGCTTTGTTAGTTTCTTGTCATAACTTGAATGATAATATGACAATATTTTCACATAACTTTCGTTATGTATATCAAATAATGTTATAGCATTTGCGTAACCAACAATCTATAAGTGCACCAATTGCACTAATACATGACATTTTAAATTATTTTCATGAGATCAAAAAAAATAATTCTTTGTGTTAAGTAGTCTCAAAACCATTGGGTACTCAATGGAATTGCTTTAAGACCTTTTAAATCCTTCAAGGATTTTCATGTAACCTTAATCGTCTAGTTAGACATAATAATCATTCATTATGCATTCATCTATGGCCAGACTGAACAAGTCCCATTGCATCCACCACTATATCTCTATTTAATAATGTTAGGATTTTTGCGAAAACCTTTTATGCCTCATGGCACAAACCGCACTTTATATCTTACAGTTATACTTTCATACGATGATTCAGTTGTACCACAATGGCATTATATTTTGATCCATGAACTATAAGATCAAAACATCACTTTTTAAAGTGAAACAAAATATATTTGAATAGTGGCAATCATTTATCTGTCCACACTTCATATCAAAGATACTGTCGACGGTCATTTTGATATTGATTCCAATACGACATAACTTATCGAGATCTCTTCATTTTTCATCATTTTCAGGTACCTGAACCTTTGCCGAGGTTTTAAGAAGTGTTATGTCATAGTGCTCTTTCAAAGCACTTACCTCATTATCATGACCATTTTGATAATTTGCTCCTCTCCTTCCTCAATGAGTTTTACATTTGGAATCGATTGGTCTATCACGCTTCTGGCGTACCATAGACTTTGTCCTTCAATGACTATTTATTGAAGCATTTGCAGCTTGATTAAAATATTGGGTCAGCAAATACATCTGACAAATTATTTACAAAAATTTGCAAATGAAGTATCTCTTGAACTTCAAGTTCACATTTTTTTAACGAGGATCTAGATAATTCACCTACACATAATTTCAACTGCTAAACATATCTCTCACTAATGTTAAGAAATCAAACATTTACCCCCGACCTCATTTGGGGATCCATCTTTGTGTGTGGTGGAGCAATAAAATCATATGTTCACACATCAAATTTTAGATGTAAATTATTTGGTTCCTGACCCTGAACCAATTGTGATGGGCGAACCTTGTTGGTTTGATGCATACATGTTAAATAAACTCATCTCATACCAAATTTTATTTGAGAGATGTATTCTGAAAATCAATGGTCTAGCTATAATTGGAAGCAAACAATTTTTGCTAAACCAACCAGTATTATCAACATAATTTTATAGTTTGGAACTGTGCTCTTAAATAAGACTGGGCACCGGACCGGAATGGGACCACCGGACCGGAACGGGACGGTTTGACCGGGTTGTTGACCGGTACCGGGATGAACCGGACCGGAATGGGACCACCGGACCGGAACGGGACGGTTTGACCGGGTTGTTGACCGGTACCGGGATGAACCGGACCGGAATTACCGGGATGGAGGCTCAGTTCCGTCCCGTCCCACTATATACCGGGATATAACCGGGACGGACCGGAATGGACCGGGATAGAACCGGGACGGATCGGAATGGACCGAAACAGAACGGAACGGGATAAACGGGATGGCACATATAGCTATTTCAAAAAATAATTATTTTTTTGAGTAATTTTGAATTACGAAAATTCGAATGTTTTTTTTATTTTTCTAAGTTATATTAGTTTATAGTATTTAAGTTTTAAAATTTATAATAATTTTACTTAAGTTTATTTTAAAGATTTTTTTTTAAAATTTTTACATATATAAGTTGTAAGTTAAGTTTAATAAAGTTTTTTTTTTAGTTTTTGAGCTTATGTAGTTATGTTATAAGTTTTAAAGATTTGAATCTTTTGAGTTTATAAGTTATTAAGTTATACTTATAACTTGTAAGTTAAATAACTTAAGTTTGTAATTTAAAAAAAATTAAATAAACAAAAAAGAAATGCTAATAAAAGTAAATAATGACAAAAATATTATTTTTTATTTTAATTAAAAATGATTTATCGGGACCGGACCGGTACCGGACCGGACCGGAACGGAACCGGAATGAACCGGGATGAACCGGTACCGGTATACCGGTACCAAATCATGGTACCGTTCCGTTCCGTGTACTGGTTCAATGTATCCCATCCCGTCCCGAATACTATCGGACCGGAACGGACCGGAATGGTACCGGAACGGACCGGAATGGTACCGGTACAACCCGTTCCGGTGCCCAGCCTTACTCTTAATTAACAATTTGAGCAAACAACCTTACAAAAACCAATTTGAAGTTGATACAAATGCACATGTGACCATACCATAGATGTATCTATTAAATCATAATAGTAAGCGGTCCACATGGCAGGTGAACGGGCCCATATTCACCTTTTTATATGTTCCAAATTATTTCAGGGGACACAATCCCAATCTTAGCTGGTACAACGATCATTTTTTCATGAGAACAAGCAACACAAGAGAATTCTTGAAGAATCTTTTATTTCTTCAAACATATAGTCACATGAATTCTCAATTTCTTTTGCATCACATTTGAATAGGAATGGCCAACCGATTATGCCAACTGATATTTATTCTAGTAAACTTCTAGTTTACTTTTGCATGTGATTCCATCAGCATGCCCATATTTGTATACAACAAATAATGGGAAAAAATGGATAATCTTATACGTAAATATTTATAACTCACTTTGGTTGTAGTAATTTGAAGATATTAAATCTTCCCATAATTTATAGTCTCAATATAATATTTTTTCATTTCAATTCTTCCGAAACATAAAATGTTTCTTTTGAGACTTACTACAACCCCAATATTATGAACAATTTCATTCCTCCGGATAGTAATAAATTAGCCCTTTCAGAACTCTCAATTAATTTTGTGTACTACCAAAAATTTCACAACGTCATTCTTATGGTGACCATCTCCTTCAAGGAGAAAATTATTATTACTGTCATGGTTAAAATTATCACATGCAAGTCTTATTTCTTGACAATCAATGACAAATTTGTTTTGCCACACAACAATATTTATTTTGGTCATAGCCACAACCTTTATAAGAACGAATTATTTCTTTCTTTTGTCCTTCAATAGTTCGTAATTTAACATACCACAATATTTGTGTAGTACTTAAAGTATATGACTAAATGACCATTTATGTCAAAATATTTCTTTTCAATCTCTTAAACCTCTCGTAGAGGTAAGGTGTTACAGTTATCCAACAATACATGAACATGTTCTTATCCATAAGAACAAGTCACCTTTTCTTTAAGAAATGGACCATAACTATTTGAACATGCTCCATAAGTTTTTGTCAGAAACTCATTGTCATGCTTTCATATTTATCAAATTTATGTGACTCACCTCAACATCACTTTAAGAGGTCAAATGTACTACCACTTTGTATTCCTTTATTTTGATGGAGGATTTACAAAACTTTTCAAATTGGATTGCACCAACAACAACGTGCGCAATAACCTTTCATACTATTTTGATGGCAAAAATTGCCTTCCCATTTTGAAGAACCATCTTGAGAACCCATAATGTTCTTCATTTTAATTACCACAATGATGACCATTAATATTTTACCACACTCATATTGATACATTCAACCACTTGTCATTTTCAGACACATCATACCCTGCTACCACATTCACATAAGAGAATGGAGCAAATCAATTGACATATCATACCCTGCTACCACATTCACATAAGAGAATGGAGCAAATCAATTGGGCAAATTTCATGACTTTCAGTCAAAAGTATACAACTTTATGTTAGTCATCATCATATCATCATTATAGTGCATTAGGACTTAAACCCAATGCCTTACCCATATAAAGACGTTTTTGGTCATTATCAATGAGACTTGAACCCTACTTCTTATCATCATGGTGCACCGAGACTTTAACTCGATGTCTTACCCACTTGGTGCAGTGAAACTTGAATTCACTGTCTTACCCTCAATCAATGTCTTAGTAAGCCAAATATAATAGGACTCACCATTGAGCCTTAAAAATATATTGTCACTTTGTGATTAACATGCACAAATAAATATAGAACAAAAGAAGCACAATAAAAATATTCGCAACAAAGTAAGTATTAATATCTTAAACTTGTCAAAATAGAGCGTTACATATATTATTATATTATATTATGATTGGTGCACAATAATTAAGCTAGTGAGTTACCGTTATAAATCAAAGAATTAATTGCACACTAAGAAAATAATAATTTCAATTACTAAAATAAAAGTGCTCACTACAATCACCCTTTTTTCAATTTTCATGTAAACCCAAAATATTTCACGCAGAAAATAAAATAAATTAAAAGCTTATGTAATAACCAAAACAGTGAGTATAATCATAAATAAAATATAAAATAAGTTTCACATACAAAGAAAAAATATATATAGTCACATGTGAAAAAAAATGCGCAGTAACAATAATATTAATCATTCACCTTGTTCACAAGTAAAATATAAAATAGATTTCACTATAATTTACCTTGTTCCAGAGAGAAAACTAAACACAATTATTTTACCTTCTTTTATTTACTTTGCTTCAATTCTGCAATAGTAGAACATTCGTGTTGATAACATGTTGTAAAACTAAAGTAAAATAAGACAAGAAATATAAAACAAGAGGAACAATATATGAGATAACTTTCTTTCTTTCAAGTGTTCACCAAATCTTCAAATCTCTACAATATGAACTCGTATGCCTCTATTTATAGTGTAACATAGAGGCATACAAAAGGCTAGTCATAAACATGACATTAACATGAATATAATGGAGGAGGTTATAGAAGTGAAATGTTACAAAAATAATGGCTATAAAGTTTGAGGTTATGGTTATCTTCATAATGGAGGAAAGTAATGGAAATAATGGGTGAGAGTAACTTCTTGGTGTAATGGACATCCACACTATAATATTTTATAACATATTTAACTTTTATGATGTGAGTTTTTTGTCTTTTTGAATGAGCAGCTCCATCATTTGCTTCACGTTGTTATATATCTATCTATGTTTACCGACACATGCGTTTGCACGTTTATTTTATATTAATTAATTAGTACACTCACCTAATATGAAATTCATATTATTTGAATGTGTGCGTTTATTCTTTAAGTGTTAAATTTCTTTTACTTTAAAAATTAAAATTTTTAATTAGTCGACATCATATACTTTCATTCAAATTCAAAAAATATATATTTAAAACTCTTCATAGTATACGTTTATAGAAGTTTTTTCTTATGTTGATTAAGATCCTTTATCGAAAAATTCTGAAAACATATATTATTATTAGGAAAAAGGGTCTGAAAAATACTTCAACTTTGGCTGAAATTGTTGTTACCCTCCTGCACTAATTAGTAGTGTATTTTAAAGGTATATATGTGCCCACGTGGACACGTTACTATTTATAATTATGCAATTTTTATGATGTCCACATGGACACATATATACCTTTAAAATACACTATTAAATAGTGCAGGGGGTAAAAAGTCCTTTCCAAAGTTCGATATTGTTACAGCAATTTTGATCAAAATTCGAATATATTTTAGATTTTTTTTCCTTATTATTATTATTTTCACTTGGCTGCAGATTTCATTGAAAGGCTTTCTACCTCGTGATATTATTTGATTTTCTTGAAAATAATGTTTTTTTCTCATCACCTATTCCTTTTCATTAATTACCGATATATATCACAATTTGTTAATTTCGTCTCGAATCTAAATGATTTTTTTTCTTTTCTTAAAATATTTATAGTTAAAATATATCGAGGAATTAATTGACTCTGAAACATAAGGTAACAAGACTACAACCCCAGCCATTGTCTTAAAGGATCCCAAATAATCACCACCGTGCGAGGATAAGCTAACCCCAAAAAATCATCCTTAGTTAGAATTGCAGACTACAAGTCACCTGCGTGAAGTTAGAATTACTAGTAACCGTCGTTAATCATATGGTGAAAAAATTCATTTTCGAGCCTTATATCCACCGTCCATCACACTATGGGTGTTGGCTTGCCCAAAGTTACTATTTTAACTTTAAGGAAGAGGATCCTAAAGACAGGACTAGTGACTGAATTAAAGTCGATATAATATCTCAGATGGTCACTCAATTATGAATAGTTTCTTAGAAAGTCACTCAATTATGCATAATTTTCTTAAAAAGTGATTCATCTTTATTTTTAACTCAAAAGTCACTCAACTAAGGATTTTTCTCCTAGAAAGTCACTCAACTATTGATATTTCACCTAGAAATTCAGTCAATCAATTCAAATGATTTTTTAATTAAATTTTACTGAACTAATTTTTTTAAGCTAAATTTTAAGAAATAAAAAGGTACAAATTATTTCATAAAAAATATTAAATGTATATTGGTAAAAGAAAACAAAATATCGGATAAATATCCATTATGGATCATACTAGAAGATCTAATTTATCCTATTTGATTTCTTAAAATAGAAACTCAATATTAGAGTCGTCAATATGAGCTAGGCTCACTGGGTTGGGCTTGCCTAATCTGTGATTTGATAGGGCTGGACTACGATTTCCCATTTAATAAAAGGGGTTTTTAGCCCGCCTGAATAAGTCTGTCGATTTGTGGAGATTGAGAAATATGGATAGGGCCGGCCCGTGGGCCAAATAAAAATTAATTAAAAAATAAAAATAAAATAGAGTATTAAAAATAACAAGAGTCTAAACTCGAAATCTATTTAAAGTTTGAAATATTACGATTTAAATACAAATTATGTTCATAATTTATGTGCTACATAAAATAAAAATTCCTGAAAATTTCTAGGGAATCACTACATAAGCCGTAGCCTATGTAATATTGTCATAATTTTTGTGTTTTATTATGATTGAAAAATAATTAGGTTAATATTTCTATTTAGCTATTTATGTTTTTACTTGAAATCAAACTTAATAAATATTATAAAGATAATTTTATTTGTGGATTTGATCAAAAAGTAGCAATGATAACACCATGTAATATTGTCTTGACGATACTTATGATAATATTTAAAATTATTATTTAATTAAAAAAAATTATAAAAAATATTTTTTTTAAAAAGAGGGGTGACCGGAAAAAGCCCGTAGCCCACGTACTTGTGGGTTGGGCCGATCATTTTCTGGCCCACCCCAAAAATGAGCTAGCCCGGTCTAACCCGTAAAATTTCAAAGCATGTATGAGTTAGTCCGGATGGAGTAGGCCAGCCCATATTGACAGCTCTACTCAATATGACAATATATATCGTCTAAATACATATTTCATTTATCTTGTTGATTTTTTGTTGTCCCTTTCCCCATTTTATTGCTGCTTGTACTAAAAAAAGAATTATTGCGGAATCATCTTAAGAGCAGATATTGCTCGTTTTGAAGAGATCATGACTTAATAAAAAGTATATATTAATGGGTACCGTTTTATTTAAATAACTTTTTATAAATAATGAGTACCTTTTTATTTTAATGAATTTTAATAACTAATGGGTATCTTTTCATTTTTTAAGAATTTATTTTTAAATAAGTTTTTTATTTAAATAAAATTAATCTATAAAAATATTTAAATTGAGTGAGTGACTTTCTAGGTAAAATATCAATAGTTGAGTGACTTTCTAAGAAAACTATCATTAGTTGAGTGACTTTCTAAGAAAACTATCATTAGTTGAGTGACTTTTGAGTTATAAAATAAAGTAGACTGATTTTCGAAGAAAATTATGTATAGTTGTGTAACTTTCTAGGAGAACTATGCATAGTTGAGTGACCATCTGAGATATTATCTCAATTAAAGTCCTAACAAGGCTTGAAAGTGGGAAAAGGAAGAAGAGAAATGAGTTAGCTTAGGAGTTAGAAGGTCAAACACATACAACAATACCTTTAACTTGCATTAATATTTTATTCAGACATTTATAACATAGAACATAATTAATAATTTACTCCTTATATAAACAAAATGAATTATATAAATTAAAATTTAAAAAATCATTATCTTCAGCATAGAGAGTTAAATTTAAAAAAGAGGTCGATGAAGAAAAAATGAACTTGTGAAGTAGATGAAGGGAAATATGGGGCTGAAGAGAAGATAAGAAAATATATAGGGAAAAAAATTGTTAACATAAAAATATTGAATATTAATATTAAAAAGAACTTCTCACATACTTTAAAAGGTAAATAACTTTATTTATCTGTTCAGTTAATATTTTATGTTTAAATAATATATTAAAAATAAAGTTGGAGAATTAAAATAAAATAAGATTAAGTTAGAGTGCCAAAATAGAAAAAACATGCAGAAAAAAAATTAGAAAGAAAAATAGAGAGAAGGGGAGACAAGATATTTACTAAGATGAGATAGTCACATGTGAGAGAGAAAGGGAATAGAATATTTTTTCTGAATCAATAAATATTTTATCTAATTTTTCTTTTAAATTCACTTTGAGAATTATAGTGACAGTTAGGGTTGTTCATGGTTATGGTTAAAAAATTAAATTTAATCGCAATTTGAATCAAATCGATTAAAAAATCGATATTTGGTTTGGTTTGATTAGGTTTGATTTTAAATTTTGAAAATTGATACTATTTGATTTGGTTTTGATTTTACTAAAAAACAACCGCAAAATTAACCAAACCCAACAGATAAATTTTATAATATATTATTCATAAATAAAATATAAATATTTTGTTAAATTTAATCAACTTAAGTCTTTAACTTTACCATTTTCTCAAGCCAATACTTAATTTTTAGCTCAACTATTACAATCATAAGTTCAAGTCCATCAAAATTCATTACTTTACATGTAAAAATATATACTCAAAACAAAGCATAAACAATTTCTTTTGTTAATCAATTACATTTAAAATACATTTCAATCAAAATAGAGTAGTTAAAATTTCAACTTCTAAATATTTAGTTTATGTTATGAAATGAGACAGAATACTAAAATCGTATGAAGAGAGCAAAGTAAAATAGAAAGTAGAAATAAGAGTAGTAACTATTTTTGGGTGTGTCTTTTCATTATCATTTCACTGCCCTTTTATAGGCAATATGACTTGGAGTAGTCATATTGCTATAGTAGCAAGGTGATGTTACCACATAACATCCACACATACATATTGCTATAGTAGCAAGGTGATGTTACCACATGACATCCATATTTAATTATTGCTATAGTAGCAAGGTGATGTTATCACTTGACATCCACAAATAAATTATTTATAACACTCCCCCTTGGATGTCCATGTAAGCGCACAAATTTAGTAAAAATTCAAGTATACATAGTCGTTCATAATTCTTTCTTTGGATGTTCATGTCTTGATTTATAATGTGCCTCGTTAAAACCTTACTAGCTAGAAAAAAAACCATTGGGAAATATCCTAGTGAAGAAAAAAGAGTACACATATCTTGTAAGTTGTAATATGCATTGGTAGCTGCCTCATTAACAATCTTACCAGGAAAATTCAGTGGGACAAAACCTCGGCTAAGGAAAAAAGAGTGCAACACGTATTATACTCTCCCTGATTAAACATCACTTAACAACTCGAAGATGATGCATCTTAATCTTATATCTTGACTTCTCAAATGTTGAAGTTGATAATGTCTTGGTGAATACGAAGTGTTAAACATCGGCTACATCCTTGTTTTGAAGATCATGAATAAGAAGAACTTTGATGAGATATATTTTGTTCAGTCTTCTTTGATGTGTACTCCTCTTTGTTGAGCTAGACATGCATCAATGTCTTCATATAATGTTGTTGGAATATCTCTTTTCAAAGAAATGTCACATATTTTCTGGATATGTTTACTGATCTCAACCAAATATATTTTTGACAATAACTCAATAGTGATTTTACCGGTGTAGACAAATTGCTCGTTTAATTTGTTAGCAGCAACAATCGAGCACTGACAAACACTTTCACTGACAAACACTTTCAACAAAATTGACTGTCTTGTGGAATGATTTGATATGATAGTATTTCCAAATGAAAATAGATAACTTTCTTGAGATCAAACTTCATAATTTCCTACAATTTCATGATCAATAAATCTTGACACAATTGATCAGAATAAATAACTTATATCGATATTTAATTCACTCTAATATCTCCACCGATAAGAGTGATATTATATTTAGCATGCATAAAATTATTTACCATGAATAATAATAGCAGGATACATAAATGCACCAATTGCACTATGACATAGTATTTTCTAATCATTTTAATGAGATCCAAATTGATCTTTTATGTTATGCGATCTTACGATCATTGGGGTACTATTCAATGGATTAGCTTTATAACCTTTTAAATCCTTCAAGAATTTTCATATAATATTTACTATCTAGCTAGACATGATAATCATTCATCATGGGTATTCAAGTTTTTCATGTATTGTCGACTAAAAGAAACCTCATTGCATCCACCTTGGGAGTAGATATCTCCATACAATAATGTCAAGACTTTTGCGAAAAATCTTTATTTTTCAATGCACAATTCGTACTTTGTATTTTACGATTTTTCTTATCGCACAATAATTTATTTGTACCCCACTAATATTATAACTTGGTATATGTACAAAACAAGTCCAAAACATCATTTTTCCAAGTGAATAGAAAAATACTTGAATTGTATTTTCTTTGGCCAATCATTTCTGATAACTCTCGACAGATTTAATATCAAAATCTTCATCACCATATATAATTTTGAGTGCTACATTATATTCAAGATATCGTTGACGATTATGTGATATCGATTCAAATGTGACATAACTTATCAATCTCACTTTATTTTTCATCATTTCCAAGTACCTGAACCTTTGCCAATGTTTTTATAAAGTGTTATGTCATAGTGCTCTTTCTAAAGCACTTGCCTCATTATTATGACCATCTTGATCATTTGCTCCTTTATCTTTTGAATCGATTAATTTATCACGCTTCAGGCGTGCCATAAATTATGTCCTTCAAGGACTTCACTGGAGCATTTATAACTAGATTATAGGGTTAGCGAATGTGTCTGACAATTGACTTAAATTATTTCTTCAATAAGGATCATGATAATTCATTATGTATAACTTATTTTTCATTTGTTTATCGCCCCCTAATGTTAAAGAATCTAACATTCACTTAATCTTATTTGGGGACTCATATTTGTGCATTGCGTAATGGTGGAGCAATGAAATAATATGCCACACATTTAAATTTCTAGATGAGAATTATTTAGTTCCTGACCCTGAATCAATTGTGATTGGGGAATCTTTTTAGCTTGATACGTACAAGTGTTGCTACACCTTAAATAACACATCTCATACCAAATTTCTTTTGGGAGTTTTGTTCTCATAACCAATGATTTAGCTATAATTGGAGTCATATAATTTCTACTTAAACCACTTGGATATATACCAACATTATCAATATAATTTTATAATTTGAAATGTGCTCTTGATTCATCAATTAGAGCAAACAATCTTTGCAAAAATCAAATTGCAAGTCGATAATGAAGCACATGAGACCATACAATGATGCATCTATATAATAGTAAATGGTCCACATGATGGATGCACAGACCCATGTTCACATTTTTATACATTTCAAAATTTTGGGAGATACAATCTCAACCTTAGCTGGTACAATGATAATTTTATCATGAGAACAAACAACACAAGAGAATTCTTGAAGAATTTATTTTTTCTTCAATATATATAACCACATGAATTCTCATTTATTTTCGTATCATATTTGAACCGGGATGATCATCAACCGGTCATGCTAACTGATATTTATTTCAATAAACTTATAGTTTGTTTTGCATGTGAGTCCATCATCATGCTCATGTTTAGTTACCACAAACAATATGCAAATATGGGTAATCTTTCACATAAATATTTATAACCCACTTTGATTGTAGTAATACGAAGATCTTAAACCTTTTCATATTTTATAGTCTCAATATTTTTCTTCTTTGACTATTTCTTTGAAACTTAAAAAGTTTCTTTCGAGACTTACTACAATTCCAATATCATGAATAATTTTATTTCTTTGGGTAGTAGAACAATAGCTCACCAAAGCTCATAAGTAACATTAAATACTTACTACCACATATTTCATAACATTGTTTTTGTGGTAAACATCTCTTTCAAGGAAAAAATTATATCATTATTGTCATGGTCAAAATCATTACAAGTAAAACTTGTTTCTTGATTTACTTTTGTCATTAGTATCTCTTCCCTTTTATTTAATATTTGGCAAAATATTTGATGCACAGAGATACATAACCAATGACAATTTTTGTGGCAAGAAATTATTTCCTTCCTTTGCCCTTTCGGTAGTACATCCTAAAACATATCATAATATTTATGATGTACTAAAAGTACTTGACCAATGATCATTTATATCAAAATAAATTTCTTTATTTCTCTCTAACCTCTCATAGGGGTGAGCTGTGGTATTTATTAAATCATGCATGAGTATGTCCTTATTTATAATTTTCATCTTCTCTTGACACATTCATTTTCAAGAATGGTCCACTTTTCATGATACTTATCACAAGCCACATTCTCTTCAAGGAATTGACTATAATAATATATTCATGCTTCATAATTATTCCTTTCATTAGAAGTTCATTGTCATGCTTTGAAATTTCTCATATTCATATGACATACCTCAACATCACTTTTGAAAGTATCACCACTTTTTCATCCTTTTCTTTGATGGAGGATTTATAAAATCAAATTAATTTGCACGTACAGTAATCGCGTGCCCAATACTTTTCATATCAAATTTGATGACAAAAATTACCTTCACTCTTTGAAGGACAAATTTGAGAACTCACGTTGTTCTTTCTTTCACAATGATGACTATTATAATTTTGTCCCTTCATGTCCATATTCATATGTTTAATCATAAAATATCTTGTTATCTTTTAGACTTTTAATGTATTGCTATCACATTCACTTCAAAGAATGGAGCATATTCAATGGGACTAACTTCACATTTTTTTAAGAGCATATCAATTTGCTCAGTCATCATTATATAATCAATATATTGCACTGGGACTTTAACCCAATGGCTTAACGATATAAAGGTGTGTTAGGCCAATATATGATGGGACTTGAACCCAAAATCTTATCATCATGGTGCATCGAGACATTGTTCGATGTCTTACCCTTTTGGTTCGATGGAACTTGAATCCACCGTCTTACCCTCAATCAATGACACTATATATAGTCCAAAATAATATTCACCTTTGAGCCTTTAAAATATTGTTACTTTGTTAGTAATAGCATAAATAAATTTAGTCATAATAACACTTCAAAAGATTATATAAAAATTATTACCTTTGCTAAACGAAGCAAAGTTGATCCTCATAGGTGGCTTGAATACTATTTTCAATTCAAAAGTTTTATGAATAATTCATTTATTGAAAGACCAACATATTAATTCTCAACATTGACTTCATTTTTTGCTAGTTAAGAAAATTTCTTTCTTCGATTGTAATTCATAGATAAAGCAACTAGAGGTAAACACTAATAATCACAATAAATAACATGATACCTCAAAATTCAAGAATTAAATAAACACTTGATAAATGGATTTAATAAAGTCTACATGTCAAATTGTCTCAATGACATGTAGCATATTTTATAAATTTCAAAAATTAGCATATTCTTTTGTAGATATATACAAATCAGAATTAGTGCAATTAGTATTATGAAGGAAGCTTACCATAAAGCAAAAATATACAATTAGCTTATCATTGAAAAGTTTGTTAATTGCCAACCTGAATGACATGTCAATGTCACTTCAAAGAATCTTCCATGATAGAAAAGTCCTTTTGATAATTCCAAAGGAAAATAAAATACTTCTTCACATATTAGTTAGCTTACCTTTTTAAAGCAAGTATAAAATAAGTTACGTTAGTACATATAACATATTATAATAATTGAAAAAGTAAATGATTAGCTAGTGAAAGACAAATAAGTGTAAAATAATTAATGATGTTGATCAAGGTCAATGTAGGCCAACATAATAAATTTAATAGCTTTTTTTAAATATTTTTTTTTATATGCATTCCTTAAATTACCTATATCTCATTTAAAAGGAATTATGTATTCCTAGGTGCAAACCACAACAAGGTATCAACCTTAAAAATTCATGTTATGCATTTTTAGTCTTCTAATGATTTCGGTGAATTCAATTCTTCCAACAAGGTTATCAATTAAGTATGTACTAATTATACTTTCAATAATTAACTCAAAATTCATGATAATATTAACGATAATTATTAAATTTAGACTAGCAAGTATAAGAAGACTTATCTAGTAAAATATAATATACTCTATACAATTTATGTTTCGGCTAATGCACTGTCGGAGATGCTCATAGATGAAGAGACTTGTGCTGATAACGTGTTGTGAAATGAAGACAAAATACTAAAATCGTATGAAGAGAACAAAGTAAAATAGAAAGTAGAAATAAGAGTAATAACTATTTTTGGGTGTGTCTTTTCATTATCATTTCAATGCCCTTTTATAGGCAATATGACTTGGAGTAGTCATATTGCTATAGTAGCAAGGTGATGTTACCACATAACATCCACACATACATATTGCTATAGTAGCAAGGTGATGTTACCACATGACATCCACAAATACATATTGCTATAGTAGCAAGGTGATGTTATCACTTGACATCCACAAATAAATTATTTATAACAGTTTATACTAATACTAGGTTGCATATTTTTTAGTAATTTAATAATATATAAGTTATTTATTCGAAGATTCAATAGATTCATTTACCTTAACATAGGTCAACGTCATGATGAATGATGTAGTCAATGTCGACAAACAACTTTATGTTATGAAGTAAACCGTTGAGGCATTAAAGAAATATCTTCAAATAGCTCAACTTATGAGCAAATTAGATCTCTATTGCCCTAGAGAGTTAAGTCACAACCTAACACTGCAACAAAAAAATTGATAATGAATCTCCTACTAAGTTAGTTGAATCTTAATGCACAAAACAATATACTTCACCGGCTACTATAACGATTCAACAACTACAATATATGATTTCAAACACCATCAAAGTTCAATATGTTGGTCATGTAAGAATTATTAATTATTTCTTACTTATGGCCCAAGTTTACTTGTAGCCCAAGTAATACCATAAATAATATTTAATAAATAATAGATCTCGTTCGTACATTGATTATTTGATGGACGTACCAGATTAAGTCTTAACCTCTATAAATTGGTCCTCCCTCCACCTATTAGGGTTACCACATATTCTCTACATTAATTCCATCGCTGACAGTTGTGGTAACGTAAGGCCAGGGCAAGGAGGTAGAAACCAATTTACAACTAACGCTTCCGCTTCTCTCTGTGATGATGTCTTTCGCATCAGGTATGTGTCCTAATGATCTCTATGTAAGATTATCGTGTTCAAGATCCTGATATTATGTATTAAAGTATTTAATCTTACATGTGGCATCCGAGCCTGAATTGTTTGAACCGATAATTTTCGTATATGAAACATTCAATGTTTATGATGTACTGTCTATCACATGTTCCACTTCAATATTTACCATCAATGTTCCAATAATATCTATATAAGATGATGTAAGCGACTAGCACAATGTCACCTGCAAACTTGCATCAATTTTGTTATTATAGTGAGAGCAAAGTAAAAGGAAGAAAAAAAAGACGCACTTCTTTGAATGGACGTGTACAGTGAGGATAAATAAAAGAAAAAACTTTTAAAATCCTCTTCAGCATGCATGTCTTGTTTATGGAAAATCATGAATTCTATGTCCAGTTTTAGAATAAGACCAATTAATTATTCATTGTTCGCATCAGTATTGTTTTGTATTGGTGGGCACTAACTCTGTGGTTGAACCTTCTTCCTAGTTTTTTATGGTTTAGGTTTCATAATGTAATAATTATGTTTTATTTTAGATTGTGCAATAAAATAAAGTGATCGTTGTATTAATAAATAAATAATATGTGTGTACTTAGTGCAATATAGTTTGTTAGTCCTTAAAGTGGCCAAACCAGAAAACTTAACATCAACACATATAATATTTATGATCACTTGATGCATGTATTATGTTTCTGTAGTTTGTTAGTCACCAAAGTGGTCAAACTAAAATGTATAAAATTATTCATGCACAGTTTTTTATGATATTATGTGTGCATTTGTATCTATATAGTTTATTAGTCACCAAAGTGGACAAACTAGTATGGCTAAGAAAAATATGCATTCATAAATTTGTCATTTATCTATGAAATTTAATGAAATGCCTATATTGAAAATAAATAGATAAATTGGCTTTCACTATTGCTAGAACTTAAGAATTTACCCAAAGGTGAATCACTCATTCTACAAATAGTGAAAATTATGAGGTAAATTAATCTTTTTAGTCAAACATATATTGCATATCCAAAGATGTCGTATATGTTTGATTAAAAATATTCAATTACCTATTAAAGATAAAATTGACATTTAAATTATGATAATGTATCATAGTATCTACCCAAAGGAGAATTACGATATATTTTTATCGCTTTACTAAATTCACATTATTTTCGGATTTGTGAGCATGCATATCTATTTTGGAGTTATTCCTCTTCATTCGCATGCTTCGTCTGCTACTGTGTTCAATGGATTGAATTTCTTTGAATGGCATGAACAAGTACAGTTCCACTTAGGTGTGATGGATCTTGACTTGGCTCTGCTGAATGACAAACCTACTGCCATTACTGATAAGAGCAGTGAGGATGAGAAGTCTTATCATAAATCATGGGATCTCTCTAACAGATTGAGCCTTATGTTCATGCGAATGACTGTTGCTAACAACATTAAGAGTATTATTCCATAAACAGAAAGTGCAAGGGAATACCTGAAGTTTGTGGAAGAACATTGTTGTTCTGTTGATAAGTCTCTCGCTGGTACACTAATGGCTGAACTCACGACCATGAAGTTTGATGAGTCGCGTAGTATGAAAAATCATATCATCGAGATGACTAACATTGCAACAAGACCTCGGACCTTGGGGATGAAAGTGGATGACACCTTTTTAGTTTAGTTCATTCTAAACTCATTGCCTCTTGAGTATAGACCATTCCAAATTAACTATAACACTATTAAGGATAAGTGGGATGTTAGTGAATTGTCCAGTATGCTTACTAAAGAGGAGTCAAGACTTAAGAAACAAGGAGGTCATTCCATTAACCTCATGAGTCAAGGAGCTGGTAAAAGACTTAAAGTGAAGGCTAACAAGTTTAAGAAAAATAAAGCACCTGCTAAAGTTCCACAGGATGCTCATAAGGAACTCAAGGTTGATGTGTATCATTTCTGTAAAAAGGAAGGACACTATCAGAAAGATTGCCTGAAACGTAAATCTTGGTTTGAAAAGAAAGGTATATTTAGTGATTTTGTATGTTTCGAATCAACTTTAGTAGAAGTTCCTAATAATACTTGGTGGATTGATTCTGGTGCAACTACTCATGTATCCACTATGTTGCGGAGATTCAATATGATCCAAACTACCAATCCAAATAAGGATTTCGTGTTCATGGGAAATCGCATGAAGGCTCAAATTGAAGGCATATGGACTTATCGATTGATCTTGGAGACTGGATATCACCTTGATCTATTACAAACTCTCTATGTTCCTTCAGTTTCTAGGAATTTGATTTCTCTTTCAAGACTTGATGTTTCTGAATTTGATTTTTAGTTTGGACATGGATGTTTCAATTTATATAAGAATACTGTTTTTTATGGTTCTGGTGTTCTTATTGATGGTTTATATAGATTGAAACTCGATAATAATTTTTCTGAATCCCTACTTACTATTCATTAAAATGTTGGAATTAAACGTAGTTCACTAAATAAAGTTCTGCTTATTTATGGCATAAATGTTTGGGTCATGTATCCAAAGAACGATTAAAAAGATTAGTAAAGAATGAAATTCTTCCGAATTTGAATTTTGTTGATATTGATATATGTTTGGATTGCATTAAAGGAAAGCAAACCAAACATACGAAGAAAGGTGCCACAAGGAGCACTCAGCTTCTTGAAATTATACACACTAATTGCGGACCCTTTGATGTTCCATCTTTAGGTGGATAAAAATATTTTATCACCTTTATCGATGATTTTTCACGTTATGGATTTATCTATTTGTTGAAAGAAAAATCTCAAGCAGCGGACACTCTTAAAGTGTACGTTAATGAGGTTGAAAGACAATTAGATAGGAAAGTGAAAATCATTAGGTCAGATAGAGGTGGTGAATATTATAGAAAGTATAACGAATCAGGACAATGTCCAGGTCCATTTGCAAAATTCCTTGAAGAACATGTCATATGTGCACAGTATACTATGCCAGGAACACCTCAACAAAATGGTGTTGCAGAAAGGCGTAATCGAACACTTATGGATATGGTTAGGAGTATGATAAGTAATTCTTCATTACCCAAATCATTGTGGATGTATGCTCTTAAAACCATTGTATATTTATTAAACAGGATTTCTAGTAAGGCAGTTCCAAAGACCCCTTTTGAACTAAGGACGGGAAGGAAGCCTAGTTTAAGACACCTGCATATTTGGGGTTGTCAAGCGGAAGCTAGAGTTTATAATCCACATGAAAAGAAATTAGATTCTCGAACGGTAAGTGGATACTTTATTGGCTATCCAGAGAAATCTAAAGGGTATAGGTTTTACTATCCAAATCATAGTTCGAAAATTGTTGAAACCGGTAATGCAAAATTCATTGAGAATGGTGAAGTTAGTGGGAGTGTTGAACGGCAAAGTGGGGACATCAATGAGGTAAGGGTAAATATTCCATTGCCCATGAATGTACCTACTTCCACACAAATAACAAATGTTGTTCCTCTTGTTGAAGAACACTTTAACAATGTTGAACAATATTTGGGTGAAACACTTCAAGAAGGAACTAACTCACAAGTATCTAGCGCAAATGAACCACAAACAGTGCTATTAAGAAATATAACACCCCGTAACTAGAAAGAAGTTAAAAAGTGGAAATAGTCATTTTTGGAAAGAAAATAAAAATCTGGAAAATTTGTTAAGTATGTTAAGTTGGATTTTTGGTCAACTTCAAATGACCATAACTTCTAGATCAAGATGATTTAGGTGTGTTTACAGATATAGTAGGAAATATCTTTGAATAATCTTTCCAACGCCGCCGAGTTTGCGCGATTCCAAGTTCGTATGAGAGATATCTCCATTCGAAGTTGGGATGTTCAAATAAGGAAAGTCTAGAACTGGATTTTGGAAGGGTATTTTAGTCTTTTCCTTACCCAATTAATTTAGTTCATTTTAGCGAATTAATTAAGGGTCAAATCAAAATTTGGTCAGTTTAGAAAATTGAAAATTCACGCTAGGGCTTAGAGAAAAGAGAAAAGAAGAGAAAGGAGAAGAAAGTTCAAGATTCGTCGTCTTTGTAAGGAATCACTTGTGGATTTCATCAAGGGGTGATCACCACGAGGTATGTGAGATCACATAGCGTTGGGTCCATTCACCCACTGATGTTTGCGTAATCAAGACACAACTTCCGATGCAAGTGTCTACGGTCAATAGTTTAGTAACCCAACCAAGGGTTGGGATCGTTCCCAAGAGAGTGGTTTTGAGAATTAATAGAAAAATAAAATTTAGTTCTAACTAGTCGTAGCTAAAGACAGTAACGATTAAGAATATTGTAAATTAAAGGGGGACACAAGAGTGTCAATTAACAATAGAGGATTTTGTCACAAGTAAGGTAAAAACAACAAAATAAACAAGGGTTTCTAAGTAATGCGAGGGGATCCTTGGGATGTGACAGGAATACGGGTTAAGCTAGATTATTGGGTACATGCTTTCGATAGAAGATTCATAGAGTAATTGTGACTAGGCTAGACTTTAAGGGGGATAAGCTCTCTCTCGAGCAACTTACCCTATTTCAAATGCGTTCCTCTCAGACACCCATTTGCCGCGTTAAGACCAGCCTATGCCTTAACCCACTCACTCTCTTGAGTTGGGTGTGTGGACATGGGACTAGGGTTTACTCTCTCAAGCTGAACCTCATGTCGACCCTCTCGCACTAGCCATCAATTTAGTGGTCTTAGTTTTATGACCTCTCTCTCAAGCAAGCCGAAAACACATATATGAGATTATCTTTGCAACTACAACCTCATTAAGTTCATCCACAACCACTAAACGAAATCACAATCAAACTACGACTAAACTATCAACAAGCAAGACCCAACAATTATCTTAACCCATATTCGCTAAATCATACCCCAAGAATTGGGGTTTTTAGCCACACATCAAGAGATAGAAATTTATTCCTAAATGAGCTTGCATTCAAATGGGTATGAAGATTTAAGTCTTGTTACAGGCCAAGAATGAAGAATCCAAAAGACTGAAGTCCAAATCCTTGGAGATGAAACCCTTTTTTTCTTCAAGTCTTCAAAACCCTCTCAAACTTAGAGCAAAAATACTAAAAAATACTATTCTATATGAATATTATAATAATTGTTCAACTCCTAAAACTACAACTCTAACTAGTATTTATAGTTTTCACAGATTTGTGTTGTAGCGGATCATTCGGCGTTGTTAGTCGGAATCGCCGATCAACTCGGCGATTCGCCCTTTGGTGTAGTTCATCGTCGTCTTGTACTAGCCTTCAGCATCGTCGTGCTCTGGGTCATTGGGTGACATGGTACTGCTTCGCAAAACTTCTCGGCGATGCGCTGACTACTCCCTATCTCCGCCGACTTGATCCTTTCCTAAAGGCCTTAACACACTGGAACAAAAGGCGAAGTAAGACTCTTCGGCGACTCGCCAAGTGGACTTGGCGATCCTCAGGCTTTCATTTCTTCGTTCTTCTCAGCGTTTTCGTTCCTTTTTGCGACGTAGTGTCCATGCTTTCCTTTAAACATCAAATACCTGAAACTTAAGGGTTTTCATTAGATATTGAGATAAAATAAGCATTTGAGGACACAATTTCTATTAAAATATAGCTCTAAATGAGTCCAATTTGTGGACTCATCAACACCCCCAACTTAAACTTTTGCTTGTCCTCAAGCAAACTCAAGTTCAGCCGTTCAAAAGGGTGTCTCGAACATTGCTACACAAGACTCAATCATGAATGCACACAACAAGACTCAATTTACTTATGCAAAGATCAAATGTGTACTCAAAGATTCAAATTGTGACTCACCAATATCAACGAATCTCATGCTCACAATACTTGCTTCAAATGCGAGTTCAAGCTCAACTATAGTGTTCAAATGCCCTCACACAAAGAATAATTTAATATTCACACAATGGCTTCAGAGTTTAAAGCTTTGGAATCAGATGCAACGCTCACACTCACAAAGAAGAACATAATGCATAATTTCATCCATAGGTTTGCCCGTATTTTTCAATCAACATTTGTTTCGACTTTCTCAAGATCACAAAGGTCTTAACAAGGCATGTAACGGGGCTGAGTGTAAAGGTATGATCATTTAGGCTCAGTGACTTTCATCCTCATGAAATGTGGTGCTCACAACACATTCTTTCCTTTTTCTTTATCATTCTCTTTAGTGCTCATAAGTCATCATATTATTCACTTCCCGTGAATTGTTTGGAGACCCCATTTCTTTTATACTTAATTCCACAACTTTCTTTTTCATTCTTTTATATATATATATATATATATATATATATATATATATATATATAGAGAGAGAGAGAGAGAGAGAGAGGTTCCATTTTTCTCAAAACCATGGGTAAGAGGAAACTTTCGTTGCACTTCATGACTTGCCCCTATCTTTTCAACACACCCCCAACTTAGGCTTTTGGCCTAAGTTGGCTATTCAACTAACCCAACTTCATGAGGAATATGAGTGATGGATAAAGAAAAGTCATTGCTTTCATCAAGTTTCTTCCAAAGAAAATGGAAAGGCTCAAAGGGTGTTCAAGAGAGAATCACACTCTCACAAGGTAGGTCACAAAAGAGGTATATGTCAAATTGGCTCACACTCGTAGAAGTTGTGTAAGATCATATCAAGAGATAGTATCACTCAGTTGACTGGACCAACAGGGTAAATTCTAGGATCTATCATGCATAGTTCACAAGTAATCTCATCACACTAGGCATTGACACTATAAGTCAAACAAGACTCCACACTTTCGCTAGTGTGCAATGATCATCACAAGTGACTCAATTTGATACAAGGCAAGTCATAACGAGATGCAAAGAGTTCACATATTGTTTATGCAACTTCATTTGGCCTCATTGTAGCCGTGCATTCATGTTCGTTCGATTGAGAGAACTATTCAAGTCCTCGGTATTGATCGAAATCGAGACTCAAATTTGCCAAGGAACAGCCACATTCAACGGCATATAAAGGGTGGCGAAAATGTGCAAAAAATACAAAAATTTTCGGAAAGGGTCCAAATCATTTTGCAATTTAAAATAAAAGGAGCTTCAAGATCAAACATCCACAGAAAAGCAATATTAACACAATTTTAAACAGAACAACCCAAATATAAACAAAATACAAACATCAAATAGCTCACAAAGGTGGGCCTCACCCCACCACAAATAAAAGCAATTTGTCCTCAAATGCAATTAACACAGAATCCGAAAGGTAAAATAAAGAAAGACAGAGAGGGAGGTAAAGAGGGGATTCTGGCTCCACAGTCACTCCATCTGTCTGGGAATCAGTGCCCGATGTGTCAGCCTGGAACTTGATAATGGCCCTCGAAGCTTCTTTAGACGATTCAGCGGCAGCTGACTTACTAAGATTGTCCAAGTCATGAGCCGCTAGAAAGGAGTGAATAGTTGTGAAGAATCCACGTCTCCATGAGGAAATAGTGGGGTCTCGGGGATTTGTTCTCTTGCTGGCACTGCGCTTCTTGTCCTCATTATCTATTTTGGGAGGATTTGTTGCCTTTGTATTTTTCCTGAAATTTTTCGCTCTTGTTTGTTGGGGTGGCATATCTCTCCCAGCTACTTTGGGTTTTAGCCATTTCTGCAAAACTTCGAGAAAAAGTTAGACAGCATTCAGACAAAAGTAAGGCAGTTCAATTGCAAAATCACTATGCTGAACCAGTTGGCGAAGCGCGCAGCTACTTTGGCGGTTCGCCGAGTGTAGTGCGTAGAGAATACAAGGGTGCAGACAAAGGGTGAACAAGAAGTCTTTCGGCGAGTCGCCGAATTCTTTTGGCGATCAAAGGCTTCTCGCCAAAAGTTACAGAACTAAACATTACATATGGCATTAAAATAACGGTGAAATGGGGATGTTAGGCGAACCGCCGAGCAGTTTGGCGAGCTCGACTTAACTCGCCAAATGGCTCACGTGCCTAGTTTCAACCCATCTTCTTGAATCCAACCCTTCAACCCCCGAAAACAAAATTAAGGCATGCACAACTCAAATTAGGCTTAAACCCAGTGACAATCATGCACAACCTACGATTTTCATCCAATTTAAAGCGCAACTTTCAAGAATTAACTATTTTACTTAGTACGGGCAAAATTTGCGAACCTAACAGGCAAACAAATATTCTAATCCTACCAGATAGGCCCAGCACACATCATCAAAGTAATGCCATTTCATTTGAGTACAACTTTTGACGAAAGGAACGCGGAGTTTGAATTACCAACCTTTTATGCCGATCAAATAGATATTGAGATGCTAGGAAGCAATGTGATCCAACTCGTAGCATAATTCGACAATAAAAATACTTTAGAAATGCAAAAATATAGGATCTAGCATGCGAGAGTGAGTTTTGGAAGACAAAAAGTGAGGCAAACTGAATGAATTTGAAACTTTTAAACCTTTGGCTTGCAAAACCGTCCTGTTTTCACCCGTTCGGCAACATTAGTCCCGATTGCTGATCTATTCGGTGTAACGCCAAATAGTTATTTGCCCCGCCGAAGTTACAAACCTCCATGTTATGTGGCAATCCAAACGACAGTCTCTGTTGGGATCGCCGACACGATCGGCGGTTCACCAATAATTTCATGTGCTCGTCGAGTTTTATAGACTCCAATGCAAGATGATCTTGAGTCTAACGACGGTCTAGTTCGGAGTCGCCAAACCGTTCAGTGATTCGCTGATTAGACCTGTTGCTCACCAATTTACACTTTTCGTTCACTCTCCACATTTCCATCTGCACAATCAACACACCATTATTTTATCAAAGAAACATAAAGCAATAAAGGGTTTTGGGTTGCCTCCCAAACAGAGCCTCAGTTAACGTAGTGGCACGACGCAAGTCCACCTTCAAACCTTATTCTTGGGGTTAGCCATAGTATCACTCGACAAACCCCCTTCCTATCTCGCATTTAAGTGAGACGAGATATGACACATCTGGGTTTCTAACTTCTTGATTGAAACTGAATGAGAGGTGATGGTTTGGCTAAGGGTAGATACATCTTCTTTCATTCCTTTTATCATTTTGTCTAACCCTTCAACTTTGTTGAGGATGCACGAGAGCATATCCTTAGACCTACCTCATTCTGAATCCTTGGGTTTCTGGCGCTCATGGGGAGGCACATATATATCCTTCTCCCCATCTTTCCAATTTGGATTATGGTCCCTCCATTCACGATCTCGGTCCTTCCAGCCTTCGTCTCTAGCCCAACCTTGGTTACCACCCTGCCTTGGGTAATTTGAGCAATAGCCACCACCTTGGTTGGATAAAAAATTTACCTTCTCGTTATACAAGGCTTCCAACTTCATCTCCTCAAGATTAGCACACCCAACCCCCATAGCGTTGATACCACGGGCACCAGCCCCCATGACATTTTTGGATAAAAATCAAGTTGCGTCATCATTTTGGCCATGTTTTGGTCTCTCTCATTGTCTTTTTCAATCTGTTCCTTGGATAGGTTAAAGGTGAGAGAGGAGACTTGGTCCTCACAAGTGTACCATTCTCTGTTGGTGGTTGCCATGCCATCTAAAATCTTGGCTGCTACTACATACGACTGCTGCATTAAGCCTCCCAGCAAGAGTTGGTTGGTGACACCTTTGTTTACCGAGTCCAAACTCCGATAGAAGTACTGAACTAGCACGTTATCAGGCAAACCATGGGTTGGGCATTGTAGCACCAACTTTTTGAACCGCAGCCAAGTCTCGTGCAGAGACTCTCCTTTGATACGCTTAAAGCTCTGGATGATATCCCTAAGTGACATATCTTCGAGGGAGGGAAAAAGTGCACATGAAATACGGATACCAATTCCTCCCAAAAAGTGATGGATTCTCGCGGCAACTCGGCTAGCCATTTGCACGCCTCTCCCATCAACGAGAAAGGGAGTAGCCTCAACCGAACCGACTCCTGGGAGATGTTTTTGAATGAGAATGGTCCGCACACATCTACAAAGTTTTGAAGATGCTCGTGAGGATCCTCATTAGCCAGTCCGCTGAAAAGTCCCTTTAGTTGCAAGAGTTGCAACATGGTGCTCATTATGTGCAACACTGCGTTTCCCTCGGCTGGGGTTAAACGGATGGCTCTAACACCTCCCATGAGATGAGGGTCATTGATGTTGGGCTTTTGGAAATCGTTGAGATTACCGATATCGTCCTGATGGCCCACTTGGCTACCGTTGCTACTGTTAACACTCATGTTTTTTGAAATATTCACACAAGAAAATAAAACAAAACCACAAATTAGGTGAGTAGACTACAACTAAGAAGAACAAAAATTCTACTAATCTAAAAATTCTCAAGTAACACCACTCCCCGGTAGCGGCGCCATTTTGAAGTTTGCGTAATCAAGACATAACTTCCGATGCAAGTGTCTACAATCGTACAATAGTTTAGTAACCCAAACCAAGGGTTGGGATCGTTTCCAAGAGAGTAGTTTTGAGAATTAATAGAAAAATAAAATTTAGTTCTAACTAGTCGTAGCTAAAGACATTAACGATTAAAAACATTGTAAATTAAAGGGGGGAACAAGAGTGTCAATTAATAATAGTGGTTTTGTCACAAGTAAGGTAAAAACAACAAAATAAACAAGGGTTTCTAAGTAATGCGAGGGGATCCTTGGGATGTGACAGGAATACGGGTTAAGCTAGATTATTGGGTACATGCTTTCGATAGAAGATTCATAGAGTAATTGTGACTAGGGCCTTAAGGGGGATAAGCTCTCTCTCGAGCAACTTACCCTGTTTCAAATGCGTTCCTCTCGAACACCCACTTGCCGCATGAAGATCAGCCTACGCCTTAACCCACTCACTTTTTCGAGCTGAGTGTGTGGACATGGGACTAGGGTTCACTCTCTCGAGTTGAACGTCATATCGACCCACTCGCACTAGCCATCAATTTAGTGGTCTTAGTTTTACGACCTCTCTCTCGAGCAAGCCGAAAACACATATATGAGATTATATTTGCAACTACAACCTCATTAAGTTCATCCACAATCACTAAACGAAATAACAGTTAAACTACGATTAAACTATTAGCAAGCAAGACCCAACAATTATCTTAACCCATATTCGCTAAATCACACCCCAAGAATTGGGGTTTTTCGACACACATCAAGATATAGAAATTTATACCTAAATGAGCTTGCATTCAAATGGGTATGAAGATTTAAGTCTTGTTACATGCCAAGAATGAAGAATCCAAAAGACCCAAGTCCAAATCCTTGGAGATGAAACCCTCTTTTTCTTTAAGTCTTCAAAACCCTCTCAAACTTAGAGCAAAAATACTAAAAAGTACTATTTGATATGAAAATTATAATAACTGTTCAACTCCTAAAACTACAACTCTAACTAACATTTATAGTTTTAACAGATTTGTGCTGCAGCGGATCATTCAGCGTTGTTAGTCGGAATCGCCGATCAACTTGGCAATTCGCCATTTGGTGTAGTTCATCGCCGTCTTGCACCAGCCTTCAGCATCGTCATGCTCTGGGTCATTGGGCGACATGGTACTGCTTCGCGGAACTTCTCAATGATGGGTCGACTGCTCTCTATCTCTGCCAACTTGATCCTTTCCTTCAGGGCTCAGCGCACTGGAACAAAAGGCGAAGTAAGACTCTTCGGCGACTCGCCATGTGGACTCGGCAATCCTCAGGCCTTCATTTCTTCATTCTTCTCAGCCTTTTCGTTCCTTTTTGCAACGTAGTGTCTGTGCTTTCCTTCAAACATCAAATACCTGAAACTTAAGGGTTTTCATTAGATATTGAGATAAAATAAGCATTTGATGACACAATTTCAATTAAAATATAGCCCTAAATAAGTCCAATTTGTGGACTCATCGCCTACGCGCTAAACATGTTCAATTCAGCGATTTTCGTCCTAAAAGAGTTAGAATTTGATATTCTTGAGTTGTGTTCTTGAATTGTTTCCATTCTTGAACTTACATGTGATTGATGGGTTTTATTAAGACCTTTTAGCGATGTTAAGAGTTGTTTCGAGTTAGATTATAGTGTACATGTTTTGGGTATCTGAATTTAAGAAAGTATTGAGAAAATGAATTGATTTAAAATGATTTAGGATCAGAAAATGAGTTGAAAAATTCATCAGACGCACCTGGGGAGGGCTATGCGCGTCGCACTTTCCATTGATTCTAACTACTCAAAATTACTTCTAAACATCTAAAAATCATCCAGAAAACATGAATCATAACCTTGAATCCATAAATTCAAATTCAAGGAAAGTTAAGAGCCAAGTCTAGGAAGTTCTTAGAGTCTTTTCAAGAAGTCTTTTGCAAATGCTTTTAACTTTGTCTTAAGACTTAGGGGTCGTTTGGTACAAACATTGATAATGCAGGAATTAGTAATGTAGGGATTAGTAACGCAGAGATTAGTAGTGCAGGGATTATTTTTTGCCAAGTGTTTGGTTCATTACTTTCCACTTAATCTTGTTTTTGATTTAAAACTCTACAAAAAATTTCTTTTCTATTATACCCTTGTGTTATTATGAGATTGTTAATTTCATATAATTGGGTCAAGGTAGATAACCGCCGGACAATTTTTTTTTTGTAGGATTTTCTATTCCATTTAACAAGTTAAGTCAAATATGTATATATATATATATATATATTTATATACTTAAAATTGTTATTAATTTTAAGGTGTGATGTACCAATAAGGAGATCATTAATGGCACGGTATATTTCTAATTTTTTGTTGGTCAAGTATATCTTAAACTTAACATAGATTTAAGACTTAAGGAACAGTTGAAAGATCTATTTCTCCATATAGAATGACACCAACAGAGTTGAAAGAGCTTAAGGAACAGTTGAAAGATCTCCTTGATAAGGGCTTTATTCGACCAAGTGTCTCACCTTGGGTCACTCCGGTATTATTTGTGAGAAAGAAAGATGGTTCCCTTCAAATGTGTATACATTACCGTCAGTTGAACAAGGTTACCATCAAGAACAAGTATCCTCTTCCGAGAATTGATGATCTTTTCGATCAGCTTCAGGCTGCCACCTGTTTCTCTAAGATAGATCCCAGATTTGGCTACCATCAGTTAAGAGTAAGGGAGTGTGGTATTCCAAAGACCGCATTCAGGACCCGTTATGGTCATTATGAGTTCTTAGTCATGTCCTTTGGTTTGACCAATGCGCCTGCAGCATTCATGGACCTTATGAATAGAGTATTCAAACCTTATTTAGATATGTTTGTTATCGTCTTCATTGATGACATACTAATCTATTCGAGGAATGAAGAAGATCATGTTAGTCATCTCAGAATAGTCCTCAAGACTCTAAAAGATAGAGAGTTGTATGCCAAGTTCTCTAAGTGTGAATTTTGGCTTCAGTCTGTGACATTCTTAAGCCACATTGTGTCTGGAGAGGGAACTAAAGTTGATACTCAAAAAATTGAGGCAGTGCAGAATTTGCCTAGACCCACATCTCCAACTGATATTAGGAGTTTCTTGGGTTTAGCTGGCTATTATAGAAGGTTCGTAGATGGGTTCTCATCTATTTCATCCCCTTTGACAAAGTTAACTAAGAAAACAGTGAAGTTTCAATGGTTTGAAGCTTGTGAGAAAAGCTTTCATGAATGGAAAAAGAGGTTGACTACTGCCCCAGTTTTGATCTTACTAGAAGGTACACAAGGTTTTGTGGTGTATTGTGAAGCATCTAAAGTTGGTTTGGGTTGTGTATTAATGCAGAATGGCAAGGTTATAGCTTATGCCACCAGACAGTTGAAAGTTCATAAGAAGAACTACCCAACCCATGACTTAGAGTTGGCTGTCGTAGTATTTTCTTTGAAGATATGGCGTCATTATTTGTACGGTGTGCATGTAGATGTGTTCACCGATCACAAGATCCTTCAGTATGTGTTTACTTAGAAAGAGCTTAATCTCAGACAAATGAGGTCGTTAGAATTACTCAAAGATTATGACATGAGTATTCTTTACCACCCAGGTAAGGCTAATGTGGTTGATGATGCTTTAAGCAGGTTGTCTATGGGTAGTACCGCCCATGTTGAGGAAGAAAATAGAGAGTTAGCGAAAGATGTGCATAGACTTGCATGCTTGGGAGTCCGACTAATGGATTCCACAGAAGGAGGAGCAGTGGTAATAATCGGGGTTGAATCATCATTAGTGTCAGAAGTAAAAGAGAAGTAAGATCAAGATACCATTTTGCTTGAATTGAAGGCAAATGTTCATAAGCAAAAAGTGTTGGCTTTTGAACAAGGGGAATATGGTGTTTTGAGGCATCAATGTAGATTGTGTGTACCAAGGGTGGATGAACTCCAAGAGAGGATCATGGAGGAAGCTCATAGCTCAGATATTCCATTCATCCGGGTTCCACAAAGATGTATCGCGATTTGAGAAAAGTTTATTGGTGGAATAGTATGAAGAACGGCATTGCATAATTTGTTGTTAAGTGTCCGAATTGCCAACAAGTTAAAGTAGAGTACCAAAGGCCCGGTGGTATGGCTCAGAATATAGAACTTCCAGAATGGAAGTGAGAGATGGTTAATATGGATTTCATCACAGGTTTGCCAAGGTCTCGCAGGAAGCATGATTTTATTTGGGTGATTGTAGATCGAATAACCAAATCAACCCACTTTTTTTTTGGTAAAGACTACCTATTCAGCAGAGGATTATGCCAGATTATATATTCAAGAGGTAGTAAGACTTCATGGAGTCTCTGTTTCGATTATATCAGATAGAGGTGCACAATTTACTGCATAGTTTTGGAAGTCATTCCAAAAAGGCTTGGGTTCAAAGGTGAGCTTAAGTAATGTTTTTCATCCTCAGGCAGATGGTCAAGCAGAGTGCACTGTTCAGACCTTAGAGGATATGTTGAGGGCTTGTGTGATTGATTTCAATGGAAATTGGGATGATCACCTAAATTTTATTTAATTTGCATACAACAATAGTTACCACTCTAGCATCCAAATGGCTCCTTATGAAGCTCTTTATGGGAGAAGATGCAGATCTCCTATTGGATGGTTTGAAGTTGGTGAAGCGGGGTTTATATGACCAGATCTAATTCAAGTTATAGAGAAGGTGAAAGTGATTCAAGAGAGGTTGAAAATGGCGTAGAGTCGTCAGAAATCCTACACCGATGTTAGGAGAAGGGAGTTGGAGTTTCAAGTAGATGATTGGGTATACTTGAAAGTTTCATCCATGAAAGGTGTTATGAGATTTGGTAAAAAGGGGAAACTTAGTCCCTGGTATATTTGCCCTTATAGAATATCGAAAAGGGTAGGTAATGTAGCTTATAAGTTGGAGCTACCACAAGAGTTAGCCGCGGTTCATCCGGTCTTTCACATCTCCATGTTGAAAAAATGCATGGGTGATCTTTCATTGATCATACCAACTGAAGATATTAGCATCAAGGATATCTTATCTTATCAGGAGATTCCGGTCCAGATTCTAGATCGCTAAGTTCGCAAGTTGAGGACTAAAGAAGTAGCATCAGTCAAAGTCCTTTGGAGGAATCAATTTGTTGAGGAAGCTACTTGGGAAGCGGAGGAGATATGAAGAAGATATATCCACATCTCTATGAAACCGGAGAAATTCAAGATCAAGGTACTAATTCCTTTCTTAGTACTCTATATTTATGAGATTGGATGTTGTGTTTGCATTGCTTGTTGGGTGTTTGAGCTGAATGTTAGATGTTACACCCTTAGCCTACTAAGAGTAAGATCATTCGAGGATGAATGTTCCCAAGGGAGAGATATTGTAACACCCCATAACTAGAAAGAACTTAAAAAGTGGAAATAGTCAATTTTGGAAAGAATATAAATATCTGGGAAATTTGTTAAGTATGTTAAGTTGGATTTTCGGTCAACTTCAAACTACCATAATTTCTAGCTCAGGATGAGTTAGGTGTGTTCCAGATATTGGAAAGATATTTGAATAATCTTTCCAACGCCGCTGAGTTTGCGCGATTTCGAGTTTGTATGAGTGAGATATGTCCATTCGAAATTGGGTTGTTCAAATAAGGAAAGTCTAGACCCAGATTTTGGAAGGGTATTTTAGTCTTTTTCCTTACCCAATTAATTTAATTCATTTTAGTGAATTAATTAAGGGTCAAATCAGAATTTGGTCAGTTTAGAAAATTGGAAGTTCACGCTACGGCTTGAAGAAAAGAGAAAAGAGGAGAAATGAGAAGAAAGCTCAAGATTCGTCGTCTTTGTAAAGAATCGCTTGTGGATTTCATCAAGGGGTGATCCCTACGAGGTATGTGAGATCACATAGTGTTGGGTCCATTCACCCATGCGCCAAACATGTTCAATTCAGTGATTTTCGTCCTAAAGGAGTTAGAATTTGATATTCTTGAGTTGTGTTCTTGAATTGTTTCCATTTTTGAACTTACATGTGATTGATGGGTTTTCTTGAGACGTTTTAGTGATGTTAAGAGTTTTTTCGAGTTATGTTCTAGTGTACATGCTTTGGGTATCTAAATCTATTAAAGTATTGAGAAAAAGAATCGATTTAAAATGATTTAGGATTAAAAAATGAGTTAAAAAATTCGTCAGACGCACCTAAGGAGGGCCAGGCGCATCGCACCCTCATAGAGCCGGAGAAGCTGGGGAGGCTCACCGGCAGTGCGCCCAAAAGGAGCCCCAAAAAGTGGGGCTTGCGCGGCGTGCCCGAATCGTTGTTTTTCACCAATTTTTTGTCGTTTTGCCTATTAAAGTCCTTTTAAAGTGTACTAACACTTTCCATGGATTCTAACTACTCAAAATGACTTCTAAACATCTAGAAATCATCTAGTAAACATGAATCATAACCTTGAATCCATAAATTCAAATTCAAGGAAAGTTAAGAGGCAAGTCTAGGAAGTTCTTAGAGTCTTTTCAAGAAGTCTTTTGCAAATGCTTTTAACTTTGTCTTAAGACTTAAAGTTCAAGTTGAGCAAAGAGTAAAGAGTAAAGTTTGAAGTTCATTTCTTCAAAGATGTATATGGGGACTATGTATTCCCAAAGAGTTTAAAATGTTTTCACATTTAAATAAGAATGGAAACTGAGATTTCCAAAGAGCCTTTGAGCTAGTTTTCATAAAAGAGTAAACGCTTTCACAATTAAGCAAGAGAGGAAACTTTGATTTCCAAGATAGACTTTGAGCTAAGTTTTTGAGCAATTATCTCAAATCACAAAAAGAAGTATGTTTTTTTTAAACATAAGAGCTAGTATCATATTTTTGGGAATAGTATTGAGCACCGATATGAGGGAGAGTTCAGACAACTCACAGCCCCAATAAACCATGTAGCCATCATGGGTTGAAAAGGGTCATACTTTTTAGATGATTCCTTTAATGCTTTTTAGCATAGACTAGTGGATCCACTTAGTAGTTCAGGTTCTATACCCTGGCAGCGTGAGGCAAAAGCTTGTATCATCACAATAGCTCTTACGTGATGGTTGTCGGTTAGAGAAACTCCCACAGAAGTAATTGTATTCTTATATACACAATTTATTGTATTTTTACATATATTTCAGAGTTATATGTATTTTTACATACACACAGAGTTGACATTATGTTTTACACAGTTTTTCTTTATATTGCACTTGTTTTAAACTGCTTTATATTGAAATGAGTTTAGTTATGTTGTGATGAGTTGAGCCAGGTAAGTTCTTCAGTTCTTTTCAAGCTTATGTCTTGTTTTAGAATTCCCCTCGCATACTCGTACATTCAATGTACCGATGTCATTTGGCCTACATCTTATTATGAGGCAGACACAGGTAACCAGGATTAGCATCCAGCGCATCGTTGATCTAGTTGAGCACTCAGAGTCTTGTGGTGAGCCTCCTTGCTTTTGGAGGATCCCTTTTATTGCTTTCAGTTTTATTATTAGTTCATTACGATGTTGTGGGTCTTGTCCCCACATCATCTCAGTTGTTTAGAGGCTTCATAGATAGTCAGATGTTAGTTCTTTAGTGTTTTCATTGTCATTATCTTATGTTGAGACTTGAGTTTGCCTTAATGGAAAGTTGAATGTTACGTTCCTTTATAACATTCCAGTTTATTGCATAGATTTATCTTTGTTGAGTACAAATCTTCCGTTGATTAAGTAAGTCAGGCCAAGGGTTCGCTTCTGGCCAACAATAGTTCTTGAGTGCTAGTCCCGCTCAGGGTGTAGGCTCGGGGCATGACAGAAAATCTCAAAGAGGAAGAAAATCGGCCATTTCAGATGATTATGTGATTTATTTGCAAGAGTCAGATTTTGACATTGGAATTAATAAAGATCCAGTTTCATTTTCACAGGCCATAGAAAGAACTGAGTCTGATAAATGGATTGATGCCATGAATGAAGAGTTAAAATCCATGAAATACAACAAAATATGGGATCTTGTTCAATTACCAGAAAGTTCTGAAAGAATTTGGTGTAGATGGGTCTTCAAGACCAAACGCGATTCTAATGGTAATATTGAACGATATAAAGTCAGACTTGTTGCCAAGGGATACACTTAAAAAAGAGGCATTGATTATAAAGTGACCTTTTCACCGTCTCAAAGTGAGATTCATTAAGAATTATTTTGGCTTTGGTAGCTCATTATGATTTAGAGTTACATCAAATGGATGTGAAAACTGTCTTTCTTAATGGAGACCTCGAGGAGGATGTTTATATGGACCAACCAGAGGGTTTCAGAATTAAAGAAAAAGATCAAATGGTGTGTAAGCTAAATAAGTCAATATATGGACTCAAACCAGCCTCACGACAATGGTATATAAAGTTTAATGATACCATAAAATCTTTTGGATTTAAGAAAATTACCGTTGATCGGTGCATATACCAAAAGATCAATGGGATTAAGTTTATGTTTTTAGTGTTGTATGTTGATGACATTTTACTTGCTGCTAATGATTTAGGCATACTGCGTGAGATGAAAAACTTTCTCTCTATGAACTTTGAAATGAAAGATATGGGTGAGGCATCATATGTGATAGGGATAGAAATATTCTGTGCACAAGGATTATTGGGACTGTCTCAAAAAGGCTTTATCGAAAGAGTTCTAGAGAGATTTAACATGAACAACTATTTGGCAGGAATAGTTCCTATTCAAAATGGGGACAAATTTAATCTCATGCAATGCCCAAAGAATGATGTAGAACGAAAAGAAATGGAAACAATTCCTTACTCTTATATTGTAGGAAGTTTAATGTATGTTCAAACTTGCACAAGACTAGATATTAGTTTTGCGGTCGGAATGCTAGGAAGATATCAAAGTAACCCTGGAATTGATCACTGGAAAGCTGCAAAGAAAGTCTTAAGGTACCTGAAAGGAACGAAGGATTACATGCTCATGTATAAGAGATCCAATCACTTAGAAGTTACTGGATACTCGAATTCAAATTTTGCTGGATGTGTTGACACTAGAAAGTCTACCTTTGGATACTTGTTCCTATTAGTTGATAGAGCAATATCGTGGAAGAGTGCTAAGCAATCTATCATTTCTACATCCACAATGGAAGCATAATTTGTGGCATGTTATGAAGCCACAATTCATGCATTATGGCTGCGGAACTTCATTTCAGGACTTGGGCTTGTCGACACCATTACCAAGCCGCTAAAAAATTATTATGATAATACTGCAATAGTATTCTTCTCCAAGAATGATAAGTACTCAAAAGGTGCCAAAAATATGGAATTAAAGTACTTTACTGTCAAGGAAGAAGTTTAGAAACAAAGAGTGTTACTTGAGAATATTAGAACTGATCTCATGATTGCAGATCCATTAACAAAAGGCTTACAACTAAAGATATTTAAAGAACATGTACAAAGAATGGGTCTTGGTTGTACTTATGATTGATACATTTATGATGTTTTTACACTCTGAGTTCAATTATGTGTTTCTGATATACATTAATAAATTTCTTGTTTCTCATAATGGTGTATACATTATTGTTTTTGAGATATTACAAGATAAGACACTATTGTAGATCGTAATGTTATATGTTTTATAGCTTATGAACCTAGTATGATAAGTTGCTAATGTAGTAGTATATGGAAGGAAGTATGTACCTTAAAATTTATGTACAACCACCATAACTCGTATTAGTAGTTTGTTATATTGAGGTATGTATGATGGACATTATAGAAGAGATTTATAGTATGCGCAACTAATGTTTATGAAATATTTATGTGATATGATCATTGGGCCAAGTGGAAGAATGTAATAATTAATAATTATTTTTTACTTATGGCCCAAGTTTACTTGTAGCCCAAGTAAATCATAAATAATATTTAATGAATAATAGATCTCGTCCGTACATTGGTTATTTGATGGACGACCAGATTAAGTCTTAACCTTTATAAATTTGTCCTCCCTCAACCTATTACGGTTACCACATATTCTCTACATTAATTCCATCGTTGACGGTTGTGGTAACTTAAGGCTAGGGCAAGGAGATAGAAACCAATTTACGACTAACGCTTCTGCTTCTCTCTGTGATGACGTATTCCGCATCAGGTATATATGCCCTAATGATCTCTATATAAGATTATCGTATTCAAGATTCTGATATTATGTATTAAATTAAAGTATTTAATCTTACATGATAGCTGATGTAGTCAACGTCGACAAACAACTTTATGTGATGAAGCAAACCATTGAGGCATTAAAGAAATATCTTTAGATCGCTCAACTTATGAGCAAATTAGATCTCTATTGTCCTAGAGAGTTAAGTCACAACCTAACACTACAAAAAGAAAAAAATTGATAATGAATCTTCCACTAAGTTAGTTGAATCTTAATGCACAAAGCAATATACTTCACCGGCTACTATAACGATTCAACAACTACAAGATATGATTGCAAACACCATCAAAGTTCAATATGTTGGTCAATCATAAAGTTCTTATCAGATGTTTATTCTCCTATATATCTTCACACTAGTGAGTAGTGATGTGTTGGCAAAGCCAATTGGGAATCATGTTGTGGAGTTTCTCTATATTCCAATTTGTTGAAGAAATCATTTACTTAAATAAGTCCTACTAGACTATTAACTTCGATCTGAACAATTATTGGTAATACCACCAAATCATGTCTTGTTATTCCGTCAAAAACTACTCTTTTTTATTCTGAATATATATTTCATATCATGTTTGGCTCATACTTTTTCCTAGTTTGGATCAAAGTTTGCAGAGACCCTAATTTTGACCACAGGATGTACCTTAATGCACTACTCCCTCTGTCCTGATTTATGTGACTTACTTTTCTTTTTAATCAGTCCAAAAAAGAATGATACATTTCTATATTAAGTAACAATTTAACTATAAAATATTTATTTTAACTTTAATGAAATGATTTGCAGTCACACAAATTTCTATAATTTATTTTCGACTATAAGTTTTAAAAGTTTTCTTTTCTTTCTTAAACTCTATACCGAATTAAACTAACTCACATAAAATGGAACAGAGGGAGTATAAGATATCTTTTCTGAAAAGATCTTTGAGAGGAAAAATGTTCTGATCACCACACATGAGGCTAATGAGAGAAATTGAGAAATTTTTGTATTGACAAATCTGTAAAATAAGTGATACACTTGCTAATATCACTTATAGGAAAAATCTACCATATTAGTAACACCAAAAATAAAAATGTATGAACAAATGGAACTAAAACTAAGGCGAAGTTCATCAGTAGCATGCAGCTAGTGGTGATATGGCGAAGTTGCTTGAACTCTTCTTTTTCGTTTTTGTAGAAATCCTTGTAGAGATCGCTTCATGAATAAACCAGTTTGAGGTTGTAATAATGGTGATGAAGGATCAGACATCTTGTTTTTTTTCACCTCCATTCCTCTACTTGCAAGATATATTATAGCTTTAGCCTACATAACAAAATAACTCATGTAAGAAAATAAAAGTAATGCATCTTTTAAACTAAATTCATATTCTTGGTAAGAATGGCAGAAGCTTAATTGGTTGATTATCTGACATACCTGAAGTTCAGTAGCATCAGAAACCACAAATTTTCCATTGTAAAATATAGTCAGCTGTTGTGATTGCTTATTCTCCAATTGTTGATCCTCCCTAATAGTACATAAAAACAAATATATAATCAATACCTTATGAATATTACTTATTACAAGAAGTATAAATTAAAAGAGGTAGAATGACTTACATTGTGCAATTCTTAGAAGAGAAATTATCTGAAATAGAAGGAGGCATAAGCGTGAGCTCCAAATTACAATTTCTTCTCATTGTCTTCAATTAATTGAGAGAAAAGAATAATCAACAAACAAGTTTTTTTCTTTTGTGATAATGGAAAATTTATTTAGAAGTTGAGATAAGAGAGAGAGAGTTAATGAAAGAAGGAAGAGGAATTTGAATGAATATATACCAGATGATTTTTTTGGGTAGTGGGGAGGTGGGTGTATTAAAAAAAATAATAAAGCCACGTTTTAAATCAGTTGAGCTTTCAACACGAAATGCACACTTCAAAAAGGAGTTGTAAAATGACAATGTACAAAATGATGGCGTCCCCACAAGGCACAAACAAACAAACAGTTACTTATTCGATCTCATATTAATTGATCACTTACTAAAAATAATTGTCTTATATTAATTGTTTACTTCCTTCGTTCTTAATTACTTGTTCACTTTTCTTTTTTAATTGTCCATAATTATTTTTTTATTTTGACAAATTAAGAAAGAGCAATCTTTTTTTACCTATTATATCCTCAATTAATTACTTTGAAAAATGTAGAAATTTTTGAAACTCTAAAGTTTTTAATTCATCCACTTCATAATAATTAATTGGGGTAAAATGGTAAACTCACTATGTCAATCATTGTTTTCTTAATAAGTGTACAAAATCAAAAGTGGACAAGTAATTACGGACAGAGGGAATATCTTATTAGATCAAGAAAGCATTATTTAAATTTTTCTTGTATTATTTTTGTATTTTTTTAATAAAAAAAGTAGTTATATTTGTTTGTAAAAAAATGTAAGAGGTTTTTTTAAGGGGTGAATTAGTAAAATAATTTTCTTATTTATGATTTATAATATATATGTAAAAAAAAAATCAACTATTATGGGATAGATAGAGTATGTTCTAAGCAAACCACGTGATAAATGAGACTAATTGGACTTTAAGTTATATTTCCATCACTCCGGTAATTAAGAAATGTTCACGCTGGATCCTGTTACATATTAAAATTAGAATTAAATAAAATATTTTTTTGTTTGTTTGTTTGTTTATTATCGAATTTGATTTGATTTGATTCTATTAATTATTTTATTTTATTTTTTTAAATTCGACTATTTGATTATTAATCATATATATAAAAAAAAAATTGGATCTTTTAATCTTTATATCAGAATATCAATTATGTTTAACTTTCTGCTTATATTGTTAGCTATTCAATGTATAAGACATCATAATCTTATTGAATATACATAAAATATTTTTATTGCTACACAAATAAAAGACGCATCATACCTTACTCTCTTTAATGTGTGTGTTGCATTTTTTGTTTAATTTTTTTTCATAAAAAAAATACTCCATAATATATTATGTATCTAATTATAATTTTAAAAAATATGTATATAATTTTTTGGTTTAGTTATTTCTTCAAAAAAAATTAATAAAATTAAAATTAAATAAAATATTATCAATTTTGGAAAAGGTAAAATCAACCAAATAGAAATAAATTTATTAAATCGATTTGACTGATTTCTACCCAAAATGTGAACTCCTTTACCGATCACTAACACTCATATGCGTCCACTTAAATTTTTAGAAGTTCCTTAAAATACAATTATTCATATTAGTATTTTATCGACGTGTGTGTGGGAAGGGGTGGAAGGGGGAGAGAAGCGGCATAGCTACATGGTTGTCAGGATGGTCAATTGGACACCCTTCGTTGAAAAAAAACATCGTATATACAAGTAAAATGATACACAAAATAATTAAATAACATATTTAGAACACCGTTAACACAACAAGTTGTTATTAGTCCAATTAGGGGCGGATCTAGAAAGGCCCAAGGGGTGTCATGGGACACGACTTTATCGGGAAAAATTGATAGATATATATATTAGTCCAATTAGGGGTGGATCTAGAAAGGCCCAAGGGGTGTCATGGGACACGGCTTTATCAGAAAAAATGGATATATATATATTAGTCCAATTAGGGGCAGATATATATATATTAGTCCAATTAGGGGCGGATCTAGAAAGGCCCAAGGGGTGTCATGGGATACGACTTTATTGAAAAAAATTGATATATATATGAGATAGTACTCACGTGTTCGAATCCCTTTGTAAAATTTCTGGCTCCACAGAGAGGGGCGGAGTTCATCCACCAGTTTTCTCCAGCGATTTCTGCTATATTTTCGACCATCAATATTTTTTTTCATTATCATATGTAGGACCATACACGCAATGCACGTGCATCAATCGGCTTATTATTTAGGAGTATTTGTTCTCACTATTTTTGATTTATTTATATTTTGTAACAGTTGCTTTTAGCAAGAATCAAAGCTGGAACGTGACAAAAAAAAAATTAAAACAATAAGTTAAGAGTTTTCTTGATTTGCAAAATTATTCTTTATTTTTTTATATATGAAGTTTTGTCTTTTTGAATTGAGTACATCCACCATTTGCTTCACGTTATTATATATCTATCTATGTTTACCGACACATGTGTTTGCACGTTTATTTTATATTAAGGGAATCCCTTATATTAATAATTATTAGTATATTTACCTTAAAACGAAATCCATATTATTTGAATGTGTAGGTTTATTCTTTGACAATGCTAAATTTCTTTCACTTTAGAATTAAAATTTTAACTAGTCTATCATGTACTTGTTGGAGTTAACTTATTATGTACTAGTTGTAGTAGAACTCTATTTAGTATTTATTCTTTTACTAATTGTTAATGTTGTAAATACCCCTTATAAATACAAGAATACAGAATGAGCAAGGCACACGGTTTTACCTTCACTTTATCTCTTTCATTTTGGTATCAAGAGCCCTAAATGATCTTTTCCATGGGTCTCGAAAATTCCTCTGCTCAACCGTCCTCCTTGAGTCAATCTACTCTTGGCCTTCCAACTCCCCCCCCCCCCCCCCCCCGACGACAATATCCAATATCAAAGGTTTTGTTCCAATAGAATTGACATACGTCAACTACCTTAACTGGAAGAAAGTTTTTCTCACCGTCCTTAAAAGTCACAACCTTCTCTCCTTATTCGATGGAACTGTACCATGCCCACCACCCGAGCATGCTGATTTCAGGCTATGGATTCAATGTGATACTATTGCATTAAGTTGGATTAATGCAACCCTTTCTTCCGCTGTTCTTGACACACTTTGAACTATGCTTGTGAGACATCTAAACAAGCTTGTGACACCTTAGCCTCCCTATATTTAGATCAAGTGTCTTCCTCCGTCATTCATCTCAAGTCCAAATTCCAGAATTTCAAAAAAGGTTCCCTTTCCATGGAAGATTATCTTCAATAACTTCTTGTCTGCTCTCTTAGGGCAATCAGTAAACCTGTAACAGTCACTTAAGATTTGCAAGGATTACCTCTTTCCTATCGGACCTTTGTGTCTAGATTAAATGCTATTGGAACGCTTCCTTCCTTCATTGCATTACGACCACTTCTTCTCATCGAAGAAGCTCACATTAATGCACATACTTCTGAAGAGTCAAATCCTCAAACTGCTTTGTTGGTGTCCACTCAAGGGAAAAACATTTCTAATTCCTCGTCATCCGTTAATGGAAATCAGCCTGCAAAAGGACACTTTAATGGACGCAGCCGTGGCAGAAATAACAGGGGTCAATATGGTAGAGGTCGAGGCTACCACAACTCTTCATTTGGTTTCCAACATCAATCTCGGCCTCTTTCCCCTAGTGCTGGTATTTTGGGTAAAGTTCCTTTTGCTCCTACGAAACAATGTCAAATTTGTTTTCACTATAACCACACTGCATTATAGTGTAGAAACAGGTTCAACCATTCCTTTGTGGCTACCAATATTCCTCAATCATTTGTTGCCATGAATTTGGAGGAGGTTCAACCAACCGTCTGGTACCCGGACTCTGGAGCATCTGTGCACATGACTCGTGATCCTTCCACTCTTACTGCTCCCATTCCTTATACTGGTTCTTCTCAAGTTATGGTTGGAGATGGTACTCTTCTATCTATTAACTTTATTGGTTCATCTTCTCTTCCGACGAATTCTAAGCCTCTTCTCTTCCGACGACTTCTAAGCCTCTTCTCTTAAAGAAAGTTTTATATGTTCCTTCCCTTACTAAAAATCTACTTTCTATTCAACGCTTATGTGCTGATATTAATTGTTTTATTCACTTTACTAACTCTGGTTTTTTTGTCAAGGATATGAAGACCGGAACAACATTGCTCCGCAGTAACAATTCTGGGTTTCTTTATCCTTTACGCGTCGCTCCATCTAGCTCCTCCAACTTTGGTCTCTTTGCTAAAATTTTGCCTTCTTCTCTTTGGCATCAGCGTCTCAGACATCCTTGCCGAGAGTCTCTTAGCTCTTTGGTTGTTAGAAAATTGATCAGTAGTACTTCTTCTATTAGCAATAGTTCTTGTAATGTTTGTCATTTAGGCAAACAAACTCGCATGTCTTTTCCGTTATCAAGTAATAATGCAAGTTCTCCATTCATTTTGATTCATTCGGATGTATGGCATGCTCCTATTGTCTCAAATTCTGGTTATCGTTATTACATTTTATTTCTTGATGATCACACCAAATTCTCTTGGGTTTACTTGATGCGCGAAAAATCTAAATCCATTGACAAATTTAAAGAATTTTATACAATGGTCAAAAATGTTTTTGAATCCTCTATTTCTTATTTCCAGTCTGATGGAGGTGGTGAATACGTTAACAACAATTTTAGTTCTTTCCTCAAACAAAATGGCATAGTCCATCGTATTTCTTGTCCTCACACATCCGTTCAAAATGGTAGAGCTAAGCGAAAAGATAGACACATTGCCAATGTCCTACGCTATCTTATTTTTCAAGCATCTATGTCCTTTAAATTTTGGGCTGATGCTTGTTTGTATGTTGTCTCCCTTATTAATGTTATTCCTCTTCCGGTGTTGTTTTTTCAATCCCCATTTGAACAACTTTATGGTCGTGTACCTGATTATAATTTGATTCACGTATCTGGATGTCTCTGTTATCCCTTTGTGGCAGTTGGTTCTTGCTCCAAGTTCCTACCTCGTTCAAAGCCTTGTTTATGTTGGGAAAGGCAAGCACAAAATAAATGTGTACGACAGGGCAATAGCGGAAGAAAACCCAAGTCAAAACTTTCCCTTTCTATTTGAACCAAGAGAAGACAAAATAATGCAAGAATAAACTATTTGGGGCAGCAAACAAATCAACCAAAGCAAATCAACACATGAGACGCCAAATTTAACGTGGAAAGCCTCTTCGATGTGAATAGTAAAAACCACAAGGCCAAAGCTCCACTATAATCAATAAAAGTTACAAAAGTGTTCTCCAAAATGGCCACCAACAAAGTGCCAAACAATGAGCAACACAACTACAAGATAGCACCAAAAAACTAGAGAAATAAAAGAAGCAAAACACCAAACCCGCAACTACTATTCACGAGCAAAAATCTGAAGCTACAGGACTCAAAATCACCCTCTCTCAGTTCCCAATCAAAGATCAAGTTGAAAGGAATAATCTGTCCAAAAATCAGCTCAATCGATTAAGAAACGAAGCGGAAATCGCGATTTGAAATTTGTTGCTAGGGCTTGTTCGAAAATCTGCACTTTCTCACTTTTCTCTCTATGTGGCTGCTCTCAATCTCTTGTGAATCGTCTCAAATAAGACCTAAAAGGAAGTCTTACATACGAACTATAATATTGGGCCTATGGGAAAAGTGGGCTAGTCAAATTTGGGCTGAATTTATCCGCAAAGGAAAGGAAGGAAGACCTAAAACCTTGGACTTTTATTTATCCACATAGGAAGGAAAAAGGCCCAAAACCCAACAATTCTCCCCCTACCGACTATGTGGAGGAAACCGCCATCCCGGCGATCATGAAACATTCTTCAAACTTCCCTCTTGGCAAAGCTTTAGTCATCATGTCTGAACCATTATCATTGGTATGGATTTTCTCAAAGTTCAAGCAACTTAGAATCTAACACATCTCGAATCCAATGATACCTCACATCAATGTGTTTAGACCGACCATGAAATGTAAAATTCTTGCCAAGATGAATAGCACTTTGACTGTCGCAATAAAGCACATACCTCTCTTGAGGACAACTAAGCTCCCTCAAAAATCTCTTCATCCAGATCAATTCTTTGCAAGCTTCAACAGCTATAATAAGCTCAACCTATGTAGTAGATAAAGCAACACAGTTTTGCAACCTAGATTGCCAAGACACAGCCACCCTGCAAAAGTAATCAAGTAGCCTGAAATAGACTTACGAGTATCAATATCACCGGCCATGTCTAAATTAGTATAACTACAAAAAATAGATTTCCCTATCCCAAAACACAAACTCAAACTAGAACTGCCACAAAGATATCTCATAATCCACTTTACATCATTCCAATGCTTTCTTCCTGGATTAGAAAGAAAACGACTAACAATACCAACAACATGAGAAATATATGGTCTTGTACACACCATTGCATACATCAAGCTATTTACAGTTGAAGCATAAGGAACTTTCTTCATATCTTCCTTCTCACCACTGGAAGGACAATGTCTAGTACTCAATTTGAAGTGCATAGCTAATGGTGTACTGACAACCTTAGCTTTTTCCATGTTAAATCTATGAAGTATTTTCTGAATGTACTTCTCTTGTGACAACAACAATTTCTTGGCATCTCTATCATGGACAATCTGCATGCCAAGAATTTGTCTTGCTGGTCCTAAGTCTTTCATAGCAAAAGACTTATTCAACTCTTTAATCCTGCAAGCATTATGACCAATAACATGTCATCAACATAAAGCAAAACGATAATAAAGTCACCATCAGAGAATTTTTGCACAAAAACACAATGGTCTGAAGAAGTCTTCTTGAAGACATACTGACTCATAAAAGAACCAAACTTCCTGTAGAGCTTGTTTTAAACCATACAAGCTTTTTTTCAATTTGCAAACATAATTCTCTTTTCCCTTGACTTCAAAGCCTTCCGGCTGCTCCATATAAATTTCTTCATCCAAGTCACCATGGAGAAAAGCAGTTTTAACATCCATCCGTTCAACCTCCAAGTCTAGACTTGCAGCTAAGCCTAGAACCACACGGATGGATGACATCTTCACAACTGGAGAGAATATCTCATCAAAATCAATTCCCTTTTTTCTGGTTGAAGCCCTTCACAACTAATCTAGCCTTGTACCGTGGAACCGGGTTGCCATCTTCGGCTTTCACCCTAAAAGCCCACCTGTTTTTCAAAGCTTTTCGATCTTTTGGTAACATAACTAAATCAAAGGTATGATTATCATGTAGAGACTTTGTTTCATCCTTCATAGCATCAAACCACATTTATTTTTCTTCACTTTCCATGGCTTCATCAAGACTCTCTAGTTCTCCCTCGTCAGTCAAGAGTACATACTCATTGGGAGAATAACGAGATGACGATATTTTCTCTCTAGTAGATCTTCTGAGAGAACTTTCTGGAGCATCAATAATAGTTGGTTGCTGACCAACTACATCGTCTTGCACTGGAGCATCAACGACATACTGGTCATTCTGAATATGATCACCATTTTCAATATCAACTTGAAGACTTTTACCTGGTGGAATAGTCAAAGGAACTGGATCAACATCAACTAGGCTCTCACTGCTCTGAGAATCAACTTTCTCAGCTTTGTCAAGATCTTCAATTGTTTGGTCTTCAAAGAACACAACATCACAAAGCAAGCAAAGCAAATCAACACATGAGACACCAAATTAAACGTGGAAAACCTATTCGGTGTGAAGAGTAAAAACCACAAGGCCAAAGCTCCACTATAATCAACAAGAGTTACAAAAGTGTTCTCCAAATTGGCCACCAACAAAGTGTCAAACAATGAGCAACACAACTACAATATAGCACCAAAAAACTAGAGAAATAAAAGAAGCAAAAACACCAAACCCGCAGCTACTGTTCACGAGCAAATATCTGGAGCTACAGGACTTCAAATTACCCTCTCTCAGTTTCCAATCAAAGATCAAGTTGAAAGGAACAAGCTGTCCAAAAATAAGCTCAATCGGATAAGAAACGAAGCAGAAATCGCGATTTGAAATTTGCTGCTAGGGCTTGTGCGAAAATCTGCACTTTCTCACTTTTCTTTCTATGTGGCTGCTCTCAATCTCTTGTGAATCATCTCAAATAAGACCTAAAATAAAGTCTTACATATGCACTATATTATTGTGCTTTGGGTAAAGTGGGCTAGTCAAATTTGGGTTGAGTTTATCCACAAAGGAAAGGAAGGAAGACCCAAAACCTTGGACTTTTATTTATCCACATAGGAAGGGAAAAAGGCCCAAAACCCAATAGTTTATTCCTCGGTTCATCTGATAAACACAAAGGCTTTAAGTGTCTGGATCCTAGTTCAAATAGAGTTCTTATCTCTCGGTATGTTCATTTTGTTGAAGAGTATTTCCCTTTTCAGACATTCTTTCCTACTGAGATACCGACCTCACCCAAATCCGTTCCATCGAAAACTGTTATAGATAACACCTGTAAGTCTTCTTACTTCCCAATCCATATCACACGTTCTACAGGAGCTTCACCACATATTAATTCTGTTAATTTATTAACTCCTCTCGCCGAAAATCTGCAACACCTCACACCTAGTAGAAGTCCTCGGAGTTCTACATTCCAATCCCTTGATTCTCACCTTAAAACTTCTAATTCATGTTCTCCAAATTCACCTTCACATCTTCTGCACTCCCCTTTGAATCAATCTCTAGTAAATATCTTAAACTCTTCTTTTGAACGTGTTGCTTCATCCCAGGCAGACCCACCACAACATCAATCTTCCTCAAGCAATATTAGTGTGCCTACCTCCTCTCCAACCACCATAAAACCACATTCTCATCCCGTGATAACTTGTTCCCAAACTGGTTCACTTAAACCACGCATTCTTTCTTCTTTGATAGCTTCGACTAGTTCCATTTTATCTTAACCTACATCCTTTGCTCAAGCTTCTAAAGATCCTCGTTGGATGAAAGCCATGATCGTCGAATTTGATGCATTGTCCAAAATAATACTTGGACTTTGGTACCTCCTCCAACAAATGTAAATATTGTTGGCAATAAATGGGTGTATCGAACTAAATTTTGCGCCAATGGCTCTGTTGAAAGATTTGAACCTCGGTTAGTGGCTCAAGGTTTTTCGCAGAATCCCAAAGTGGATTATTTTGAGACCTTTTCTCCTGTTGTCAAGCCTAGCACAATTCATTTGGTCTTATCTTTGGCCCTTCAACACAACTAGTTCATGCGTCAACTTGATGTGTCAAATGCATTCTTACATGATGAGTTATCTGAGACAGTTTATATGTGTCAACCAAAGGGCTTTGTACATTCAGATTATCCTCATTATGTATGCAAGTTTGAGCGTGCTCTATATGGTCTCAAGCAATCACCGCGTGCCTAGTTCCATCGTCTTGCTCGTTTTCTTCTTGATCTTGGTTTTCAGCAATGTATCTCGGACCATAGCATGTTCATCTTTCGCTCGGGGGTGATTGCACAATTCTTTTAATTTATGTGGATGATATAGTTGTTGTTGGCTCTTCAGAGTCATTGATATCTCAGTTCATCTCTTCTATGAGTACAGAATTCTCACTGAAGGACTTAGGCTCTCTTAATTACTTTCTTGGCATCGAACTGAAGCAGCATAATTCATTGGGGCTTCTATCGTTACAACATCGTTATATTACTTCTATACTTCATCGCTTTAAACTAGAAAAGTGTAAATCTATACTTACTTCTCTTCATAGCAAGCTTGACTTGAATTCCACTTCTTCTCTTTCGCTTTAATATCCTTCTACCTATCGTACAATGGTTGGAAGCCTACATTACTTGTCTTTCACTTGGCCAGACATTCAATTTGCTGTCAATCTTGCTTCTCAATTTCTTCACCAGCCGCGACAATTACATTTTCAGGTATCTAAGTGGCACAACTGATTGGGGATTGCAGTTATACAAACAATCTCTTCTTGCACTTAGTATTTATTATGACTCGGATTAGGCTAGTTGCTCTGCCACAAGACGATCCACAACTGGTTTCTGCATTTTTCTTGGCTCCAATCTCATCTCTTAGTCCGCTAAGAAAAAACCTACCGTTGCTCGCTCTAGTATTGAAACTGAGTATAGCGCTTTTGTTGTTGCTATTGCTGAGGCTACATGGCTTCAATACATTCTTTGTGATCTTGGTGTTTTTCTTACTTCCCCCGTCTCCGTGAAGTGTGACAACATTGGAGCCATCCACCTAGCACATAATCCAGTTTTTCACTCTCGTACCAAACACGTTGCTTTGGATTATCATTTTGTTCGTGAAAATATTAGTCACGGTGACTTAGTGGTATCTCATGTTCATACCACTAAAAAACTTGCAGATTTGTTCACCAAAGTTTTGTCCGCTGGCCGTTTTCGTGAACTCACTACCAATCTTCACGTTCATTCTTCCCGTCCAGATTGAGGGAGGGTGTTGGAGTTAACTTATTATGTACTAGTTGTAGTAGAACTCTATTTAGTATTTATTCTTTTACTAATTGTTAATGTTGTAAATTCCCCTTATAAATACAAGAATACAGAATGAGCAAGGCTCACAGTTTTACCTTCACTTTATCTCTTTCATATGTACTTTCATTCAAATTCAAAAAAAAAATAATTTAAAACTCCTCATATTATACATTTATAGAAGTTTTTTCTCATATGGTATATGAGTATTTATCGGAAAATTCTGACATAAATCTATATATATTATTTTATTTTCTTATTAACCATTGATTTCATTGAAAGGTTTTTCACCTCGTGGCGTTATTGGATTCACTTGCAAATTATATCTCTCCTCACTTATTCCTTTTTGTTAACTCTTGAGATATATCATAATTTTGTCAATTTCGTCTCTAATTCAAATGGTATTTCTTCTTTTCTTAAAATATTTCTAGTTAAAAGTTGTTAAGGGAACAATTGATTCCGAAACATAAAGTAATAAGATTATAACTTCATGCCATGTCTTAAAAGATCCCAAATCACTATCCTGCGAGGGTGAGGTGACCCAAAAATCCATCTTTAGTTCAAATTGCAAACTGCAACTTACTCGCATGTCGAAATCATTCATGATAAGTGTCAATCAATCACCATATGGTAAAAAATGTATTATCTAACCTTATATCCACCATTCATCACACTATGAGCAATTATTACTTTAACTATAAGGAAGGGGATCCTGAAGACATGACTAGTGATTGGGGTGAAGTTATAACCAGGCATAAAAATAGAAAAAGGAAGAAGAGAGACGAGTTAGCTTAGGAGTTAAAAGGTTAAACACATACAACAATACCTTTTTAACTTGCCTTAATATTTTATTTAGTTATTTATAACATAGAATATAATTGATATTTTATCCTTTATATAGATAAAATGAATTATACAAATTAAAATTAAAAGAATCATTATCTTTAGCATAGAGAGAACTAAATTTTAAAAAGAAAAAAAGAGGTAGATAAAAAAAAATGAATTAGTAAAGTAGATGAAAGAAAAAACGGAAAAGGGCCAAAAATATTACTAAGCAATAGGAAAAGGTTTTAAAAAATACCCTTCATCCATCTATTGGTCTAAAAATACCCTTTCATTCATCTTTTAGGCTCACTTATACCCTTGAAACTAACAATTCTCTCTTTATTCTTTATTTTTAAAAAATATTTATTATGTGTCATTCTCCTATTGAATAATATAAAGAGTCCACCTCAATTAGATTATTTCTCATTATTTATCCAAATAAAAGCAATATACCTCTTCAAGACCCCAATTTTTTTTTATATAAAAAAATATTGTAGTTTTTTATTATTTATTTATTTTTGGATCCAACTCCTCTCCATTTCCTCAAATTTTTACTTAGATTGAAGACTCATGACATGAGAAAAATTAACGGCTAATATTTAATTAATTAAATCAAGATTCTAAATATGATATAGATGATTAATATTTTATAAACAAATTTATTATGTCATAATCATAAAAATATATTATCTTATCCATAAATACATTACACACATTTTTCTCTATTTTCCTACTTCAATTTTTCCTATGGCTACGAACGTTCATCTGGGTTTTTTTTTTTTTTTTAATGAGTTAATTTTTAAGTAAAATTGTTTGTGGAACTTCTTCTTTGAAAAGCATTTATCACAAATTAGCAAAAAAATTAAGTTAACAATTTTTTTTTATTTTAATAAGGAAGATAGATATTGTGCCACTATTAATATTTTTATAATATATTAATTATTTTAAAAAAACTTTTTAATTTTTTTTTTAGAGAAAATACAAAAAATACTTTTTAAAATTAAAAAAATTGGGGTCTTGAAGAGGTATATACTTTTTAATTTGAATCGTTTTTGGGGAAAAAATTAATAGAGATGAGATTTTTATTTTATCTAATAAGAAAATGACAAATAATAATTATTTTTAAAAAATAAAACAAAATAAACTTTGGTTTTTAGTCATAAAGATATAAGTTAGTCAAAAAGATGAATGAAAGGGTATAAGTGAGCGAAAAAGGTGAGTGGAAGGGTATTAGGTATAGGTGAGCCAAAAAGGTAAATGAAAGATATTTTTAGACCAAAATATGGATGGAGGGTATTTTTAGACCTTTTCCTATAATTCAAGGGTAGTTTTGGCCCTTTTTTGAAGAAAAATGAGGTTGAAGACAAGAAAAATAAAATATCGAATATTAATACTAAAAAGAATTTTTCATGTGCTTTAAAAGGTAATTTTTTAAATTTATTTGTCCAATCAATATTTTATGTTTAAATAATATATTAAAAATGAAGTTGGAAATTCAAATAAAATTTAAAGAACAAGTTAAAAGTATTCCACAGAGAAAAAACATGCAAAAACTGAGATAGAAAAATAGAAAGAAGTGGAGACAAGATATTTAACAAAGATGAGACAAAGTCACATGGGAGAGAGAAAGGGAATATAATATTTTTTCTGAATCAATAGATATTTTATCTAATTTTTCCTATTAAATTCACTTTGAGCTGGCTAGATGCTAAACAAATTTCATGATTTAAATTCAGACCTAAAAGAAAAAAGATTGGGACCAACATGAAAGCTTAACAAAATTTAAAGAAGCTGATTTTGCATGTCACATTAATGTCAAAAGGAGAGCCCAAGGAGCTACCACAAAAAAGCCCAAGGAAGTCCAAAAGTGTAGATTTTGCATGCCTAACAAGGATTTTTTTTCACATGTGCAATGGGCCCAAAGAAAAGGAAAAACTATCCATTTATATAAATATTTCTATTATATTTATTAAATTTTTTACTATATTTTAAAGCGTAATTATATTTTATCACTTATTAATTGCTTCATATCAAATTTCAAATCAGATATATTATACATTTAGATGCATGTTCTTTTTGCCATCAGATACACTACAATAGGGAGAGAAACAAGCAAAATTTGTCTATGTATTCTAGATATATTCAAGTATGCTACACACTAGATAAATGTATTTGTATATATTTGGTGTGATTATCTGGGATACCAAATACATATGAGAGTAGTGAGCGAGATGGAAGGGAGGTGAGTGAGATTTGTCTATGCATTCCAAATACATGTGAATCCATTTGGATACAATGTATTCCCGAGATTCATGTATCATGAGGTATCTGAACTCACCAAAATCTGATAATTGTAATATTACAAACTAACGTCTATCTAAGTAATTAACCTCATAAACGGGTGAGATTTGTGTAAGTTACTTTTTTTATAAAAAAGGGGTGGGGGTGGGAGGGGGCTATTTCTCATGCCCTACTTATGGGTTTTTTCCCCTTTATTTGTGGTTTTGGGAAAAAAAATTACTTGCTTTCCTATTTAAAGTTTCATAATTAGGTTTTTATTATTTTCATAAAAGTATGATTTGAAACATATGATATGTGAGATAGGTTTCCTATGATTTGAAACCTATGATATGTGAGATAGGGTTTCCTATGATTTGAAACCTATGATATGTGAGATATGGTTTCCTTATATATACAGTCTATAGAGGTGTATTTAATTATTATTATTAATTTCAATAAAGTAAGTTGTTGTTAATTTTATCTGAGATATTTTAATTTTCAATTATTTTTCATCTTCTATGAATTTATTTTATAACCTTACGAGAAATTGACTTGATATCTATGATTTCGGTTAATTAAAGTACATTAGAAAAAGTAATTAGTGTGATACTAATTATTTTTTATCTAAGTTCTTGGATTATCCTATTATTCTCTCCATCTCATATTAGTTGATGATTTTCCTTTTTTACACGCATATTAAGAAATCATAAATAAACGGATAGTTTTACCAATTCACCCCTTGAGAACTTCATTGGAACTTTACAAACAAGTGTGAACACTTTAAGAAGAATTAATTGCAAGAGTAATTTGAGGAAAAAAATCAATAATTAATATTTTTTTGATTTAGAGAGTGTTTGAATTGACTTAAAAGTTGGTCAACTTACTTTTATGTCAATTTTTGACTTCTGAAAGTGTATGAAAAATACTAAAAATAACTTAAAATCAGTTAAAAATGACTTAAAATAAGATAGGAAGTGTTTGACAAGGTTAAAAATAACTTAAAATAAGTCAAAAACCAAAAGTAGGTTTCCCCCTACTTTATATTTTTTGACTTAAAAGTCATTTCAAGAAGTTGGTAGCAACAGAACTCTTTCTAAACCACTAGAGACAGTCACCTACAATAATAAGTCTACCTACGCAACATTGTAGAGAGACGTTCGACTCCACGTGTCCGCTGAACAGTTCTGAGTTTTTATTTTTGACTTAAAAACTATTTTTTAAAACCAATCCAACGGGCAATCAAATAATATGAGACAACTATTTTTAGTATAGTGATCAAGTAATATGGAATAGATGAAGTAATATCATAATTAATTTTAATTCACAAATTAGTAAATACTAAGATCAATTAGAATGCACTTAATTTTACAATTTAGAGATTTTATTATAGAAATTCACATATTTTAAGATTTCGTTTTCAATCTTTATATTTTTGCTTACCTATTATTTTCTTGTTTCCTTTCGAGTAAACCTAATTCTTGTCGTAGTGACTTTGGACGTATGCATTGTACTAATTCATTAGGAAGTTTCTCACCTAAAGACATAATCCTTTTAACCTTTTCCATTCTTCTTTGTCACAAAATCGTACTCGAGCTTCTTCACCAATGAGTCTCCAATAAATCCAACATGACATTATTAATTTTTTAATAATTTAATTAAAAATAATTTGAATATAAATCAAATTTGACTATAGCTGATTTTTCAAGAAAGCTATTTGAAACATATGATATCGATGATCCGAAGATTACTTAATTTTTTTTTAAAAAGATTGAAAATTTAATATAATACCAAAAAGATATATGATAAGGTTTTTTTTTGGTTTTTTTAATAATAAATTCATAAGCCTTCTATTAAAGTTTTGATTTAGGCCATTATATTTGTTGGGTTGCCCCTACATAATTATTCGCGTTTTTTTTTATCTTGAATAAGATTATTTGTATTTTTTACCATTTCGTACAGAGACAATATAATATCTATGATTGATTTCACATCTAATGCTTCCTTGATTTTCATTTTTTGTCAAAGTGTGTGATGTTCTTCTAAGCTAAACAGAGAGAAAATTAAATAAGAAAATTTTGTATAGACAAAGCTATAAAATAAGTGATATGCTAATTTCTAGATCCAAAAATACAAAACATATGTACAAATAATGGAACTAAATTAAGCTAGTGATGATATGGCGAAGTTGTTTCAATTCTATTTTTTCTTTTTTGTAGAAATCTTTGTAGAGATTTCTTCACAGTTTGAGGTTGTAATAATGGTGATGACGGTTCAGACATTGGTGACGAAGTCTTGTTTGTTTTCTCCTCTATTTCTCTACTTGCAAGATATATTATAGCTTTAGCCTGTATTTAGAAAAATAAATAAATTAGAATGATTAACAAAAGTCATTTATTATTATGAGAAATAAATATGAGAAATAATACCGTTAATTCGTTGAACGGCAATGTGTGGTTGGTGAAATAATTTGAACCCCCAATCTTAATTATCTAAAATAAATTATTTAAGATAATGAAAATGGTTCTTTAATGGCCACAATTTTTTTGATCTAAATAAAGATTTTATCATTTTATATTAAAAGAAGAATAAAAACGTGCATCTTGTTTGACCAAATTAATTCTCTACGAAAGTTTGATATTTGTCTTGAAATTTCAACAAATTTTACACTCAAAGAAAAGATGCCTCTACTGTCTCTCTCTTTCAATTTATTTGGTTATTTTAATTTGATGCAGATTCAAACAAAAAAAATATACATAAATTTTATAATTCTAAATTAAAAATATATCAAAAATATTCTTTGATCTTGTAGTTTACATCATGTCTATATAAAATTAAATTAAAAAAAAAACTACAAAAAAAAGTAAAAAGAGAAAAAAAAAGAAAAAGAGTAACAACATAATCAATTTATTTACTATATGGTGAGGTTTGTTCATGAACGTACAAAGATCCTTCCGTTCTAAGAAATTAAAAAAAAATAAAATCATGCATAGTCATGATAGAGTGACCTATGGGTTCACAGAAGGTCCCTACACCCCGAAAATAACAATAAGCTACAGAAAATAAAAAGAGAAAAAATCATACCTGAAGGTCAGTAACATGAGAAACCACAAGTTTTCCATTGTAAAATATTGTTAACGGCTGAGATTTATTCTCTAATTCTGTGCTTTCTTTATCCTCCTCCCTATATATAGTAAAGAAAAACAAATATATAATCATTACAATGACTATAATCACTATGAATTAGAAAATGAGAAAAAAAAATTAGAGACTTACATTGAAAAATAGGAGGTATTATTGCAATTGTTAGGAGAAAAAGTTGAAAGAGAAGGTGGCATAAGCCTAAGCTCCAAATTACAATTTCTTCTCATTTTCTTCAATTTACAAGTTATGGATGATGAAATTGTGATATGAAAGAAGAAAGGGGATTTTGAATGATGAATATAAAACAAGTAGTGGGGTACAAGGTGGGTGGGTGTATTTAGAAAAAAGGTAAAAGCCACGTTTTTAACACATCAATAATATAGTTGGTTCATAAATAGCCGTCACTTTCCGAAAGTACGTAGTGGTAAATGGACATGTCTACAAAGATGGCAAACGGCTAAGTATGAGTTAAATCAGCACGTGATAAATGACATTTCGTCTCATTTCTTCTGTATACGTCTCTTGTCTCTGTTTATTTTTATTTGTCTATTTCTTAGGGATAAAACAAACTTAATAAGTAAGGCTTTCTTTGATGTGAGATATTACATTAATAGGTTGTTTTATTGGCAAGTTTCGAATAACTTATTTTAGGATTAGTAATTAGTATCGAAATAAGTTATCTCTTTCCTTAAATTCCTTTTATACATCACACACACACACACAATATATATATATATATATTTGCGTCTATACTATACTTTGGTAGGCGCATATTTTTTCATCTTTTTTGTCTTTGTACTTATTTTTTCTTGTTTTAAATACTGCTCCACACCCTTCTAGACTTCCGTCCGTTTCGACTATTGAGTAGTCAGTTTCTAATGGGAGTGATAAGTTTGGTATGGTTCTAACCATATGTTTGAGTTTTTGCACTAACTTTATATCTTCCGTGTTGAATGTCTTTTGTCCATTAGTTCCTGCTTTTGAAAATAGGGGTCCTGCTATTTTTCCTAGGTCTTTTATAAAATTCCTTGCATTATTTAAAATCCCTAGAAATTTTTGTAAATCTTTAGTTTTGTCTAATTTGTCTGGCATGTCTAGGACTTTCTTTGCTATGTGAGGTTGTAATTTAATTTTTTCCGTCTCCAATTTCTACTCCTAAAAAATTTATGAGGTTTTTACATAAATCCATTTTTTTTCTACTAATTATGATACTGTTGTCTACAAATAGCTTAAAGATTGTTTGTAAGTGACCTAGATATTCTTTAGTATTGTTACTAAATACTAAAATATCGTCTACGTATACAAGAATAAAGTTTTTATAATCTCTGAAAATATTATCCATTTTCCTTTGAAAAATTGGAGCGGCCGTTTTTAGTCCGAAAGACATTACTAGCCATTCGAAATGTTCTTCTGGACATGTAAAAGCAGTCCATTCTATACTATCTTCATTCATTTTTACTTGCCAGTATCCGAACTTACAATCGAACTTACTAAAAATCTTTATTCCTTGTATTCTATTTATTAGCTCTATTTTATCTGGTAGCTTATATTCGTCCATTCAGGTGTTATCATTGAGTCTTTTGTAATTTATAACCATTCTTAATTTTTCCCTTACTATTTCACTATAATTTCTTACCATGAACACTGCTGATCTATGCTTTGATGTTGATCTTCTGGTTACTCCCAATAAAAAGGTCGTTTAAATTAAATAGGGGTGGTGAGGTTGAAAATGATAAATGATGCGTTTGTGAATTATATTGTAAAATCCTACTCAGTACTCCCTCCTCCGGTTTCCTGATCTAGTTTAGTAATTTGTTGTTACTAAATTTATGTAATTTCTCCCAAAATTACTTTACTTTTTTTTTTACTTTGTTCATCTCTTTTCCTTAGCCTATGTTCTGAGCAACTTCTTCTTTAACCAAACCCCGGGATACACAGTCCTTCGGTTCTCTGACCATGACTGACTTTCAACCTCCCTAGGTATTTACAAGTTAATCCATCGTCATTACTAAGAGGGTAGGGAACTAACCATTTACTAAGAGTAAGTAATGACCAATTATATGGGTATAAACAGTTCATGTATGAACATTATATTATATAACAACAATACTATAGTACATAATATCAATATACATAAACTGGGAGAAACTACTAAGATCTAGAAGACACATAACTGCTTACATTGATAGTGGTCGGAGAGAGGTTTCCCTTTCGGGAGTCCCCGAGTGACTTTGTAGCTACTTCAAAAACTAAGCACTCACTCTTTTTTATTTTTGAAGGGAAGGGAAATATGTAAAGCTAACTCTTAAAACTAATTCTTCTTCTTCGCTATGCTCCGCTTTCTCTTGCCCTCTAACTTCTTCTTGCAAATGATGTAGTATTTATAGGCGATGATGGCTTTCTCCGGATTTGAAATTTGGATTTCAAAATGTTAAATAGTCTTTCTTTTACCTGCCAGGTGCTCTTTGGACCCCATCGTCACATGGTTTTGAAAAAACGTTTCAAATTTTTTTGTCCTCTTTCTTTGTCAGCCTTAGACTAGTGGTGTATTACGTCATAGCTTACCTATATTTCTTTGTATTTTCTCTTGATTCGTCATTGCTTACGTATTTTCTATGTGTCTAAGTTGTGTAACGCTATGAAGTCGAAACTCATCCCTGAGTCGTCGTCTTCGTTTGGGTCTTGGGCAAATTGTTCTAGGGATGAATTGTATTCACTTCCGTAATAGTTACTTCCTGAATATTTCGTGTCTGGAGTTTCTGGTTCAGATTTTGGATTTTCACTTATGACTTCTTTGGTCTTTTTAATAAGTAACTTCTAGAGGGAATTTTGTATCATTTGTTCAATTCTTTTTTCTTTTTTTTTAACAAGAATCCTTTAGTCCTTTTTCCCTATTATGTAGTTCTTGTTATATTGAAAGTAGCTGGTAATATTCTTACACTTTTTTGGCAAAGTGTCAGCCATCAACGAATTTGATAAGTCTTTACCTGCTACCGTTTGAATGGGACTAGCTGTACCTTTAGCTGGTACAGTAGCTTCTTCTACATTATTTGGGGAATGTACATCCTTCTTATCCATTTTAGACCGAGATGGAGAGCTCCTTTGTTCTTTTGGATGATCTTCTATTTGTAATGGTTGGGTCTGATTGATTTCGAAATGTAAAATTTTGATTCAATCTTGTAAAATGTAGATGTGTTGCGTCATTGTTTCTTTTTCTTTTTCGAGCCTCTCGATGGTCTGGTTTTGTCTTTTGAAGCCGTCTATCATTGTAGAGCAGTGGTCGCAAAATACTATTTTGTCTGTGTCTTTCTGGATATTATATCGTGGGAAAAAGGATTTGTGATTTGTCTTAAGGCTGGACTTAGAAAATAGTTTGGTCCAAGAGTTCCCCTTGCGTAATCCATGGGTTCATTTAGGTCATTGAATTCTTTGAAGAGGGGAGTGGGAAAGTCTTTTATTGAGTCTATTACTTCCGCCCATGTCTGAAAAATTCCAGCCAGTCTTTTTTGGACTACCACATAAAACTTGAATTTTTTGTCTTCATTTTTTTCTGTAAAATAATGGCTTAGCGAATTCATTACCGAAATGAAGTAACTATTGTCTCGTGGCACTTTGTTATATGCTATCCATAAATTGTCTATCAAACATCTCTATGGTCTATCTATCTTTGATTGTAGCTTTATTCTAAAACTTAAGTTGGTTTGGGGGTAAATATATTAAATTTTGTCTTCCGAAATGCAGTCTCTCAATGCTTGGGGTGTTCTATCATGCTTTATTTAATTTTGTCTGGGGTTTGAACAAGGTATTCTTTAGTAAAGTCTGGAGATATAAATCTTTGTCTATTCCGTCTGTAGTGCTGCTTGAGCTGGAGGCCATGGCATTGTCTTTCCCTGTACTCATGCTAAAAATAAACAGTTAGTCTTCATGAGTCTGCTAAGCTGATCTGCTAACGAATTATCTTTCCCTTTGATATGTTTCAGGGATATATTATATATTGACGTGACATCTAACATATTTAACCCTCTTCTTTTACTACTACTTTTTCCATCTATATTTTTTGATGAAATTTTACAATAGCTTCACAATCAGTTCTTACTAAAATTTTCTTTTTATTGATAATATATAGTTTAAAACTATTTAGGTCATAGATTACCACTAATATTTTTGCGTCTATACTACTCATGTTTCCCTTTTCTATATATTTTCCGCTTTGGTAAGCGCAAATTCTTTCATCTTTTTTGTCTCCGTACTTATATTTTCTTGTTTTAAGTACTGCTCCCCACCCTTCTAGACTTTCGTCCGTTTTGACTATTGGGTAGTTAGTTTCTAATGGGAGTGATAAGTCTGATATGGTTCTAACCATATGTTTGAGTTTTTGCACTAACTTTATATCTTCCGTGTTGAATGTCTTTTGTCCATTAGTTCCTGTTTTTGAATATAAGGGTCCTGCTATTTTTCCTAGGTCTTTTATAAAATTCCTTGCATAATTTAAAATCCCTAGAAATTTTTGTAAATCTTTAGTTTTGTCTAATTTGTCTGGCATGTTTAGGACTTTCTTCGCTATGTGAGGTTGTAATTTAATTTTTCCTTCTTCAATTTCTACTCCTAGAAAGTTTATGAGGTTTTTACATAAATTCATTTTTTTCTACTAATTATGATACCGTTGTCTACAAATAGCTTAAAGACTGTTTGTAAGTGACCTAGATGTTCTTTAGTATTGTTACTAAATACTAAAATATCGTCTACGTATACAAGAATAAAGTTTTTATAATATCTGAAAATATTATCCATTTTTCTTTAAAAAATTGGAGGGGCCGCTTTTAGTCCGAAAGGCATTACTAGCCATTCGAAATGTCCTTCTGGACATGTAAAAGCAGTCAATTCTATACTATCTTCATGCATTTTTACTTGCCAGTATTCGGACTTACAATCAAACTTACTAAAAATCTTTCTTCCTTGTATTCTATTTATTAGCTCTGTTTTATCTGCTAGCTTATATCCGTCCATTCAGGTGTTATCATTGAGTCTTTTTGTAATTTATAACCATTCTTGCTTTTCCCCTTTCTATTTCACTATGATTTCTTACCATGAACGCTGCTAATCTATGCTTTGATGTTGATCTTCTGATTACTCCTAACTTTAGTAACTATCTTATTTGATCTTCGAATTCCTTTAGGTATTCATTTGTTGATTCTATAGTGGCTATTTTTCTTTGTATTCTGGGTTAATTATGTCTAGTTTGCAGGTTATGAATTGGCGTCCCAATGCTTCAAGGGTCTTTCTCCAATTATTTCTAGTTTATCTAGAATTAGAATTACTTCTTCTAGATCCTTTTGATTTTTTATTACTCCTATGCGTTGTAATCCCTTTTTAAAGTTGTAAATCTCTGTATTTTTTTCTATTAAGGTGTAATTCTTCTCTACATCGTCTGTATCTGAACCACTAAGTTCAAATAGTTCAATTTCTTCTTTTACATTTGTAATATGTATGTTGCTACTAGTACACTCTTCTCATTTGTCACATTTTTTTGGAGTATTTGGGCTAAGTTCACTAGCGTCTACAAGATATCTAGATTTTGTTGGAATAGATTCGGTTTTTATTGTGGTTTGAGTAGTGTTTTTTGAGAATATTATTCCATCTCTGGTAAGGAGACAACTTCCATTATTAAGTAGTAAGAAATCTAATCCTAAAACAATGTCTACCTAATATTTAGATTTCTTACCCAGATTTTTCCTAACTTATAGGTAGGTTTATAGACGTCTGCACAAGTATTTAAAAAGCTTATTTTTGCATCACTAACGTAATGCTCATATATATTAGAGGATCTGTCCATTTGCATGGCGCTTTGTGGCTATGAAAATTCTTTTATTACTTCTGGGGGCAAGATGCATCTATTTATTATACTCTTCATACATCCTGAATCTACTAGAGCGAGGGTTTCTATCTCATAGTATAGAATTTTTATTCTAGTCAAGATTTTTATGGTATTAATTTTTTTGTCTTCGTTACAAATCAATCTTTCAAATGACGTGACCTCTTCCTTTTTTATTAAGAGTTCTATTTCTAGTTCGGGCAATTTATTGTTGATTTGGCTAGTTTCCTCTATGTCTACGCCTTTCCCTTTTTCTAGTTTACCCATTCTTTCTTCTAAATTATCTATCCTATCTTCTAATGCTTTTAGCGATTTTTCTTTTGTGATAACTTGTTCGTCTTTGACTTTAATGTTGAACACCTTATCAATGCACCAGATGCATCCTTGTAAGTAGCAGTTCATGCATTTTGCTCTTCTATATTTACTTGGATATCCTGTGAAATTAAAATATCACTGGATGTCTAAACCTTTTCCCTTTGAAAATTCGTGGTCACATTGTATATTGACAAAGGTGTGGCTATTTAGGTTATTTAAATATAGCTTCTCTAATCCTATTTCGTTTATTAATGTTTCTCCTTCTGAGTCCGATGAGTCTTGTCTTTCTCCTTCTATGGCATTTATGCTTATTACTGAATATATACTTTCGTTATCTGACATATATTCGTCTACATTTATCAGGGTTTCTTGGAAATCTTCTATAAGCTGGGCATTTCTTTTCCTACTGTTGTTTCTTCCTGGACAAGTATTGGCTAGATGTTCTTCACTTCCGCATGTGAAACAAGCTAGTCTATTTTTATAAATCATGTTATTGTTATGTTTTCTTACATGTCTGTCTTTATTTAGATAGGGTTTTCTTGCAATTGACTTTCTTAAATAGTACTTTCTCTGAGGTTTGTAGTCATGTCTACTTTGTTATGGCTTTTTATACTTTCTTTGTGGTTTACTTTGATCATAATTTTGCGTTGTATATATATTTTTATAGAAATAAGTCACGCTTTGTTTCAACTGTTTTTGTATGTGTATGTTTGTACATTTTTCTTGTAGTATCTCCATTACATGTACTTTATGTCCAATGGACCAATTCGCTGTTGGATTTTGCATCACTCCTTTTCTTTTATTTCATATTTCTTCTATTTCTCTTCCAAGGGCTCCAAGGAGCTTATTGAAAAGTTTCTTTCCTAAACTTTGGTCAAACGCGTTACCGCTTATGGCGCAATAATAGTAGAAGTCGTTTAGGAAGTTCTTTATATGGCACCAATTATTTATGCTAAGTTGTTCTAGTTTTATTAATGCATTCTTTTGTAATACTACCAATCCACTATTTGGGTCTTCTCCTGTTACTATGTTGTGCATTTTATTAGTAAATTTGTACGGGTTTGGTCCCGTGTTTACCAATTCTTGGAACTTTTGAGGGTAAGCTACTTTGTATGCTTCCCATACTCCTTTAATTGATTCTCCTAAAAAGGTCTCCATATACCTATACCTGGTTTCTGTATCTGTTTCACTATAATGATGTATGTGTCTGCTATCACTACACCTTTCCATACGTCTATTACTGAATTCCATAATTGGGGGTCATGTGTTGCTATATTTAGTATTTTTCCTCTATCTCCCTCTTCTTGAAGTTTGATAGGATCTTCTATTGTCATTCTTATTCCTATTGGTCTAACCATTTATGGTTCTATAGCTAGGTCTTGTCTAAAGACTATGTGCCTTGGTAAGTTACCTATGGTATATTCTACCGGGAGTACGGGTGTGGTTTTTTGGAAGGGGCTTGAACTAGTCGAAGCGGTTTCCATAAATTCTTTTAAACTACGTGTTGTCTCGTCATCACTTTCTTCTTGTGTGTCTTCCTCATGTCTAACCCATAACTGTTTGTTCTAGCTCTGCATTCTTTAAAGTGTCTTTCTACCATAGAGAAGTTTATTCTTCTTAGTTTGCAGCCTTTACATCTGAAGATTACTTTTGTATCTAATTCGTGTATCTCTTTGGCTTTCTTTATTGATTTATCTACTTCGTAGTCGTCTTCTTTTATGATCTGAATATTCATTCCTTCCATGTTTATTGTTGTTTCGGTGGTGTTGTCTTCGAGGTCTTCATCTATTTTCCTTTGGTTTGAATATATATAGTCGGTAAATCTAATTGAGGTTTGTCCATTGTTATTAGTATATGTAAGGTGGTCATTGGGTCTTAAAACTTCCTTTTTATAGAATTTCTCTAAATTCTGTTCTCTACCAGCATATTCTTCCGAGTTTATTTTTAAAAGTTTCATTAGTTTTATTCCTTTATTTTCCATTAAACCGACTGCATCGTTTATTTTGATTTTAAACTTGGAGCTGCTGCTAGTGGCTAATTTTCCTATGAAGCCTACGCATACTAGCAAATTATTTTCGCAGTTCATTTCTTCGTAACCTTTAGTTTGAATCCCTATTTTTATATATTTACCAAATTCAGTTGAATTTATCATAAAGTCTAGGCTACAATAAAATATTCCTCCGTTGTTGGTCATATCTACTTCTGTTAGACCTATTATAGATCTTTTTTGATTCTGCCCGTCTATCATCATATAAAGTAATTAGCACTTTTGTTCCTAGATTTTTTCTAGTTAATCATTTAAGTCCAATTACTATTAATCACATATGCATGAGATTCATCCTTCTTTTTTGTATTTCTTTCATAGATTCTTTGCTAATTAAACTTATACTTTCACTATTGTCTCCTGATATGCACATCTGTTCTTCTCTATAGTGTCTATATAATTGTGCTTTTGAAGAGAATAGTCTTATATTATAAAGTACTTGTGGGTTTAGAAGTTTTAATCTATTTTGCTGGAAAATTTCTATAGCTTTGGCTATATCTATTATTTCTTCTAATTGTTGACTGCTACTAGGTTTGGACGAGTTCATTATCCTGGCTAACATATTATTTCCTAATCTATCTTGAGAGAAACTGACCCTTTGTCTTTCTTGGGGGCTCTACTCCTATTTGAAAAAAGGTCTATGTCTTGTCCTTTTTTGTCACTTTAGGTCTATCCTTTTGGGGGGGGGGGGGGTTATTTCTATTTTTTTGTAGTTTTTCTATCAGGTATTGTATATTTTTATCCTGTTTTGTTTTTTCTTCAGGGATTTTATTTTCTAATAAAATATCTAATATTTTATTAATTTATGCGATCTTATCTTCTAGTTTTCTGTTTAATTCTAACAACGCGAAAATTATTATATTATTTTGTTTTACTCCTATTAGGTCTATTTTTCCTGGTGGTGTATATTCTAATAAACCTTCGGGATTGACTTGAAATGGTGCTACCCTTTTTAAAACTTCTTGGTAAAAAGGATCGTTCATGAAAGGGTTAAGTCTTTAAGTTGGTTTAATTTTTCTTTTATTTCTTTAGATTCTTTATGGAGATGTTCTAGTCTTTTATTTATCTCTTCTATTGTACTATTGTTATTTATGTTATTATTATTTGCTATAATCCCTTGTAATTTTGTATCTATATCTAATTGTTGCGTTTTTAAGAAATCAAAATTAATTTTTATTTTTTCTAATAATATTTTATGTTGGTTTTGTAGTCTTTCTAAAGTTTCTATTGACTTTAGTATTCTATCGTCTTTTAACTGAGTGTGTTTTGCTAGATTTATTATTAGATCTGTAATAGTGTTTAAGTGATGATTATCGATATGTAAGATGTGGTCTCCTTCTGTAAAGTTACACCTGATTACTGAACCATGCTTTAGCCTTCTATATTTCTTTTTAGAAATTATTTCTAAGTCTAAATATTCTAAATTCTTAGTACTTCCTATTGTAGTATTTTTAAGCAAGATACCAAGTTTTTTCTTTTCTATCGTATTGTTCTTGTCGGATTTGTTGTAGGTAATGGTGAATTCTAGACCCTATTCTTGGTAATTATAAATCTATTTGTCTAATTTTTTGGTATATTGAATTTATTTCTACAGATGATAATAAGCTTAGATATGTGAATTAGGTTGAAAATGATGAATGATGCGTTTGTGAATTATGTTGTAAAATCCTACTCAGTACTCCCTCCTTCGATTGCCTTATCTAGTTTAGTAATTTGTTGTTACTAAATCTATGAAATTTCTCCCAAAATTACTTTTTTTTTACTCTGTTCATATCTTTTCCTTAGCCTAGTTCTTAGCAACTTCTTCTTTAACCAAACCCCGGGATACACAGTCCTTCGATTCACTGACCATGGCGGACTTTCAACTTCCCTAGGTATTTACATGTTAATCCATCGTCGTTACTAAGAGTATGTAATTACCCATTATATGGGTATAAACAGTTCATGTATGAACATTATAATATATAATCATAACAACAGTACTATAGTACATAATATCAATATAAATAGATTGTGAGAAACTACTAAGATCTAGAAAACACATAACTATTTACATTGATAGTGGTCGGAGAGAGGTTTCCCTTTCGGGAGCCCTGAGTGAATTTGCAGCTACTTCAAAATCTAAACACTCACTCTTTTTACAAACTCACTTCACTTTTTTTTTATGAAGGGAAGGGAATTATGTAAAGCTAACTCTTAAAACTAATTCTTCTTCTTTTCTATGCTCTGCTTGCTCTTTCTCTCTACCTCTTCTTGTAAATGGTTTAGTATTTATAGGTGAGGATGGCTTTCTCTAGATTTGAAATTCGGATTTCAAAATGTTGAATAGTCTTTCTTTTACCTGCCGAGTGCTCTTTAGGCCCCATCATCACATGGCTTTGGAAAAACGTTTCAAATTTTTTTGTCCTCTTTCTTTGTCAGCTTCAGACTAGTGGTGTATTACGTCATGGATTACCTATCTTTCTTTGTCTATTCTCTTGATTCATCATTGCTTACGTATTTTCTACTTGTCTAAGTTGTGTAATGCTATAGAGTTGAAACTCATCCCCGAGTTGTCATCTTCATTTGGGTCTTGGGCAAATTGTTCTAGGGATGGATTGTATTAACTTCCGTAATAGTTACTTCCTGAATATTCCGTGTCTGGAGTTTCTTGTTCGGGTTTTGGATTTTCACTTATGACTTCTTTGGTCTTTTCACTAAGTTACTTATGGAGGGAATTTTGTATCATTTGTTCAATTCTTTTGTCTCTCTTTCTTTTTAACAAAAATCCTTTAGTCCTTTTTCCCTGTTCTATAGTTCTTGTTATATTGAAACTTGTTGGTAATATTCTTACACTTTTTGGCAAGGTATCAACCATCAACGAATTTGATAAGTCTTTACCCGCTACCGTTTGAACGGGACTAGCTGTTCCTTTAGCTGGGACAATAGCTTCTTCTACATTCATTGGGGAATGTACACCTTTCTTATTCATTTTAGACCAAGATGGAGAACTCCTTTGTTCTTTTGGATGATCTTCTGTTTGTAATGGTTGAGTCTGATTGATTTCGAAATGTAAATTTTTGATTATTTCTTGTAAAAGGTAGATGTGTTGCGTCATTTTTTCTTTTTCTTTTTTGAGCCTCTCGATAGTCTGGTTTTATCTTATGAAGCAGTCAGTCATTGTAGAGCAGTGGTCGCAAAATTTTATTTATCTGTGTCTTTCTTGATATTATATTGTGGGAAAGGATTTGTGATTTGTCTTAAGGCTGGACTTAGAAAATAATTTGGTCCAAGAGTTCCCCTTGCGTAATCCAAAGCTTCGTATAGGTCATTGAATCCTTTGAAGAGGGGAGTGGGAAAATCTTTTATTGAGTCTATTACTTCCGTCCATGTCTGAAAAATTTCGGCCAGTCTTCCTTAGACTATCACATAAAACTTGAAGTTTTTGTCTTTATTTTTTTTTGTAAAATAATGGCTTAGCAAATTCATTACCGAAATGGAGTAACTATTGTCTCGTGGCACTTTGTTATATGCTATCCATAAATTGTCTATCAAACATCTATATTGGGGTAAAATATAATTTTGTCTTCCGAAATGCAGTCTGTCAATGCCTGCTGTGTTCAATCTTGCTTCATTTAATTTTGTCTGGGATTTGAACAAGGTATTTTTTAGTAAAGTCTGGAGCTATAAGTCTTTGTCTATTCCGTCTGTAGTGCTGCTTGAGCTGGAGGCCCAGGCTTTGTCTTTTCCTCTACTTATGCTGAAAATAAACAACTAGTCTTTATGAGTCTGCTAAGCTGATCTGCTTACGAATTATCTTTCCATTTTATATGTTCCAGGGATATATTATATATTGACGTGATATCTAAAAAATTTAACCATCTTCTTTTACTACTACTTTTTTCATCTATCTTTTGATGATATTTTACAATAGCTTCGCAATCAGTTCTTACTAAAATTTTCTTTTTATTGATAATATATAGTTTAAAACTATTTAGGTCCTATATTACCGCTAATATTTTTGCGTCTATACTACTCATGTTTCCCTTTTCTATATATTTTCCGCTTTGGTAGGCGCAAATTCTTTCTTCTTTTTTGTCTCCGTACTTATTTTTTCTTGTTTTAAGTACTGCTCCCCACCCTTCTAGACTTTCGTCCGTTTTGACTATTGGGTAGTCAGTTTCTAATGGGAGTGATAAGTCGGGTATGGTTCTAACCATATGTTTGAGTTTTTGCAATAACTTTATATCTTCCGTGTTGAATGTCTTTTGTCCATTAGTTCCTGTTTTTGAATATAGGGGTCTTGCTATTTTTCCTAGGTCTTTTATAAAATTCCTTGCATAATTTAAAATCCCTACAATTTTTTGTAAATCTTTAGTTTTGTCTAATTTGTCTGGCATGTCTAGGACTTTCTTTGCTATGTGAGGTTGTAATATAATTTTTTCGTCTCCAATTTCTACTCCTAGAAAATTTATGAGGTTTTTAAATAAATCCATTTTTACTTAAAGACTGTTTGTAAGTGACCTAGATGTTCTTTTGTCACGACCCAAAACGAGTCGTGAGTGGCACCCACAGTTAACCTCCTAAGTGGGCGAACCAAGGAACTTAAACCACAACATATATTAATAATTCAACTCCGAATAACAATAAAATGCGGAAGCTCAAAACTTGTTAAAGTAACCAATCAAATCAACCTTTAAAGTCTATTACACCTTATCCCCAAAATCTGAAAGTCATCACATCAAGAACATCTAATCTTCAAATACTTAGTCTTAAGATTATTAAAGACACCAAAATAAATTCATAAAATAGTTTATGTCCGAAAACTAAGGACATCATGCCATGACCAAGATAATCCAACACGAGCTGGAATGAATAGCTCACCCTGGTACCTGATGTGATGGAGACTAGCTAGAGTTGAGGGCGAGTCGAAGTCACTGATACACTTGTTGCACTCCACAAAAAGAAAACAGAGAAAAACACAAGTATGGCTCAGTACAAGCAACATGTACTGAGTAGATATCATCGGCCAACCCAAAATAGAAACTAATATGTAATGAATAATAGTATAAAATCAACTATGACACTTAACAGGTGGCAAGAAACAAACACATGAACCAGTGTCAACAACACTAAAGTAAGTACGTAATCAGTCAACAATATCAAGATCACACATGAGGACTCATGCCTCCAAACCAAACTAATTTGGGAATTGAGTTATTTGAGATTGAGTACATTAAGTTAATTCAATATCTTTTTCCTTTAATGTTACCATGTCGGAACGTGACAATCCGATCCAATAATACCGTGTCAGAACGTGACACTCCGGTCCAATAATATCATTAATTATCATTTATTATCACCACTTTTCAATTAATTAACAATATTTCATCAAGCCTTCTTTATTCAAGGCATCACTTCGATAAAGAGGGTTAAAGATTATAAATTCCACGGTCTCAGGATTTTAGACCAATCACAAACCACATAACCAAGCTACACAATCACATAATCAAGTACATAGAGAACTTCACAATATCATTCAATCCATATCAATCACTATTAAGTGTCTATCTATCAAATAGAATAAACCATAACCTACCTCAACCGAAAACCGAAGTCAAGAGAGCTAATCATCCAATTCTTTCCCTTTCTGCAATGCCTCCGAATGTTTCTCGATCTATCAATTGTACATTATTCGTAAGTAAGCAATTCTATCGATCCCCATATCACTATATGCCTAGTCTAGAGTTAAGTCTCAATTCTTTCAAATATCATAAATCTAATGATATCAATATAATATAGTTTCCTTACTTAAACCCATATATCATCATTTAAATTATGTCGTAATAACGAACATTAAAGCTAAGCTACTGATTGCGAATATCACCCTAAAACAATAAAATGCAACTTATTTATGATAATACACTATAACCTCATTCTTAAATGTTGGATTATCAAATGACACACGTTTGCCAATAATTACTCACAAAAGTTTGTCTCCAGCAATCCTGCCGCTACTATCCATTCTATATTCCCATCCAACCTTAATTATATAACAATAATTATCACTCCTAATATTGATAACTACACTTCACCCTATCACTGCTGCCAATGCACACTCGTTCTTTCCAATGTCTCATCTAATTACAATACTATAATAATCATCATAATTTATCGCCTAACATTCACTCATTAAAATTGGACAAACAACATATTCAATAGATAAGAAAAATGGATAATTAATGCATCCCAAGGATTTCCACTCAATTAGTATAAACCCATTACATATTACTTAAGTAAATCGAAGAGTTGAATCATTACATGGTTGGCACTCGCTTCTGGTTGACGCCGCAAGTAGTGTTTCTCTCGTTAGTGTTTTTAATTATCTAGGGTAACTAATTTTGAACTAATAAATATTAAATCTTACTAATTATAATGTTATCTTCTTTAACCCCCAACTAAATTCATTATTAAAACAATCCCACTAATTCCATATTGTAGTTACAAATAGTCCAAAATACCTATTTAAAATCTATCGAAAAGTATTTTATGATATAAAAAGCTCTAGTACTCCAAACGACCAAATGAGTCGTTACATTAGATACCAATTTACCCATCGTTCCTCCTCGAATGATCAAAAGAAGGCGAGGGTAAGAAAGGGTAGTTGTCTCAAGAATTCCTTCAAAATATTAGTACCCAAGGTCTCATATCAAAAGTATCAAACCAACCAATTGGAGATCTACACCTCCTCCCATACAATGTCTCAAATGGGGCCATCTCAATACTCTAATGATAATTGTTGTTGTATGTAAACTCAACTAACAACAAAACTATTCTCAAGTGGACTCTTCAACTGACCGATTCTCCAACTATACCTTGACACAACCATTAGGACAAATATTATCTAACATAACCATGATAAATCCTTAATCAATTGGCTACCATCAGGAGTGAACCTGAACCATCCACCACACACTCATAATGCACAAACCATCATAGATCTTATCATGATTACATCCTCACAACATAACATTTCCTCGAGCTTAAGCTATAAAAATATGATCTTTAGACAACAAGTAATCATCTAGGAGAATCGAACTCATCCGATCCAAAGATGGAAATGATCAAGTAACCACCATCGAGTGATACACCCAAGCATACAAAACCTCTAACAACATTGTCGAAATGCTAGATTAGTAGCTATTATAGACAAACCTTAAGAATGACAAAACTAGACCCCATGGTCCCCACATTCAATCACACATAGCCAAAACATGATACCGATGATGAGATAAATCTTAAGTCTATCGAAAAACCGTAAATTTTCATAGTAGCTCTCCTATAAATTCTCATAAGCAAAGTTGTGCGTGTAGAATCACTAGTATACCTCAACTATCCCAAAAAACACCAAATCTCCATAACTAGAATGAGCAAGTCTAACCAAGGATGCCACCCTACCAGGAGGACAATCACAAAATCGGTACACCCGATCCACTACTAGGGACTCACCCATAGAAGCGAAAACACACATGGACGTAGAAAGTGAATCATACTCTAAACCACGCCCAGAATGAAGTAGTTGGTCAGATAAGAATGTATATAACCAAGGTCGAATAACTCTAGATACTCTTTCCATAGTGCCCATATCAAACATTTTCATTCATCTGACTCTATCTCTTTGATTTTCTAGCTACCCACAATCACCAATTTAGTCCCTATTATAATTGCACACATACTTGGTTTATCGAACCCCACATCCACTGAAGTCAACACTCTTAATACTAACAAAACATCATAACCACATCGATCATCTACCTTACTCCCAAACCATCATTAGTATCAAAGTATTCTTATCAAAAACATGTTCAAACTATGGCTATCTCTCTTTCTATTTAAGCATTTCATGACAAATACGAGTCCAAACAAGGCTAATAGCAGTAATTTCAAATTTGATAGTACCTTTCCATCGAGATAAAACTATTAAATCACATCCAAAGCCAACTTCACACCACTTCCACATACCATGCTTTAGCTACCATTCTAAACCATCACATACCTCATGCCAACACTTAGGGAAATTCTTGGTCACTCAAATTATTCTGTATACTACAACCTCATAACTCTATTCACCATCAAATGTCTATGTAACACATCTTAATATTCTATGTAGTCCCATCAATAGAGTAATATTAATCCAACTCTAAATTCTTAATAACAATGTAGAATTTTATCTCACCTTGTACATCATTCTTAAGTCATCTATCATAATTTGAGCAATCTAACCCCATGTAAAACTCTAAATTTTCCATACCTCATTGTTTGTCACCCAAATCAAAACTCAATCTTTATAATAGTCGATGATAAATTCCCAGTAAGTCTGTACCGAACCAGTTCACATCTCACAATCATATCTAAACTCATAGGCAAAAATCAATACAACATTCAACTACACCCCATGGGTTTATACGAGAGGTATTATTCATTCACTTTTCTCAAATTCTTCCCATGGTGGAAAATTCTAAATATCTCGACCCTTTAATATATCAGACTCTTGTTTCTCTAGCTCTCTTACCGATCTCATCCTTTTACCAATAACCCATGACGTTACTTACTAAATAGTAGAAAATGCAACCTTAGATACTCACAAGTCATTATTACCATACAAAATTTATTTAACCAACAATATGTATTCTATATTTGCATCTCAATCACAATCTATCACTAACTCGTATTACCACCATGCTCAGTAAGCCCGTGTCATCACCACGAAGTCAACCTTTTCATTGACATGCCACATCAACCTAGTTATATCAATCAAATCCAAAGGACTAACCCAAATTTTATGCACACTTTCTAACTAAAATCTTCAATTACGTTCACCCAAGTTTACTCACTGACTTTCTTTATCCATAAGTTTGTCATTCCGGTATCAATCTACTCTTTTAGAGCTTAAGCTAAAATCATCAGTCCTCATTCAGAACCCTCAAGATACATTTCACAACCTAAATGTATTAATACCGTACCAAGGATCCACCACTAAAATTTTCCTTAAAAATAATACTTAATCCAAGCGCCCGTAATAATAAACTAGTTGGTTTCTCAAATGTGAAAGCAACACCAAATCTCATTATCTAAACATGTCATACCACTGATAACTCCTTAAGTAGTTAGTATTCACACTTGACAATCGATGTATTAGTTTCCACGTAACACTAGTACCGTACCGTGAAAGGTCGTTAAATCCATCACTAGAACACATCATACTTATCGAAAAGATCCTACCCAAATAGCCCACACTTTTCTACCCATTGAATACCTGCAAAACATTACCAAATTTGTTTTGTCTTTAGCCCAAGAAATTTGCATTCTTTCTTAGATCAGGTCGATAACAAAAGTAACACACTTCATAAATCTAATGAAGTAACCATTGGTACTATTGTAGTAGTCGTATCATGACCCTCTTTAATATACAATCAATCTATGAAATCGTAGTAAAGATTCTAACCTCAATTGGCGCAACCTAATTTCATCATTCGCTAAACAACCCATACATGTTATGAAAACTTTACTAACTGTATTTTCTAATGTAATGATGTTCATTTTCTAGTTGTCCCTTACGAAATTACTTGCATATTGTCACCTATCTAGATAAAGTACAAAATTTGACCTTACAGGCTGAAACACATATCTTTATTTCTCTATATTCAGAAAACCATCTCTCCTCCTATCGCTCAAAGTTTGGGGGGTATAATTGGATGAAGAAGCTAGACAATGCTGCCTTAAGTCATAGGTAGTGCCTTTACTAATCGGTACTCAACATGAGACTATCACCACATTTTGCATCTCCTCAAAACTAGTATGTCACAAACTCAACATTAAGCCTCTCCACTATATTCATTTAACGAAGCAGGTCAAAACAATCAACAATGAAAGCATAAGCATCTTCATAATTCAATACTCTTGAAAATCGATGGTTTTAACTTTATGAACTTAGTAAAAAAATCATGTTGATCACTAGTCATTATAGGTCTTGTAGTCAATCGAGAAAGTATTCCTATTTCCAAGGACACATTTTTTTTTACTGGTGTTGCTATTTGAACTTCTAATACTCTAGTACTAACCATATGTGAAATAGAGTGAAGAAGTTCCGATACCAATTTGTATCACCTAGATACCAATTGGATTCAAGTAGTAGTATGAAAGAAAGAAGGAATGAAGTTTTCCTAAAGTCCTATAGCCTCTTGAAGAAAAGTAAAGGTGTCCCCGTACCGTTCCACAAGACTCTACTAGACTTGTCCTTGTGTGATGAGATCACCGAACCTAATGCTCTGATACCAAGTTTGTCACGACCCAAAATGAGTCATGAGTGGCACACACACTTAACCTCCTAAGTGGGCGAACCAAGGAACTTAAACCACAACATATATTAATAATTCAACTCCGAATAACAATAAAATGCGGAATCTCAAAACTTTTTAAAGTAACCAATCAAATCAACCACTCAAGTCTATTACACTTTATCCCTAAAATCTGAAAGTCATCACATCAAGAACATCTAATCTTCAAATACTAAGTCTAATAGTATTAAAGACACCAAAATAAATGAATAAAATAATTTATGTCCGAAAACTAATGACATCATGCCATGACCAAGAGAATCCAACATGAGCTGGAATGAATAGCTCACCCTGGTACCTGATGTGCTGGAGACTAGGTAGAGTTGAGGGCGAATCGAAGTCACTGATACACTCGCTGCACTCCACAAAAAGAAAACAAAGAAAAACACAAGTAGGGCTAAGTATAGGCAACATGTACTGAGTAGATATGATCGGTCAACCCAAAATAGAAACTAATATGTAATGAATAATAGTATAAAATAACCTATGACACTTAGCAGGTGACAAGCAACAAACACATGAACCAGTGTCAACAACACTAAAGTAAGTACATAATCAGTCAACAATATCAAGATCAGACATGAGGACTCATGCCTCCAAACCAAACTAATATGGGAATTGAGTTCTTTGAGATTGAGTACATTAAGTTAATTCAATATCTTTTTCCTTTAATGTTACCATGTCGGAACGTGTCAATCCGATCCAATAATACCGTGTCGAAACGGGACACTCTGATCCAATTATATCGTGTCGAAACGTGATACTCCGATCCAATAATACCGTGTCGGAACGTGACACTCCGATCCAATAATATCATTAATTTATAATTTATGATCACCACTTTTCAATTAATTAACAATATTTCATCAAGCCTTCTTTATTCAAGGCATCACTTCGATAGAGAGGGTTCAAGATTATAAATTTCACAGTCTCAAGATTTCAGACCAATCACAAACCACACAACCAAGCTACACAATCACACAATCAAGTACATAGAGAACTTCACAATATCATTCAATGCATATCAATCACTATTAAGTGTCTATCTATCAAATAGAATAAACCATAACCTACCTCAACCGAAAACCGAAGTCAAGAGAGCTAATCTTCCAATTCTTTCCCTTTCCGCAATGCCTCATAATGTTTCTCGATCTATCAATTGTACATTATTCGTAAGTAAACAATTCTATCGATCCCCATATCCCTATATGCCTAGTCTAGAGTTAAGTCTCAATTCTTTCAAATATCATAAATCTAATGATATCAATATAATATAGTGTCCTTACTTAAACCCATATATCATCATTTAAATTATGTCGTAATAACGAACATTAAAGCTAAGCTACTGATTGTGAATATCACCCTAAAACAATAAAATGCAACTTATTTATGATAATACACTATAACCTCATTCTTAAATGTTGGATTATCAAATGGCACATGTTTGCCAATAATTACTCACAAAAGTTTGTCTCCAGCAATCCTGCCGCTACTATCCATTCTATATTCCCATCCAACCTTAATTATATAACAATAATTATCACTCCTACTATTGATAACTACACTTCACCCTATCACTGCTGCCAATGCACACTCGTTCTTTCCAATGTCTCATCTAATTACAATACTATAATAATCATCATAAATTATCGCCTAACATTCACTCATTAAAATTGGACAAACAACATATTCAATAGATAAGAAAAATGGATAATTAATGCATCCCAAGGATTTCCACTCAATTAGTATAAACCCATTACATTTTACTTAAGTAAATCGAAGAGTTGAAGCATTACATGGTTGGCACTCGCTTCTGGTTGACGCCGCAGGTAGTGTTTCTCTCGTTAGTGTTTTTAATTATCTAGGGTAACTAATTATGAACTAATAAATATTAAATCTTACTAATTTTAATGTTATCTTCTTTAACCACCAACTAATTATTAAAACAACCCCACTAATTCCATATTGTAGTTACAAATAATCCAAAATACCTATTTAGAATCTATCGAAAAGTATTTTGTGATATAAAAAGCTCTAGTACTCCAAACGACCGAATGGGTCGTTACATCTTTACTATTGTTACTAAATACTAAAATATCGTCTATATATACAAGAATAAAACTTTTATAATCTCTGAAAATATTATCCATTTTTCTTTGAAAAATTGGAGGGGCCGTTTTTAGTCCGAAAGGCATTTCTAGCCATTCGAAATGTCCTTCTGTACATGTAAAAACAGTCCATTCTGTACTATCTTCATGCATTTTTACTTGATAGTATCCGGACTTACAATCGAACTTACTAAAAGTCTTTCTTCCTTATATTCTTTTTATTTGCTCTGTTTTATCTGGTAGCTTTTATCTATCCATTCGGGTGTTATCATTGAGTCTTTTGTAATTTAAAACCATTTTTGCTTTTCCCCTTACTATTTCACTATGATTTCTTACCATGAACACTGCTGATCTATGCTTTGATGTTGATCTTCTGATTACTCCTAGCTTTAGTAACTCTCTTATTTGATCTTCGAATTTCTTTAGATCTTCATTTGTTGATTCTATATAGGCTATTTTTACTGTGTATTATGGGTTAATTATATCTAGTCTGCAGGTTATGTGATTGGCGTCCCAATGCTACAACGGTTTTTCTCCAATTATTTCTAGTTTATCTAGAATTAGAATTACTTCTTCTAGATACTTTTGATTTTTTATTACTCCTATGTGTTGTAATTCCTTTTTAAAGTTGTAAAGCTCTGTATTTATTTCTATTAAGGTGTAATTCTTCTCTACATCGTCTGTATCTGAAACGCTAAGTTCTAATAGTTCAATCTCTTCTTTTTCATTTGTAGTATGTATCTTGGTACAAGTGCACTCTTCTCCTTTGTCGCATTTTTTTGGAGTATTTGGGCTAGGTTCACTAGTGTCTGTAAGATATCTAGATTTTGTTGGAATAGACTCGGTTGTTATTGTTGTTTGAGTAGTGTTTTTTTAGAATATTATTCCATCTCTGTTAAGGAGACAACTTCCATTATTATGTAGTAAGAAATCTAATCCTAAAACAATGTCTACCTAATATTTAGATTTCTTACCCAGATTTTTCCTAACTTATAGGTAGGTTTATAGACGTCTGCACAAGTGTTTAAAAAGCTTATTTTTGCATCACTAACGTAATGCTCATATATATTAGAGGATCTGTCCATTTGCATGGCGCTTTGTGGCTCTGAAAATTCTTTTATTACTTCTGGGGGCAAGATGCATCTATTTATTATACTCTTCGTACATCCTGAATCTACTAGAGCGAGGGTTTCTATCTCATAGTCTTGAATTTTTATTCGAGTCATGATTTTTATGGTATTAATTTTTTTGTCTTCGTTACAAATTAGTCCTTCAAATGACGTGGCCTCTTGTTTTTCGTTTAAGAGTTCTATTTCTAGTTCGGGAAATTTATTGTTGCTTTGGCTAGTTTCCTCTATTTCTACGCCTTTCCCTTTTTCTAGTTTACCCATTCTTTCTTCTAAATTATCTATCCTATCTTCTAATGCTTTTAAGCGATTTTTCTTTTGTGATAACTTGTTCGTCTTTGACTTTAATGTTGAACACCTTATCAATCCACCAGATGCATCCTTGTAAGTAGCAGTTCATGCATTTTGCTCTTTTATCTTTACTTGGATATCTTGGGCAATTAAAACATCGCTGGCTGTTTGAACCTTTTCCCTTTGAAAATTCGTGGTCACATTGTATATTGACAAAGGTGTGGTTATTAAGGTTATTGAAATCTAGCTTCTCTAATCCTATTTTGTTTATTAATGTTTCTCCTTCTGAGTTCGATGAGTCTTGTCTTTCTCCTTCTATGGCATTTATGCTTATTACTGAGTATATACTTTTGTTATCTCACATATATTCGTCTACATTTATCAGGGTTTCTTGGAAATCTTCTATAAGCTGGGCATTTCCTGTCCTACTGTTGTTTCTTCCTAGACAAGTATTGGTCAGATGTTCTTCACTTCCACATGTGAAACAAGCTAGTCTATTTTTATAAATCATGTTATTATTATGTTTTCTTACATATCTGTTTTTATTTAGATAGGGTTTTCTTGCAGTTAATTTTCATAAATAGTACTTTCTCTTAGGTTTGTATTCCTGTCTATTTTGATATGGTTTTTTTATACTTTCTTTGTGGTTTACTTTGATTGTAATATTGTGTTGTATATATACTTTTACAGAAATCATTCTCACTTTATTTCAACTGTTTTTGTATTTGTATGTTTGCACATTTTTCTTGTAGTATCTCCATTACATGTTGTACTTTATGTCCTATGGACCAATTCGCTATTGGATTTTGCATCACTCCTTCTCTTTTATTCCATATTTCTTCAATTTCTCTTCCTAGGGCTCCAGGGAGCTTATTGAAAAGTTTCTTTCCTAAACTTTGGTCAAACGCGTTACCGCTTATGGCGCAATAATAGAAGAAGTCTTTTAGGAAGTTCTCTATATGGCACCAATTATTTATGCTAAGTTGTTCTAGTTTTATTAACGAATTTTTTGTAATAATACTAATCCTCTATTTAGGTCTTGTCCTGTTATTAGGTTGTGTATTTTATTAGTAGAGTTGTACGGGTTTCGTCCCATGTTTACCAATTCTTGGAATTCTTGAGGGTAAGCTACTTTGTATGCTTCCCATACTCCTTTAATTGATTCTCCTAAAAAGGTCTCCATATATCTATACATGGTTTCTGCATCTGTTTCACTGTAATGATGTATGTAGTCTGCTATCACTATACCTTTCCATACATCTATTACTGAATTCCATAATTGGGGGTCATGTGCTGCTATATTTAGTATTTTTCCTCTATCTCCCCCTTATTGAAGCTTGATAGGAGCTTCTATTGGCATTTTTATTCCTATTGGTCTAACCATTTCTAGTTATATAGCTAGGTCTTGTCTAAAGACTCTGTGCCTTGGTAAGTTACTAATGGTATATTCTACTGGTGGTACGGGTGTGGTTTTTTGGAAGGGACTTGAACTAGTCGAGGCGGTTTACACTACGTGTTGTTTCGTCATCACTTTCTTCTTGTGTGTCTTCCTCATGTCTATGCCCGTAGTTGTCTGTTCTAGTTTTGCATTCTTTAAAGTGTCTTTCTACCATAGAGAAGTTTATTCCTCTTAGTTTGCAGCCTTTACATCTGAAGGTTGCTTTTGTATCTAATTTGTGTATTTCTTTGGCTTTCTTCATTGATTTATCTACTTCGTAGTCGTCTTCCTTTATGATATGAATATTCATTCCTTCCATGTTTATTGTTGTTTCGATTGTCTTCGAGGTCTTCATCTATTTCCCTTTTATTTGAATATTTATAGTCGGTAAATCTGATTGAGGTTTGTCCTTTGTTATTAGTATATGTAAGGTGGTCATTGGGTCTTAAAACTTTCTTTTTACAGATTTTCTCTAAATTCTTTTTTCTACCAGCATATTCTTCCGAGTTTATTTTTAAGGGTTTCATTAGTTTTATTCTCTTATTTCCCATTAAACCTACTGCATCGTCTATTTTGATTTTAAACTTGGAGCTGCTGCTAGTGGTTAATTTTGCTATGAAGCCTATGCATACTAGCAAATTATTTTCGCAGTTTATTTCTTCGTAACCTTTAATTTGAATCCCTATTTTTATGTATTTTCCAAATTCGGTTGAATTTATCATAAAGTCTGGGCAACAGTTAAATATTCCTCCGTTGTTGGTCATATCTACTTCTGTTAGACCTATTATAGATCTTTTTCATTCTGCCCATTTATCATCATATAAAGTAATTAGCACTTTTGTTCCTAGATTTTTCCTAGTTAATCATGTAAGTCCAATTACTATTAATCCCATATGCATGAGATTCATCCTTCTTTTTTGTATTTCTTTTATAGATTCTTTGCTAATTAAACTTATACTTTCAATATTGTCTCCTGATATGCACATCTGTTCTTCTCTATAGTGTCTGTATAATTGTTCTTTTGAAGAGAATAGTCATGTATTGTAAAGTACTTGTGGGTTTAGAAGTTTTAATCTATTTTGCTGGAAAATTTCTATATCCTTGTTTATATCTATTATTTCATCTAATTGTTGACTGCTACTAGGTGTGGACGAGTTCATTATCCTGGCAAACATATTATTTCCTAATCTATGTTGGGAGAAACTGGCCCTTATTCTTTCTTGGGGTCTCTACTCCTGTTTAAAAAAAGGTCCATGGGTTGTCCTTTTTTGTCACTTTAGGTCTATCCTTTTGGGGCGTTATTTCTGTTTTCTTTAGTTGTTCTATTAGATCTTGTATATTTTTATCCTGTTTTGTTTTTTCGTCAGGTATTTTATATTATAATAAAATATCTAATTTTTTATTAATTTCTTTGATCTTATCTTCTAGGTTTCTGTTTAATTCTAACAGCACGAAAATTATTATATTATTCTGTTTCACTCCTATTAGGTCTGTTTTTCCTAGTGGTGTATATTCTGATAAACCTTCGGGATTGACTTGAAATTGTGCTGCCCTTTTTAAAATTTCTTGGTAAAAATGATCGTTCATGAAAGGATTAAGTCTTTAAGTTGGTTTAATTTTTCTTTTGTTTTCCAAAATTACCAGTGATATTCTTGATCAATTATTATTTTTCTTTCGTAAGGTGAGGCTTTCTATTGGCTATACTGGTTGGCATATATTTAAAACGTTAGATGCTTTTATTAAATGTTCTACTGGTCTAATTCAGGATTGTAATATAGGCTCTGATACCAACTAAAAGGTCGTTTAAATTAAATAAAGGTGGTGAGGTTGAAAATGATGAATGATGTGTTTGTGGATTAGGTTGAAAATGATGAATGATGTGTTTGTTAATTATGTTGTGAAATCCTACTCAGTACTCTCTCCTCTAATTTCCTTATATATTGTTTTTTATAATATGTATAATAACATTCACAATTTTCACTACTCCTTATTTTTATAATAATTCTTCATATATTTCTATTAAAAATTACACTATATAAATATAATTTCAATTTATGAATTTATTTGATAATTCTTATAATTATTTATATTTTGATTTCTCATAAATCCTCTTTTACTTTAAGGGGTCGTTTGGTTTTAATATGAGTTATGTTGGGATAAGTTATGTTGTGATTAGTTATGATGAGATAAGTTGTACTGAGATTGTTTTTTATTGAATGTTTGGTTTGTTGTATTTAAAATAATATATATAGATAAATTTTAAGAACAAATTGTTTGTTTACAAAATTACCCTTCACTTTATTTAGTTTTTTTTTAATATATATTTTCTTTGCAAGTTTTAGTTATTTATTTTTTAAAAATAAACTTTTATTTTATTTAGCTTAAATTTTTTTGTTTGTGTATTTCCATGATAAGTATCATATGTATTTAAAAATAAACTTTTTTTCTTACTTAGCTTAAAAATAGAATTTTGCTCTTAAGTTTGTTAAAGAGAAAAGATTTATGAGAAATCAAAATAAAAATAAACATAAGAATTGGTCAAATAAATTCATAAATAAAGATTATATTTATTTAGTGTAATTTTTTGATAGAAAAATATGAATAATTATCATAAAAATAAGTAGAAGTGAATATTATTATACATGGTATTTATAAATAATGTAAATATACATAAATGTGAAAAATAATGTATAAAAAGGGTTAAAGGGATATATTTGTCATTTACCTATTTTATCCAGGGAAACGTTATCTCGAAATTACTATACCACCAATGTGAGGGATAACTTAAGTTATCCCGGGATTACTATATGATGAGTCCACAAATTAGACTCATTTAAGGCTTTATTTTGATAGAAATAGTGTCCTCAAATGCTTATTTTGTCTCAATATCTAATGAAAACTCTTAAGTTTCAGATATTTTAAATTTTGGTGGAAGCATGGACACTTAGGCGCAAAAAAACAAAAAGGCTGAAAAGAACAAAGTAGCTGAAGACTGTGTATCGCCAAACACACATGGCGACTCGCCAAAGGGATGCACTCCGCCCTTTGTTCCAGTACGCGAAGCTTTGAAGGAGAAGGATCAAAAAGGCGATGAAAGGAGCAATCGGCGCTTCGCCGAATAGTTCCGCGAAGCAGTACTATACTGCTCAATGACACAGAGCACGACGACGCTGAAGGCTAGTGCAAGACGGCGAAGAACTACACCAAAGGGCGAATCGCCGAGTTAATCGGCGATTCTGACTAACCTCGCCGAAAGATCCACCAGCACTATTTACTGAAGTCTATAAATACTAAACTTGTTTTTAATTTTTAGGGAGTCGAACATTAATTTTAATTTCCAGAATAGAATAGTACTTTTTGGATAGTTTCTCTCAAGTTTGGAGAGGGTTTTGGGAGACTTGAAGAAAGAAGGATTTCATCTTCCCCAAGTTGGAAGTGAGTCTTCTCCATTATTCTTCCTTTTCTTAAATCAAGGTTTAATTTCTTTATACCCATTTGATTTTAGTATCATTTTAGGTGTATTTTGTTATTTATTGATGAGTGGCTAAAAACCCCCATTCTTGGGGTGTGATTTAGCAAATATGTGTTGATATTGTTGTTGGGTCTTTCTTGATGATAGGATATATGTATTTTAATGGTGATTTCACCTAGTGGTTGTGGTTTAATTTAATGGGTTTGTAGCTGTAAATACAGAACGACCCATGTGTTTTTGGCTTGCCGGAAAGGGAGGAGACCGCTAGACTGATGGTCTAAGGAGTGGGTCGACATGATGATCAGCCTGAGAGGGTGAGCCGTAGTTCCATATCCTAACACTCAGCTCGAGAGAGTGAGTGGGGTAAGGCATAAGTTGGCCTTCATGTGGCAAATGGGTGTCCGTGAGGAATACATTTGAAATAGGGTAAGTTGCCCGAGAGGGAACTTATTTCCATCTAAAGCTTAACCTAGTCACTCTTGCAAATTTCCTATCGAAGGCATGTACCTAATGGTTTATCTCAACTTGTATTGCAGTGACACCCCAAGAACTCTTCCCCATACTTTATTTTATTGCTATTTTCACTTAGGTGCAAAAAGGAATAACAAGGTAGAAAAGAACGATGAAGCTGAAGGCTGCGTATCACCAAGCACACTTGGCGACTCGCTGAAGGATGTACTCCGTCCTTTGTTCCAGTACGCGAATCCCTGAAGGAGAATGATCAAAAAGGCGATGAAAGGAGCATTCAGTGCTTCGCCGAATAGTTCCGCGGAGCAGTACTATACCGCCCAATGACACAGAGCACGACGGCGCTGAAAGCTAGTGCAAGACGACGATGAACTAGACACTTGGCGCTTTGCCGAGTGCATGGGTGAATTGACTAACATCGTCGAATGGGCGGAAACTGGAAGGTTTTTGCAAGCCACAGGTTTAAAAGTTGCATTTCATTCACTCTCCCTCACTGCTTCATCCTATCAAACTCACACCCGCATAACATTTTTTTCTTTGCACTTCTAGAGTATTTTAAGTGTTGGATTGTGCTCGGATTTGGATCGCATTGCCGCCTAGCATGTCAATACTATCTAAATCGGCGCCAAAGGTTTTTTGCAAGCCACAGTAATTTGTACTCATTCACATAATGATTGATAGCATAAAATCTCTGTTGAGTCTCTAAGTTACTGGGATTGCATATATTATCGATTATGATTTGGTATTTTCTGCATGATTTGAGGGACTCCCACTTAGCTATTCTTTGAGCTGAATTGTTACACGGTGGGAATAGAAGTTTCTATGAGTCTCCGTTGAAATTGAGTTATATAAGCTCATGTTGCATTATCTTGGGTTGCGGGGTGAAATTTGAAAGGCTAGGTTGAAAATAGACACGTTGAGCTGAACGGTGAGATGAACAAAATCCACCGGACTGCTCGGTGGTTCACCTAACGTCCCCATTTTGCCTTTAACTTAATACTTTATATATTGATTAATCTATGACTTTTAGCGGATAGTTTAATTCGTGCAATGCACTCGACGACTCGCCGAAAGATCTTTTGTTCGCCCTTTGTCTGCAACCTTGTATCATTTGTACATCATTTCCAACGGATTAGCCTAACAGGACAAGAACCTCGCCAACTAGCTTGGCTAAGCAATTCCACACTCAGAAACACCCTTTCGCTCTTGTTTGAATTACTATCTAACTTATCCTCGAAGTCTTTGTAGAAATGGCTAGACCAAAAGTCGCACGGAGAAATGATCCACCCAGGCACATAAGAGCACGAGAATTTAAAAAAGATAAAAAGAAAGCAGAGCTAGCCAGATAAAGGAAATATACCAAGGAAGCCACGACAAAGAGATGAATTCCCATCGACCCTAATGTGCCTCCATGGGATCGAACTTTTGCTAGTGCAATACGGGCCTTTGAAGAAGCTCATGAGATAGACCAGATGATTGTAGTTAATCTTGTTGTAGAGACAAGGCAAAGGCAAACAATGAGAACCAAAACAACAGTACTCTGGAGACCTTTGTTTTACTTCAGGGAGATGCATCAGGCACTGATGCCCTGGCAAATAGAGAGACTGCATAAACATGATCCTTCTTTACCTTGTTCTATGTCTTATCTTTCTTCAACTCTAGATACTGCCATTATTTGCATTTGAGGACAAACACTTTTTATTTGTGGTGGGGTAAGGCCGACACCTTATGTGCTGATACTTGTGTGTGCTATTTGTGATTCCGTGTTTTGTATACATTTGGGTTGTCTGTTTTAAATTGTATTTTTAAAACTGCTTTGCGATTGTTTGAGCTTGTGGCTCCGTTTCCATTTCGTTTTTATTGCAAAATGTCCGTAAAATTTTGAATTTTTTGCACATTTATGCCACCTCTCATGTGTTGAATGTGGTTGTTCTTTTTCAAGAATTTAAGTCTCGATTTCGACCAATACTGTAACACCCCGACTTCTCGAAACGTCTAAAATTACTCGTATCTCCATGGAAAGACAAGAAGGATGGGTAATAAATTAAGAATGATGTGCTATGTCCTATTTTAAGTGTTCAAGTGTTGCATCTCAAGTCTTGAAGTTAGGTAAGTGGCAAAATAAAAGTTGGCGGAAGTTATCGTAAGTTCCTTCTTAAAGATTTCTCTAAAATTTGGGTCAAATGTCTTGGAGGTTTTCTCCAAATATAGAAAGAGTTATTGGGCCCAAGACCTACCGAATCGAAGTTCTACGAGTCTAGTTTCCAACGCATCAAATCATTTATTCATACGACTTCAGAATAGAGAGATATTTGCGTTTTCGTGGGACTGCACAAGCAGGCACGTAAGGTGGGGCCCTAGGTCGGTGGAATGTTGCATATATCTTCTTCTTCGAACTTTTTCTTCATTTTTAAGCCAAGAACCAGAGAAATTAGAGAGACCCATTTCTAGGATCAAGTGAAGTATAGATTTTCTCGACTTAAGTCCTTGACGAAAGTTGTTCTACGCATTGGGCTCATCATTGTGGTATAATTTATTTTATCAATTTCGTAGCATATCACACTTTAGTGTTGGGACAACAAGGGTTTGAATATATTTGAAGGTTTTGAGGCATATTACAAACCTAAGATCGAGGTAAGAGCCTTCTTTCATTGACTTTAGCTTTTATAAGCAGCAAATAGCAATTTGCGACGGAAATACATATTTTTTTAATCATATTGTCATGGTATCTTTTATTTTTGTGTGTTGATTATGGTCCTACCTTGTTGTAGTATCGAGGGAGTTATGAGTAAAAGTCGTTAGGCCACGTGAATTTAGCGAAAAAGGTATGTTAAGGCTATTCTCTTCTTACGACATGTTTCCTTAAAGCTTAGGAGCAATGTAATTAAGTTGTTATCGTTGTTATACTTGTAGCCATTATTGTTGATTGTTGGCTGCTTGAGTGGGTATAATCCTCTCTTATCGGGATTCTTATTCAGTAGTAGCGTTCTTATGTTGGACACGACTTAGAGGCTATTTGTGTAGGTTGCTTATAACTATATTGCTCGCTTTTAGCTGTTGGATTGTTATTGTTGCCTTTGAGCTATTGTGGTTAGCTTCAAGAATGTGATCTATGCCAAGATGATCTATGTTCTGCCGACAAGGCTATATTGATGCCTAGAAGGGCTATGAGTTGCCTACAAGGGCTATAGTGACGCCTAGAAGGGCTATGAGTTGCCTACATGGCTATATTGACGCCTAGAAGAGCTATGAATTGCCTACGGGGTCATGTTGTTGCCTAAGAGGGCTATGAGTTGCCTATATGCTATATTGATGCCTAAGAGAGCTATGTGCTGCCTACGGGCTATACTATTGCCTATGAGGGTTATGTGACTGCCTACGGGGCTAGGGGACTATTGATAGGGGTATATAGACTGATTGGTACCTTTTGGGCTTATGGGGGCCTAGGTAGGTGGTCTTATGTGTTGTTGTACCTGCCGAGCTTATGAGGGCTTAGTTAGGTTGTTGTTTTATTATTTTTGATAAGTTTAGATTTAGGAGCAGGTCAGTACACTTATCTTATTCTTGATTTATTTATCAGATTATTCCAGTATATCAAGATACCTCCTCATAGTCTATTGCATTTCATACTCTATACATTATTTTGTACTGACGCTCCATTGCCTTGGGGGCACTGCATTCATGCATGCAGGTCCTGACAGACGATCGAGTAGACCTCCTCAGCAGCAGGATTGACTTTTATCCGGTTGGCTAGCCCCTTTCCTCCGGAGCTGCCAGAGTTGGGAGGTTTGTTATCTTTTGTCGTATATATTTTCATGGGTAGGCTGGGGCCCTATCCTGCCAATCTTTACTACTCTTAGAGGCTCGCAGACTAGTGTTTGGGGTTTATAGCTACGCTATGGCCATGCTGACCTAGCTTGTTGGTTTGCTAAAGCTTGTTAGTTGTGTGATGCATTGTCTTGATATACCTGCTTTCAGTTTCGGTATAGAGATCATAGTGGCCTTGACGGCCCAATCAGGACTTCTGTGCTAGTTGGCTATTTGTTTATATGAACTATTGGGAATAGCTGTCTTTTATGGATCTGTTTATAGGGGCCTTGCCGGTTGAGGGCTAAATTTTAAGCCGAGATATACTTGTTTGTTTTCTTGACTGTTTGTGGCTGCCATGCGCTAGTAGCAAATGGTTCAGCAGGGTCGGCTCGAGCCTGAGTTTTGGCATTAGGAGTCAGTTGCGCCCCTCGATTTTGGAGCGTGACAAACTTTGTATCAGAGCAACGTCGTATCCTAGGGAGTCTGCAAGCCATGTCTAGTAGAGTCTTGTTTATAAATGTGTTGTGCACCACATTCAGTAAACAAGAAGCTACTGGATATGTTAGAATGACTATCCTTCTTTTTCTCACCTCGCGCTATAGAGCGGTGTTTTTAAGGGTTGAGGTTTCTGGCTTATAATTGGTATTTGTATGCAGATAGAGATGGCTGACTCCAGACAGACCACAACTAGCCAGGGACTAGATATAACAACAGGCGAGGGTACTGTCAAGGTACCACTTGTGGAGGCAGCCCATTGTGAGACCCAGGGGGAGACATCCTCTCAACCTCCTATAGCTTCTCCACAGCTTCAGGATCCTCCGAGGGCTACAGAACTTCCGGCTCCACCAACAGTACCACCTCTAGTTCCTCCTATTCCATTTGATCAGGATTTCAAGAGTGCAGTATATATGTTAGCACAATTAGTAGCTGCACAATGTCAACCAGTTGCGCCAGATGTTGCCGGACCTTCTGAAGGGCCCGAAAGTTCAAGAGTTCGTGAATTTCTAGCCTTGAATCCTCCACAGTTTACAGGGACAAATCGCAGAGAAGACCCTCAGCACTTTATTGATCAGCTTCATAGGATCTTTAGAGTCAATCATGCCTCATCGACTGAGTCAGTTGAGTTAGCAGCATATCGATTGTGCGATGTTGTAGTATTGTGGTACGAGAGTTGGGAGAGATCCAGGGGAAAAGATGCATCCCTACCCACTTGGGATAGCTTTACAGAAGCTGTCATAGATCACTATTTGCCTCGAAAGATTGGGGATGGCCAGGTGGACCAGTTTCTGAACCTCCGACAGGGCAGCATGAGTGTCCAAGAGTATGGGCTGAAATTTGATTCATTGGCTAGATATGCACCAATATTTGTTGATACGATGCATGATAGGGTGCTTAGATTTGTGGGAGGGCTCGACTCAGACTATATTGATGCTTGTTCTACCGCTGCACTAAATGATAATATGGATATCTCACGAATTCAGTCCTTTCCACAGGGCATAGAGGATCGCCGACATCTACAGTATACGAGTGAGAGGGTCGAGAGAGAGAGACAAAACAGGGCTAGGTCCGCTGGTTCACTGGAAGATTTTCAGGGTGGTCCAGACCTCGATATTCTAGTATGCCACCTAGACCTCCACTATAACAGTTTCAGGGTAGTAGATTTGATCGTCAAAGCCAGTCAGGCCCAAGTGAGGGTTCACAAACATCAGGCTCTCAGCAACAGAGGGGTTCAGACCAAGCTAGGACAGCACCGCCGCGTTGCGCTACTTGCGGTAGGATGCATTTTGGGAGGTGCAAACAGGGTTCCACAGGTTGCTATTCTTGTGGACAGGAGGGGCACGGGTGGATAAACTGCCTGACCATAGGTCAGGGTGGTATAGGTCAGTCGACCAAGTTAGTATTAGGTTCCTTCTCATTAGCACAATCTACAGGACGTGGACCCTAGACTTCAGCAGGTAGAGGCGGAGGTAGAGAGGGAGCATCTAGTTCTGGTAGTGGCCAGAATCGTACATATTCACTAGCCGGCCGACAGGACTCAGATTCATCACTAGATGTTATGACAGGCACATTGATTGTTTGTTCTCATTCTGTTTATGCTTTGATAGATCCGGGATCTACTCTGTCTTATGTTACTCCATTTATAGCGGGAAAGTTATGTATAGTAGCAGAGTCATTAGATCGACCCTTTATTGTATCTACACTAATTGGTAAGTCTATTATTGCCAGGAGAGTGTATCGAGGTTGCATAGTAGAAATTATTGACCGTCAGACCTCTGTAGACCTAGTAGAATTAGAGATGGTTGATTTTGACGTCATTATGGGTATGGACTGGTTAGCGTCTTGTTATGCTAATGTTGAATGTCAGACAAAGATTGTTAGATTCCACTTTCCAGGAGAAGCAGTTCTGGAATGGAAAGGCGATACAGCAATGCCGAAAGGTAGGTTTATTTCCTATTTTAAGGCGAGGAGGATGATTACTAAGGGTTGTATTTATCATCTTGTTCGCATTCATAATATAGATGCAAAGCCACCGGCTCTTCAGTCTATTCTGATAGTTAATGAGTTTTTAGATGTATTTCCAGATGAACTTCCTGGTATTCCTCCAGAATGAGAAATTGATTTTGCTATCGATATGCTACCAGGTACACAACTCATATCTAGCCCTCCTTATAGAATGGCTCCTGCTGAGCTAAAAGAGTTGAAGGATCAGCTGAAAGACTTGCTGGTTAAAGGCTTTATTAGGCCAAGTGTTTCACCATGGGGTGCACTAGTGTTGTTCGTAAGGAAGAAAGATGGCTTACTAAGAATGTGTATCGATTACTGACAGTTGAATAAGGTAACTATAAAGAATAAGTATCCCCTTTCGAGGATAGATGACTTGTTTAATCAGTTACAAGGTGCTAAGTATTTCTCAAAGATTGATTTAAGATCAGGTACCACCATATACGAGTTCGAGAGAAAGACGTTCCAAAGACAGCTTTTAGAACTAGATATGGACACTTTGAGTTCTTGGTAATGTCTATTGGATTAACTAATCCCCCAGCAGTGTTCATGGACCTGATGAATAGTATATTCAGGCCATATCTAGACTTGTTTGTGATTGTATTTATTGATGATATTTTGGTGTATTCACGTTCAAAAGATGAGCATGCAAATCATCTGTGAGTAATCCTTCAGGTTCTTCGAGACCGAGAACTTTATGCAAAGTTTTCTAAGTGTGAGTTCTGGTTGAGCTCTATGGCTTTCCTAGGCCATATTGTATCAGATGCAGGCATTATAGTTGATACACAGAAGATTGAGGGCGTAAAGACTTGGCCTAGCTATGACTCCGACTGAGGTTAGTAGTTTCTTAGGGTTAGCTGTGTACTACAGAAGGTTTGTAGAGGAGTTTTCTTCACTTTCAGCACCATTAACGAAATTGACGTTCCAGTGGACTGAGGCTTGCGAGCATAGTTTCCAGGAGCTGAAGGACAGGTTGACATCAACACCAGTTCTTGAATTGCTAGACGGTTCAGAAGGCTATGCGGTGTATTGTGATACTTCTGGTGTTGGGTTAGGATGTGTTCTAATGCAACGTGGTAAGGTTATTGCATATGCCTCAAGACAGTTGAGAAAGCATGAGAAGAGCTATCCGACCCATGATTTAGAGTTGGCTGCAGTTGTGCATGTGTTAAAGATCTGGAGACACTATTTGTATGACTTTCATGTTGACATTTTCACAGATCATAAGAGCCTTCAATATATATTTAGACAGAAGGAGTTAAATCTGTGACAACGTCGATGGCTTGAGTTATTGAAAGACTACGACGTGGATATTTTATATCATCCAGGAAAGGCGAATGTGGTAGCCGATGCCCTCAGTCGAAAATATATGGGTAGTTTATCCCATTTAGGTGTTGAGAAGCGGGAGCTGGCGCGAGTGCTTCATCAGTTAGCTAGCTTAAGAGTCAGATTGTTAGAGGCAGATGATAGTGGGGTCATAATTGAGGATACAATCGTATCATCTCTAGTTGTAGAAGTAAAATCACGACAACAAGAGGATCCTAGCTTAGAGCAGCTTAGAGCCAAGGCTCGGGATCAACAGTCTTTAGCATTTGATATAGCAGAAGATAAAGTCCTCAGATATAGCGGTCGATTGTGTGTTTCGAATGTTGCAGGGCTTCGACATCGATTTATGAAACAGGCACATTATTCCCCTTATTCTATTCACCCTGGTTCGACGAAGATGTACCATGATATTAAGGAGATTTATTGGTGGCACGAGATGAAGAAAGACGTTGCTGAGTTTATGGTGCAGTGTCGTAACTGCCAACAGGTGAAGGTTGAGCACCAAAAGCCCATTGGGCTAGTTCAGGAGATAGCCATTCCTTTGTGGAAGTGGGAAGCAATTAATATGGATTTTATTACAAGGTTTACCTCGATCTCATCGTAAGTTTGACTCTATTTGGGTAATTATTGATAGACTAACAAAATCAGCCCATTTCTTACCAGTCAGGGCTACTTTTTCGGTCGAAGACTATGCAGGGCTCTATATTAGAGAGATTGTTAGGCTACACGGTGTCCCAGTATCTATTATCTCTGATAGAGGAGCACAATTTACCTCCAATTTCTGGAAGTCCTTCCAGAAAGGATTAGGGACACATGTTAATCTTAGTACTGCCTTTCACCCTCAGACAGATGGCCAGGCTGAGCGCACAATTTTGACACTCGAAGATATGTTACAAGCGTGCACGCTAGACTTCAAGGGAAGTTGGGATGACCACTTTCCTCTTGTTGAGTTCGCATACAATAATAGTTTTCATTCCAGCATTGAGATGGCACCTTATGAGGCTTTGTATGGGAGAAAATGTAGATCCCCCATTGAATGGTTCGAGGTAGGCGAGTCAGGGTTGATTGGACCCGAATTAGTCCAACAGACAGTGGACAAAGTTAAGCTCATTCGGGAGAGGTTGCTACAACTCAAAGCCGACAAAAGTCATACTCAGATGTGCGACGAAGGGACTTAGAGTTTTGTGTCGATGACTGGATATTCTTAAAAGTCTCACCTATGAAGGGTAATATGAGATTTGGCAAAAAAAGCAAGCTTAGTCCAAGATTCGTTGGGCCATACCGAATCTTTTAGAGGGTAGAATGAGTGGCTTATGAATTAGAATTGTCTTCGGAGCTAGAATCTATTCATTCAGTTTTCCATGTATCTATGCTACGGAAGTACGTAGGAGACCCTTCTTGGGTTGTCCCAATTGAGGATGTTCAGATCACAGAGGAGTTGTCCTATGAGGAAACTCCAGTTGCTATATTAGATCGGCAGGTCTGTAAATTAAGGACCAAAGAGGTGGCTTCGGTTAAAGTATTGTGGAGGAACAAAAATAGAGAAGATGTGACCTGGGAAGCTGAGGATGGCATGAGGTCTAAATATCCTCACTTGTTTCATACCCAGGGTGATGGCATATCAATTTATATTATGGCAGTAAGGTAAGATACATATCTGATTATATATATATAGACTATTGCTTATTATTATTGTGGTTGTCGTTATATATCTGCTCACACTGTTTTGGTGGAGCTATAGCGCTTAGCTATTTATGTCGTCATATGAGACGTCTATGTTAGAAATTTTGCATTTCAGGTTCCTGGATAGTGACATTTATAAAGGATACACTGCGTAATTTGGCAACTCCTAAGAACTGAACCGCGTGACTCAGATTTTTCATTCGAGGACGAATATTTCTAAAGGGGGAAGGATGTAACACCCCAACTTCTCGAAACGTCTAAAATTAATCGTATCTCCATGGAAAGACAAGGAGGATGGGTAATAAATTAAGAATGATGTGCTATGTCCTATTTTAAGTGTTCAAGTGTTGCATCTCAAGTCTTGAAGTTAGGTAAGTGGCAAAATAAAAGTTGGCGGAAGTTATTGTAAGTTCCTTCTTAAAGATTTCTCTAAAATTTGGGTCAAATGTCTTGGAGGTTTTCTCCCAATCCATAAAGATTTATGGGGTCCACAACCTATCAGATCGAAGGTCTATGAGTCCAGTTTCCAACGCATCAAACCGTTTGTTCATACGACTTTAGAAAAGAGAGATATTTACATTTTCATGAAACTGCAAAGCAGGCACGTGAGGTGGGGTCCTAGGTCGGTGGAATGTTGCATATATCTTCTTCTTCAAACTTTTTCTTCATTTTTAAGCCAAGAACCAGAGAAATTAGAGAAACCCATTTCTAGGATCAAGTGAAGTATAGATTTTCTCGACGTAAGTCCTTGACGAAAGTTATTCTACGCGTTGGGCTCATCATCGTGGTATAATTTGTTTTATCGATTTCTTAGCATATCACACTTTAGTGTTGGGACAGCAAGGGTTTGAATATATTTGAAGGTTTTGAGGCATATTACAAACCTAAGATCGAGGTAAGACCCTTCTTTCATCGATTTTAGCTTTTATAAGCAGCAAATAGCAATTTGCGACGGAAATACATATTTTTTTATCATATTGTCATGGTATCTTTTATTTTTGTGCGTTGATTATGGTCCTACCTTGTTGTAGTATCGAGGGAGTTATGAGTAAAAGTCGTTAGGCCACGTGAATTTAGCGAAAAAGGTATGTTAAGAATATTCTCTTCTTACGACATGTTTCCTTAAAGCTTAGGAGCAATGTAATTAAGTTGTTATTATTGTTATATTTGTAGCCATTATTGTTGATTGTTGGCTGCTCGAGTGGGTATAATCCTCTCTTATCGGGATTATTATTCAGTAGTAGCGTTTTTATGTTGGACACAACTTAGAGGCTATTTGTATAGGTTGCTTGTAACTAAATTGCTCGCTTTTAGCTATTGGATTGTTATTGTTCCCTTTGGGCTATTGTGGTTAGCTGCAAGAATGTGATATATGCCTAGATGGGCTATCTTTTGCTGAAAGGGCTATATTGATGCCTATAGGGCTATATTGACGCCTAGAAGGGCTATGAGTTGCCTATGGGGCCATGTTATTGCCTAAGAGGGTTATGAGTTGCCTATATGCTATATTGATGCCTAAGAGAGCTATGTGCTGCCTACAGGCTATACTATTGCCTATGAGGGCTATGTGACTGCCTACGGGGCTAGGGGTATATAGACTGATTGGCACATTCTGGGCTTTTGGGGGCCTGGGTAGGTGATCTTATGTGTTGTTGTACCTGCCGAGCTTTTGGGGGTTTGGTTAGGTTGTTGTTTTATTATTTTTGATAAGTTTAGATTTAGGAGTAGGTCAGTACACTTATTTTATTCTTGATTTATTTATCAGATTATTCCAGTGTATCAGGGTACCTCCTTATAGTGTATTGCATTTCATACTCCATACATTATTTTGTACTGACGCTTCATTGCCTTGGGGCGCTGCATTCATGAATGCAGGTCCTGACAGACGATTGAGTAGACCTCCTCAGCAGCAGGATTGACTTTTATCCTGTTGGCTAGCCCTTTCCTCCGGAGCTGCCAAAGTTGGGAGGTTTGTTAGCTTTTGTTGTATATATTTTCATGGGTAGGCTGGGGCCCTGTCCCGCCAATCTTTACTACTCTTAGAGGCTTGCAGACTAGTGTGTGGGGTTTATAGCTACGCTATGGCCATGCTAGCCTAGTTTGTTGGTTTACTGAAGCTTGTTAGTTGTGTGATACATTGTCTTGATATACCTGCTTTCAGTTTCGGTATAGAGATCATGGTTGCCTCAACGGCCTAATCAGGACTTCTGTGCTAGTTGGCTATTTCTTTATATGAACTCTTGGGAATTGTTGTTTCTTTTATGGATCTGTTTACAGGGGCCTTGCCGGTCGAGGGCTAAATTTCAAGCCGAGATAGACTTGTTTGTTTTCTTGACTGTGTGTGGATGTCATGCGGTAGTAGCAAATGGTTCAGCAGGGTCGGCTCGTGCCTAAGTTTTGGCATTAGGGTCGAGTTGCGCCCCTTGAGTTTGGGGTGTGACAAATATCGATGACTTGAATAGTGCTCTCAATTGAATGAACATCAACGTGCAGCTGCGACGAGACCAAATGAAGTTACATAGACAATATGTGAACTCTTCGCATCTTGTTGTGATTAGCCATTTACCGAATTGACTTTCTCTTGTGATGATCATTGCACACTAGCGAAAGTGTATAGTCTTGTTTGGCTTTAGTGTCGAAGTCGTGTGTGATGAGCTTACTTTGAACCTTGCATGAATAAACCTAGAATTTGCCCTGCTAGTCTGATTGATTTAGTAAGGTGTGCTCTTCAAATGATCTTAGGCAACTTTAAAGAGTGTGAGCCAATTTGACATATACCTCTTTTGTGACCTACCCATGAGCGTGAGAAACTCTTTTGAACACCCTTTGAGCCTTACCTTTCTTTGGAAGACACTTGATGAAAACTAGACCTTTCTTAACCCATCACCCATAATCCTCATGAAGTTGTGGTTAGTTTGAATAGCCAACTTAAACCAAAAGCTTAAGTTGGGGGTGTGGTGAAAAGAGAAGGCAAATCAAGAAGTGCAAGAAAGCCCCTCTTACTCATGATTTTAAGAAAAATGGAACCCCTCCATATATAAAAATAAAAGACAGAAAAGAAAAAGAAAAAGAATGAAAAAGAATGTTGTGGAATAAAGTACAAAATATATGGGGTCTCCTAACAATTCATGTGAAGCGAATAATAGGATGACTCATGAGCACTAAACAAAATGAGGAAGGAAAAGAGAAGGAAGTGTTGTGAGCACCACATTAATGAGGATCTTTAGTCACTAAGACTAAATGACCATACCTTTGCACTCAACCTCATTACAAACCTTAGAAAGACCTTTTTTATCTTGAGCAAGCCGAACCGAAGGTTGGTTGGAAAATAAGGACAAACCTATGGGTGAAAACATTCATTGTTTTCCTCTTTTTAAGTATAAGCGTTGCATCTGATTCTTGATCTTAAATTGATCTACCCTTGTGCGTGAATATGGAATCATTCTTTGTGTGAGGGCATTCAGATACTGTTGTTGAGCTTGAACTTGCATTAGTAGCAAGTATCGTGAGCATGAAAAATCTTTGGTAGTAGTGTATCACAACTTGAATCTTTGAGTACACAGTTGATCTTCGCATAAGTAATTTGGGTCTTGCTGTGTATGTTCATGATTTAGTTTTGTCTAGCACTATTTGAGACACCTTGTTGAACGACTGAACTTGAGTTTGCTTGAGGACAAGCAAAAGTTTAAGTTGGGGATGTTGATGAGTCCACAAATTGGACTCATTTAGAGCTTTATTTTGATAGAAATAGTGTCCTCAAATGCTTATTTTATCTCAATATCTGATGAAAACTCTTAAGTTTCAGGTATTTGAAGTTTTGATGGAAGCATGGACACTTAGGCGCAAAAGGAACAAAAAGGCTGAAAAGAACAAAAAAGCTGAAGCTTGCATATCGCCAAGCAAACTTGGCGACTCGCAGAAGGGACGCACTCCGCCCTTTGTTCCAGTACGCGAAGCCCTTAAGGAGAAGGATCAAAAAGGCGATGAAAGGAGCAGTCGACGCTTCGCCAAATAGTTCCGTGAAGCAGTACTATACCGCCCAATGACATAGAACACGACAACGCTGAAGGCTAGTGCAAGACGGCGACAAACTACACCAAAAGGCGAATCACTGAGTTAATCGGCGATTTCGACTAACCTCACCGAAAGATCTGCCAGCACTATTTTCTGAAGTCTATAAATACTAAAGTTGTTATTAATTTTTAGGGAGTCGAACATTAATTTTAATTTCCAGAATATAATAGTACTTTTTGGATATTTTCTCTCAAGTTTGGAGAGGGTTTTGGGAGACTTGAAGAAAGAATGATTTCATCTTCCCCAAGTTGGAAGTGGGTCTTCTCCATTCTTCTTCCTTTGCTTAAATCAAGGTTTAATTTCTTTATACCCATTTGATTTTAGTATCATTTTAGGTGTATTTTGTTATTTCTTGATGTGTGGCTAAAAACCCCTATTCTTGGGGTGTGATTTAGCAAATGTGTTTATATTGTTGTTGGGTCTTGCTTGTTGATAGGATATATTTATTTTAATGGTTATTTCACCTAGTGGTTGTGGTTTAATTTAATGGGTTTGTAGTTGCAAATACAAAATGACCCATGTGTTTTCGGCTTATCCGAGAGGGAGGTCGCGAAACCAAGACCGCTAGACTAATGGCCTAAGGAGTGGGTCGACATGAGGTTCAGCCCGAGAGGGTGAGACCTAGTCCCATATCCTAACACTCATGTCGAGAGAGTGAGTGGGGTAAGGCGTAGGTTGGCCTTCATACGGCAAATGTGTGTCCGAGAGGAACGCATTTGATACGGGGTAAGTTGCCCGAGAGGGAACTTATTTCCATCTAAAGCTTAGTCTAGTCACTACTATCTTGCAAATTTCCTATCGAAGGCATGTACCCAACGATTTATCTCAACTTGTAGTGCGGTCACACCCCAAGAACTCTTCCCATACTTTATTTTATTGTTATTTTTGTTGTTTTTACTACTTTTGACAAAACCCCCAATTGAAATTTGACACTTTTGTGTCACCCCCCTTTGATTTATTATGTTTTTAATCGTTAATATCTTTAGCTACGACTAGTTAGAACTAAATTTTATTTTTCTATCAATTCTCAAAACCACTCCCTTGGGACACGACCCCAACCTTTAGTTGGGTTACTATATTATTGACGATCGTAGACACTCGTACCATAGGTTAGTGTCGTTGGTCACGATAAGCATCGCTATACCACCCAATGTGAGGGATAACTTATCCCGATACTAATCTATAATCCTAGGATAAGTTATCTCAAGCTTTGCAACCAAACAAGGAAATAAAGGGTAATTAAAATTTATCCTGGGATTAACTCTCTTTATCCACCACACCAAATGGCCCCTAGCAAACTTAAGATGAAAGTTCTATTCGTAAGGTAAATAAAAAAAAAGTTTCATTTTTAAATACATAAGGTACCAATACCATCATAGGAATGCACACACAAAAATATTTAAGCTAAATAAGATGGAAGTTTTTTTAAAAAAGAATAAATAACTAAAACTTGTAAAGAAAATATAAAAAAATTAAATAAAATGAAGGATATTTCTGTAAAAAAATAATTGTCCTTAAAATTTATGTAATGCTTATTATTTTGAATACAACAAACCAAAACTCAATAAGAAATAATCTTAGTATAACTTATCTCATCATAACTAGCACATCATATACTAATTTCATCATAACTTGTATTCAAACTAAACGGCCCATAGAAATAGGTGATATTTATCTTCCATTATAAGTTTTCAATATATTTGCTTTTTTCCCTCATATTTTAAGACTATAAATCTATAATTATCTTTATATACTAAAATAAAAAAGAAAATATATATATATTTATCTTTACAACAACATTAAATTGACGCATTCAGCATATTCATCTTTTCATCTAACTTTAGAACTATATTAACCCTGCACTCTATAAAGCAAACTACCCATATAACATTAAATTCTAATGGCCGACAACGAAAAAATCAAATTACTCATGACAATATTAATTGACATATGAGTTGTTATAAAATCATTTATTCCTAGCAAATTTGATGTGAAAACTTAAAAAAAAAGGTAAATAATCAGCTACAATCATTATGAAATATATTAATAATCTGAAATTATTTTTAACATTAGTTTATATAAATTAACGCGTGGTTAATTTATAAAAATATCAATATAGTGTTCATAAATTTCACTTTTTGACTTTTAATAGAAAACTATAACTAATTACAATTTTAAATGAGTGGGATAAACTTAACATTTGTTATTCACTATAAGTTAAAGTTATATCGCGGGAATAACTATTAGTTTTATCTCAATAATAGAAATTGAGTCTTCTTATAAATATATTTGTATTATAGTAAATATCTATTATATGGATTCCTTTAGAGAAATATAAGGATTGCTACTTAGGGACCAAGTCAGTTTTCCTCTATAAATAAAAGAAAAATCACCCCACATATCTATTTAAGGTTTTACTTCATTGAAATTGATCAGAGAATATACCTCAATCCGTTAATATACTTCAAGAGGAATAAGAAGTCTTCCCTACTATTTTGTCCTTCTTCTTACTTGATAGTTTTATAACAAGTTTTAATTAGTTTATACGATATTTAAGTGATGAAATCTTATCCACCGTGTATGAACATGCACATGTATAATCAGTTCACGCAAAGAAAACTTAGCTAGGAGACTTTTAATGACGAATTAGTTAGGGATTACTGATAAATGAGGATAATTGAATAATTGTATGTCATGAATCACCTCTTGTTGTATGATTGTGAGAATATACATTGTGATTGTGATTGTGGTTTGTTGAATGGATTGGGTGTTACATTCCGACACACTAACTTGGATCGGTTGCCACGTTCCGGCATAAATATGGGATCGGTTGCCACGTTTCGGCATAAATATGGAATCGGTTACCACGGTCCGGCATAAACATTGGATCGTGTACCACGAACCGATACACTAACTGTTTGAGTTTGGGTTCCATGAGAGGACCATTGAATTGGGTTCTATGAGAGGACAATTGAATTGTGTTATGTATCTACTTATGTTGATTACGTTCATATCAAATGGTGATTGAGGTTGAAAGACTATTTGTTGCTCTAAAATGATAACCAATGGGTATTACTGAGAACGTGGAATGCTACATTGATCTTGAAAAGATGACTAATATTGTATATGTTTGGTATATGACGGTTTTATAATGTTGTGGTTACTTGCATATGTTTCACTTATTGGGATAGTCGCGTGATCCTATCAGTACACTGTGGTTGTGTACTGATACTGCACTTGCTCGTTCTTTGTTGAGTACAGGGCATCTTCAGGCGGCTATCGATAGACCTCAGCTAGGTGACTGTTAAGCGTGATTGAATTCAAGGGTGAGCCAGTTCTTTCAGGCTGCCATGTATCTTTCTTATTTAAGTCCTCTTTTTTCGGACTCAAACTATTTATTTAAGGTATTTGTTTTAGCTTCGGGGTTGTACCCCTTGTTCTTAGACTTGTCGTTAGTAGAGTTTTGGTACATTGACTTTCAGGTTCTAGGGGTTGTTTTTCCGCATTAGTTTGGCTAGTTTGTTTAAACCTTTGGAGTTTATGGGAACTCCGTATTTCTTTTTGTCATTTAAACCTGCTTTTGTATCTTTAAATGCATAGTTTTTGGTTAAATTATTTAGTCTGGGTTGTAGTAATGGTTCTCCCACCGGAGGGTTAGTGTGGGATCCAATCACGACGATCTGGGTCATAAAAAAAGTTGGTTCAGAGCCGTAGGTTCGCTGATCTCATTGTATCAAAACGAGTCTAGTAGAGTCTTGCGGAAGGGTACGAAGACGTCCATACTTTTCTTCGAGAGGCTATAGGACTTTAGGAAAAACTCACTTCTTTCTACTCCTTCATCTATGACTTGAATCCAATTAGTATCTGGGTGATACAAATTGGTATCATTCCTCCTTCACTCTATGGTCCGAAATAGGGCAACAACAGTGGTAACACCATCACTAGCAAGAGAGGATGTGTATAGACTACCGATAGTTGAATAGGATCACCATTCAGAACAAGTATCCACTGCCTCGGATAAATGATCTTTTGACCAGTTGCAGGGGCATCAATTTACATTTTTCTTTTGTACTGGGAGACCAGTAATTGTCATCTATGGAACAAACTAATCTAGATGTCGGGCTTGTTTGTGAGTTGTAACTTGAAAACTGTAAATGTGGAAGTTGAATTTGCTTGGACGTGATGATATGATCATGTGCACAATAAATGTGGATCTGATTTTTTATATGTGCAATATGGTGGCTGAATTGATTGAAACTATGCAAGTTGTAACTGTTGAGTATTGTGAAACTTGTTGTGAAAAGAAGGTCATGACTAAGTTCGATGCAAGGGTCTAGATGATGTACGAGGTGATTCGTAAGAAAGATCTGGATGTGTCTTGCGCTTGAGTAATAACCACGTGAGTGTCTGGGTGTATCCTAGGGATGTGTGGGTTATGGTGTTGAATTAATGAGAATGAGTTGGATTGTGTATCGTCAGATTGACTCAATGTAGACAATGATTATACTAGTTCAGAGGATTATCCTAAGTTGCTCAGTAAAGCTGAAACCCATTGGGAGATTTAGAAAAGAGAAAACCCCCAGAAAAAACTTATTGTTGAGTACTGTTTCCGTCTAAGCCGCTAGGCAGGATGTTTTTCGCCAGAGCAGAAATTCTCCGCTAGAGCAAGACAGGGAGAGACAGAACCTCAGCCTTCTGTTTTTCCAAGGTCTCCTTATAGAACCCGAATCAAATCCGAACTAAGCCCTACAATTCAATCAGTGAATCGAGGATAGACTATAAAACCTTGTAATAAATCGAATGTTGTAAAAAAACAGCAAAAAACCTGGCATCCATGTGATTACAAAAACAAGAGAGGTGTCCGGAATTTTCTAAGTGTGAATTTTGGTTGACTTCGGTTGCCTTTTTAGGGAATGTAGTTTCAAGGGAAGGGTTAATGGTAGATTCCCAAAAGATTAAAGCATCCACGAATTGGGTCCAGCTTAGTTCTTCGACTGAAATTAAGAGTTTTTTTGGGCTTGCTAGCTACTATCGTCACTTGTGAAGGGATTAAGGTCAGATTTGCAGATTCAAGGTTATAGGTGACAACATTCAAGAAGTTTTGGTAAGGGACGGTTAGGTAATGAACGCCATTACTTTGGAAAATGCATTTTGTATAGTTGTTATAACGTGTATGAGTTGTTTAGAGAATGATAAAATTAAGTTATGTCATTTGAGGTTCAAAGTTATACTACGATTTCATGGATTGGTTTGTTATCAAGAAGAGGTCAGGATACGACTGCTCCAATAACAACAAGGTTTACTTGGTTAAGTTATTAAATGTGCTACAATTGTGGAGAACCGGGCATATGAGGAGCAAATCAGCGAGGCCGTGAAGGCCAGGGAAATGGTAATGCGGGTAGAAGAGTAGTGCATCCAGACAAGGAGGTTGCCCGTCAAGCTGACGGGCTCAGTTTTATGCCTTTTCGGGCAAGACCGAGGTTGAGGGTCTTATGCAGTGATCACAAGAACTATTATTGTTTGTGATCGGGTGGCTAATGTGTTGTTTGATCTGGGTTCTACTTATTCTTATGTGTCCGTACGATTTGCCTCTGAATTTGATATGATTTGTGATATATTTGATGCCCTCATCCATGTTTCTACCCCAGTTGAAGAGTCAGTCATAGTCACCCATGCATATCGTGTTGTCCTGTTGTGTTTATGGAATTTTAGATTTTGCTTGATTTGGTTATGCGGGATATGATTGACTTGGTTGTCACCCTATTATGTTCTGCTTAATGGTAATGCCAAGTCGGTAACTCTAGAGATCTCGGATAGGAAAAGGTTAGAGTGGGAAGGGGGTACAAACCTAAGTCAGCTAAGGTCATATCTGTCATGCGGGGTAGGAAACTGGTGGGGCGGGATTGTTTGGCGTGATTGGCTCATATTCAGGATGTTGAGGTTGAATCCCCCTCTATTGAGTCTATTCATGTGGTGTCAGAATTGAGAGAGCTTAAAGCTCAAATACAAGATCTTTTTTATTAAGGTTTCATCCCTCCTAATGCTTTCCTGTGGGGTGTTCCTGTTCTGTTTGTTAAGAAGAAGGATGGTAGTATGAAGAAAATTGATTTTATCTTAAGCCATAAATAGGTGGATTAATACTGGGATGACAAGCTTATGGATAAAGAAATTCCCATTAAGTATACTTGGGTGAAGGCAATTGAAGTATTTTAGTAAGAAAGTGCGCATAAAAATTGGGTTAGTTTTTTGAATTTGATGGGTATACCTGAGTTTGAGGTGTCGTGTTGATGAAAAGTTTGACTTGTGGTGATAGTCAGGGCTGACTAAGCATAAGGGTAATAAGAGTTTGTGATGGAATGCAACTATATAATAGGATTGGTTGGCAACTATTGAAAAAGACTTGAGGAAGAAGTGTACAGACATTAGCTCGAGTGTGATGATAAGTGCTTGGTTCTTGTTTTTGAGTTTAGTAATGAGTATGATTGAAATTTTAGCGAATATATTGTAAGATCGATGGAGATGCGATCAATGATAAACGAAGATCCATGAATTCATAAAAAACCTTCAAGGTACAAGCTAATGTTGATAGAGAAAGGGATTGTGTTATACGGTGGAAATTACAATTTAGATTTTTCATTGTAAGTCTACATTCGGGGTGATGTATTTTGTCAAGGTATGAATTGGCAAAGTGAGAAATGATCAATTGTATGCGATATTGAGAAATTGAAAGGACTTACACCTGGGTTGAGTTGTAAGTTTACTACTATTGATTGATAAGTACCCAAGAAAGGTTTCATTTTTAAAAGTGTTGGTTTATAATAAGGTAAATGGTCAGAGTGGTTATGATGGTTGTTAGTATTATGAGTATGATTCACTAGCTCTGCTCTAGTGTGTTTTCACTTTTGTGGGTGGATCTCTAGTGATGGATCAGGGGTACCAAATCATGTGATGTTCTCTTGGGAAGATTGGGAAATTTTGGTTATTCCGAATGACATAATTGGTGTTGTCTTGGAGTTGTTAAAGTATTTTAGTGGTTCGACATGTACCATTTGCCTATGAGATTTCATAGAAGTACTGCCTTATTGTATCATGGTTGTCCGACAATCTTAATATTCGTCTAGTCTTTGATAGTATGGTTAGAGGGTTGTATGCTTGGACATATCCCTCGATGAGTATCTGATGTCTAATGATCAAATTTTGTAACTTAAGCTCATGGAAATTTATGTTGTGAGATGGTGATGTTGATAAAAACTATGATTGGTTGAGTATTATGAGTGTGTGTTTGTTGGTTCAGGTTCACCTCTAATTGTAGCGAGTATTGATTTAGAATTTTATCATGCTTATGTGAGAAAGAATTAGTCGTGATGATTGTGTCAAGATCCTTGATAACATGTGGCAGACATGAGTACAATTAACTTTAGTGGTTTTTGAGAATAGCTTTTGTTGTAGTTATGTTTACAAAGAACAATAATTGTCACTCTAGTATTGTGATGACTTCATCGAGGCATTGTAAGGGAGGATGTGTAGATCACCCATAGGGTGGTTTGGGGCTGAAGATGTAAAACCTTTGGGGGTTGATTTGGTGAAGGATGCTTAGGATAAGGTGAGAAGTATCCAAGCTAAGCTTCTAGCAGCCTCTAGTTGATAGAAAAAGTATACGAGACAAGTATCCCCAGTGATTCAACGATTCAGATACTACTCTACTCTTACTTTAGCCAGTCTTTCCTAGTTGATCACTCGGGGACGAGTGATAGGTAAATTGGTATCTATTGTAACAATCGGATTCCGTCGTTAGGGAAAAGCCAATGGGGAAAGAATTGGACTAGAAAAACTTTTGAGTAATAACTTGAAATTTCCTAGCCTAGTCCAGATTTGGACGAAATCAGAGTCAGGCGGGCCTAGGGAAATATGGTAATGAATGAGAAGTGTAATAATGAGATTGATTGTGTGAGTGGATAGCTAAGACGTTAAGGAACCCGTACGACTTGATGGATTGAATTCGGGCGAATAGAACTCCCTGAATTAATCTTAGAATGAACAAGTGTTTTCTGTGTGTCGTGGGATGAAGGTCTGTTGTGAAATGGGGTTTAGAGCTCTTAATTTAACATTTTATTTTTGTGCAAGACGTTGTGGCGGGATTATTCCCGCAAGGGTGGGGCCGATGTATCGGGCTGGGGGCCGCCATAGCGGGACAGTCGCGATTTAAGTTGTAAATAAACCCCAAAATCATTTTATTATGCAAGTTTCGACTTTGAGAGCTAGGAGATGACCCCGGGTGCTTTCTTGATAGTTTTTTCACCATTATTGAGGCTAAAGGTAAAGTTTTAACTTCTCGAATTCATTTTTTCGATCCGTAGAATGTAAATTCATGGGTGATTATCAATGGGGGAGGGTTTTGATCTGGAAATTTTGGTGGAAAAAGTCCTAACCTGGGTATTAGGAACTTGTGTTTGGTCTAGGGTTATTGAGTTTGTTATAATCCGAATAATTAGACTTTAGTTCATCCTTGCGTATATTAATTGTTTGTAGACCTAGAACAAGCGGAAAGAATTCGAAAAAGGAAGATTCAAGTGCCTTAGGGGATTCAAGCTTGGATTCGAGGTAGGTGATGGTTGTGATTTCATGTTGGTGTGATATATGTTTGTAATTGCTCATTATAATGCATATATGTATGCGAATGTTGCATTATTGATCACCGTAATCGTAAATGAGGATTATTGCTCCCAATTGCACACGCAAGTGTACGCGGTTGCGCAAGTAATATAGTTGCTCTTAAAAGAACCATATTATCGAAGCCAAAGGACTTGTCAATTAACTATTTTTACTAAAATATATTGATCTAATTATTTATTTAAGAGAGTCAAAAGAGAAGAATGCAAGAACAAAATAATAAAATTACTTACAATAGTTGGAAAATCCCAAGGCTGCAATATATACTGAATATCATGTATCATATTATTGGCTTAAAATTAATCTCAGTTGTCAAGTTACTAGTTTATAGGGTTGATGCTATGATCCAGGTTATACGCCTCTCGTTGCCTACCCCAGTTAGCTATCTAACTACATTGTTGAGTGGGGATAAGTAGACTAACTGTCGAGCATTTATATTTCATCCTATTTCGTAACCATGCAAGGTGTTCATCTAGGCGTCACTCCTGAACACTAATCACCTCAATCTAATGGGTGGACCGAGCTCTCTATATTCTCTGGTCTATCTAATCCCTCCTCTCTCGATTTTAAGATTAGACAATGTATTTATCTTATGGTGATCAAGCATAAAATACTAAAACAAGAATATAGAAGTAACTTATAATGACAACTAAGAATTAATTCATAAACCTTCAATAATCAACATTGAATCCATAGCTATAGCCCCAGAACAAGAGTTTTAGCTACTAATGTCTAAGAAAACAAGAAGAAGAAAAGAACCCTAAAAAGTATTGACGACTTTCTCTTCAAAAGTGCCTCCTCCTTACTCTATATTCGTTGTCCTAAAATTATTTCTCTGGACTATTTATAGATGTTGAAATCCCTAAATAAAATAATTGAGTCCAAAACAAATTGGAAAACCAAAACCAAGCGGAATAAGAATTCCTCTCCACGTGAACCGCCTCAAAAGTTCACTGTAGCTTCCGTCGCTGAGTGACACATGGCAGGACTTTTATTCGCTGAATCGCCATTAGCAATTTGCAATTTGAAATCTTTGCATTTATATATTATATATTATTATATTAAATTTAATTCATTTAGCTACCTGCTTGATTTCCTTCTTCAACCTTCCATCTTTAATTTGTTTTAGCTCCAAATTTCTTCAATTTTACACCAATTTATTCCTACAAATAAAATACACTATTTAGCACAATCCATACAATTCATGCTCAAAAAGAGTAGATATAAATAATAAATGTGAGTCAAATAATGATTAAAAATATGTATTTTTGGCCTCACATCAACACCCCACACTTAAACTTTTGTTCGTCCTCGAGCAAACATTAAAGCTCATCTCAAATACATGATACTAGGAATGTCATCACTTTGGTTAATACAAACAATTAGGCCATATACAAATTTTAAAACGTCAAGTACACTTCTCAATCATTATGCAAGACATCCAAATAAACAACAATCCTCTAATCTCCTAACCTCAAAGAAGGACTTTGAACTCATTGAAATTAAGCTTGTTCACCTACTCTCATCAAAGAAAGCTAATAAAATCACCTATTTATCATGAAACAAGTGTCCTCACAAAAAGAAATAGTCCACACACTCAATTCAAAAGATTGAATATAAATTAAGGACTTCATATCAAGAACAACTCTCACACTCACAAATAAAATTCACATGTATGCACAAATAACCATAGGCTTGCCCATAATGTACATCTCCACTAATTAAGCATGCTTGAATAGAATCAAATAGGACTTTAACAGGTTGTAATGTAGGCTAGGGGATAGGTAGGAAAACTATATAATAGTGACTTACACTTCCTTAAGCACTTTGCACTTTAAGACTTCATCACCCATTATTTTCTTCTCTTTATTTTCAGCCTTTTTTTCAACAATTATTTTACAAGTAATTCTCATCATCTCAAGAATGCTTCAATCTTCTTCTTCTTTTTTCTCTTCTTTTAATTTTTTTTTCCCTTCATAATAGCCACACTCAACTTACATATTTTACATGCGTTAAGGTACACGATATCCTTGGAAGGACCAGGGCCATCATCAAGGTAACTTCTTTTGTTCATCTTTTTTTTTCTTTTTTTTTACATCACATTCTTTCAAAGAGGGTTTTTTTAAGCACTTTGTAGCTATCATTGATTATCTTTTCACTCAACCATCCTTTTTTCTCAAAATTGATAATTAGAATAAGTCTATGCTATAATGGTTAAGGAAGCAAGGTGCAAAAACTAGGGATTCAACAAATAGTCAAGGGCAAAATATGGCTACCAACAAAAGGCTATAGGCTCAAAAAGGCTAACTAGTGATATAATATCTAAAAAGACTAAAATTTACCAGACAAATCAAAGAAATCCTATTATCATCTCCTAAGCAAATCAACACTTTTTTATTTCGCTTCAATAACATGCAGGGCAAGTTCTAAACTAAAATACAAAACATGGAATAAATAAATTCTCACCACACATGACACAAGTATCAATCAAGATGGATCAATTCCACTTCTAAGATAGACAGAATCATAACAAACTACAAAATAAAATAAATTCTATACAAAGTCACAACCATGAGCTTAGGTGTCAAAGAGTCTGCATTTTTTTTTTATCAAACATTCACAAGAAAGTACTACTAAAAAATTAGACCTAAATAGCAAGTATCACACCACTCAAAAGGGTCTTTTCTTTTCTCTCAAAAAAATAAAAAATTATTCCTAAAAAAAAAACACTCGGTTCAAAGGGACTATCCTCAGGAAAAGAACCAAAATCAAAAGCCGAACCCATCCTAGAAAAATAAAAGACTCAATAAAATAATAAAAATTAGGAATTTATTCCTCCACCCCACACTTAAAAAGATGTTATGTCCCCAAAGCATCAAATAAAAATTAAAAACAAGGGTTAGAAAAACTTCCTGAGACTTTTAAGCCTAGCTAGTAGCATGTTCTCTTTATTTTCATCAAAGGTCGTCACCCTTCACTTAAGCTCAAACGTGCTCCTTAGCTCCAAATTTCGAATACTCACACTTCTCCAAAACCTATAAAAACCACACAAAAAAGTAATAATAATAATAAAAAATAAAAATAAAAATAAAAATAAGAAGTTACACTATAAATTGGCTTGCCTCCCAATAAGCGCCTAATTTAACGTCGTGGCACGACACAAATAAGTTCACCACTTTTCTTTCCATTTTGAACTTATGAATTGTACCCCTAACTTTGCATCTATTTTTCTGCTCCTCTCAAGGGGTGGTGGTATAAAGATAAAAGAACCAAGTAATAGAGGTCGCATCTTGCACTTCTTGGCCCTTATGTGAGGAATATTCGTTTGTCTACATGGACTAGAAAACCTTATGATGTAGGGGCCTTGTTCCCCATCTATACAGTTCTCCGTTAGTTCAGATGACTCAAATGATACATCAACATCTAAACATAATGTTGAAAAGTGATTTGAATTGGGTCCAATACGTCCATCTTCCAAACTTACTCCAATTGCAACATGCTCAGTTTTATACTCTTTCCCAAATGTGGCATCTTCATGAAAAGTCTGATTGCATTGCATCTCCTCCCGTTTTAGATCCTCAATTTGACTTATGAGTGTCTTTTCAGTATCACAAAACTCATAATTGGATTGTTGAGCGTCAAACGCAGCAACCTTTGCATTCAATTTATTGCTTAAGTTCTGAGTATGCAAGAAAAACATATTAACATCTTGAAAGTGCTCCATTTTTCTATCTATAAGGCGTGACATCACATATATGATTCTCCTATGACGCTCTTCATATTCCTCTATTAATTTCCTGCAAGATTCCATACTATCAAAGGAACAAGGATTACTAGCATCTTCATGAGAGGGTTTTAGAGTAGGGTAGCAACACACGGTTCAACCGACCCACAACCCCCTACAAAATTCACAAGATAGAGATGGTGCACACAATTCTCCCTCGGGAATATAATTACATTGTTGCCAAAAGTGAGCTCATTTGCAGTAAGGACAAGGTCTTACCACTTGTGAATAATCCTCATTACCGTTCATCCCAAGAAAAGTATTAATTAGTAGGAAAAAAATATGTATCAAAATAAATAAACAAACAAACAAATAAATAAATAAAAAGAAAAAGTATAACCTAGAAGATTAGTTAATTTCTAAGTCCCCGGCAGCGGCGCTAAAAACTTCTTTCTCACAATTGCACACGCAAGTGTAAGCAGTCGCGCAAGTAATATAGTGACTCTTAAAAGAAACAGATTATCGAACCCAAAGGACTTGTCAATTAACTATTTTAAATAAATTATATTGATCAAATTATTTATTTAAGAGAGCAAAAAGAAGAATGCAAGAATAGTTGAAAAATCTCAGGGCTGCAACATATACTGAATATCATGTATCATATTATTGGCTTAAAATTAATATCAGTTGTCAAGTTACTGGTTTATAGGGTGATGATATGATCCGGGTTATACGTCTCTCGTTGCCTACCCTAGTTAGCTATCTAACTACATCATTGAGCGAGGATAAATAAACTAACTGACGAGCATTTATATTTCAGCCTATTTCGTAAAGCAAGGTGTTCGTCTGGGCATCACTCCTAAACACTAATCACCTCAATCTAATGGGTGGACCGAGCTCTCTATATTCTCTGGTCTATCTAATCCCTCCTCTCTCGATTTTAAGATTAGACAATGTATTTATCTTATGGTGATCAAACATAAAATATTAAAACAAGAATATAGAAGTAACTTATAATGACAACCAAGAATTAATTCATAAACCTTAAATAATTAATATTGAATCCGTAGCTACAGCCCCAGAACAAGAGCTTTAGCTACTAATGTCTAAGAAAACAAGAAGAAGAAAAGAACCCTAAAAAGTATTGAAAACTTTCTCTTCAAAAGTGCCTCCTCCTTACTCTATATTTGTTATCCAATAATTATTTCTCTGGACTATTTATAGATATTGAAAACCCTAAATTAAATAATTGAGTCTAAAGCAAATTGGGAAACCAAACCAAGCGGAATAAGAATTCCTCTCTGCTTGACCGCCTCAAAAGTTTTCATTGTAGCTTCGGTCGCTGAGTGACACGTGGCAGGACTTTTATTCGTTGAATCGCCATTAGCAATTTGCAATTTGAAATCTTTGCACTTTATATATTATATATTATTATATTAAATTTAATTCATTTAGCTACCTGCTTGATTTTCTTCCTCAACCTTCCATTTTTAATTTGTTTTAGCTTTAAATTTTTTCAACTTTACACTAATTTATTCCTACAAATAAAATATACTATTTAGCACAATCTATACAATTCATGCTCAAAAAGGGAAGAGGTAGATATAAATAATAAATGTGAGACAAATAATGATTAAAAATATGTATTTTTGGCCTCACATCAAGGATAATTGAATAATTGTATGCCGTGAATCACCTCTTATTGTATGATTGTAAGAATATACATTGTGATTGTGATTGTGGTTTGTTGAATGGATCAAGTGTTACGTTATGACAGACTAACTTGGATCGATTGACACGTTCCGGCATAAACATTGGATCGGGTACCACGAACCGGTACACTAACAATTTGAGTTTGGATTTCATGAGAGGACCATTGAATTGGGTTCCGTGAGAGGACCATTGAATTGTGTTTTGTATCTACTTGTGTTGATTACATTCATATCTAATGGTGATTGAGGTTGAAAGACTGTTTGTTTCTTTAAAATGATAACCAACGGGTATTACTGATCCTGAAATGATGACTAATATTGTATATGTTTGGTATATGTCTATTTTATAATGTAATGTGTTTCACTAATTGGGATAGCCGCGTGATCCTACTAGTACACTGTGGGTGTATATTGATACTACACTTGCTTGTTCTTTGTTGAGTACATGACATCTTCAGGCGGCTATTAATAGATCTCAGCTAGGTGATTGTTGAGCATGATCGAATTCAAGGGTGAGCTAGTTCTTTCAGGCTGCCATGGATATTTCCTATTTAAGTCCACTTTTTTTGGACTGAGACTATTTGTTTAAGGTATTTGTTTAGTTTCGGGGTTGTACCCCTTGTTCTTAGACTTGTTGTTAGTAGAGTTTTGGTACATTGACTTTCAGGTTCTAGCGGTTGTTATTCTGCATTAGTTGGCTAGTTTGTTTAAACCTTTGGAGTTTATGGGAACTCCGTATTTCTTTTGGTCATTTAAACCTGCTTTTGTATCTTTAAATGCATAGTTTTTGGTTAAGTTGTTTGGTCCGGGTTTTAGTAATGGTTCTCCCACTGGAGGGTTAGTGTGGTGCTAATCACGACGGTCTGGGTCATGACAAAGTTGATATCAGATCCCTAGGTTTGTTGATCTCATTGTACCAAAACGAGTCTAGTAGAGTCTTACGGAAGGGTATGAAGACGTCCGTACTTTTCTTCGAGAGGCTATATGACTTTAGGAGAAACTCACGTCTTTCTAATCCTTTGTGCTATGACTTGAATCCAATTGATATCTGGGTGATACAAATTGGTATCTTTCATCCTTCACTCTATGGTCCGAACTAGGGCAACAACTGTGGTAACACCATCACTAGCAAGAAAGGATGTGTATAGACTATCGACAGTTGAAAAGGATCACCATTCAGAACAAGTATCCACTGCCTCGGATAAATGATCTTTTGACCAGTTGCAGGGGAATCAATTTATATTTTGCTCTTGTACTGGGAGACCGATAATGGTCATCTATGGAACAAATTAATTTAGAAATTAGGCTTGTCTGTGAGTTATAACTTGAAAACTGTGAATGTGGAAGTTGTATTTGCTGGGACGTGATAATATGATCATGTGCACAATAAGTGTGGGTCTGATTTTTTATATGTGCAATATGGTGGCTGAATTGATTGAAACTATGCAAGTTGTAACTGTTGAGTATCGTGAAACTTGTTGTGAAAAGAAGGTCACGACTAAGTTAGATGCAAGGGTCTAGATGATGTACGAGGTAATTCGCAAGAAAGATCTGGATGTGTCTTACGCTTGAGTAATAACCGCGTGAGTGTCTGGGTGTATCCTTAGTATATATGGGTTATAATGTTGAATTAATGAGAATAAGTTGGATTGTGTGTCGATCGATTGTCTCGAGGTAGACAATGATTATCCTAGTTCAGAGGATTATCCTAAATTTCTTAGTAAAGCTGAAACCCATTGGGAGATATAGAAAAGAGAAAAACCCCAGAAAAAACTTATTGCTTGTGTACTATTTTCGTCTGAGCCACTGGGGCGGGATTTTTTCCACCAGCGCGAGGCCGCTTGAGCGGAAATTCCCCTCTAGAGTGGGACAGGGCGAGACAAAACCTCAGCCCTATCTCCTCTATTTTTCCTAGGTCTCCTTATAGAACCCGAATCAAATTCGAACTAACCCCTGCAATCCAATAAGTGTTCAGCAATCGAGGATAGACTATAAAACCTTGTAATAAATAGAATGTTGTCAAAAAATCGCAGAAAAACTGGCATCAATGTGATTACAAAAAAAAAGAGAAGTGTGTGAAATTTTCTAAGTGTGAATTTTGGTTGGCTTTGGTTGCCTTTTTGGGGAATGTAGTTTCAAGGGAAGGGCTAATAGTAGATTCCCAAAAGTTGAAGCAGTCAGGAATTGGGTTTGACTTAGTTCTGTGACTGAAATTAAGAGTTTTGTGGGGCTTGCTAGCTACTATCATCGCTTGTGAATGGATTAATGTCAGACTTGCAGATTCAAGTTTATAGGTGACAACATTCAAGAAGTTTTGGTAAGGGACGGTTAGATAATGAATGTCTTTACTTTGGAAAATACATTTAATATTGATGTTATAACGTGTATGGGTTGTTTAGCGAATGATGAAATTAAATTATGTCATTTGAGGTTCGAAGTTATACTACGATTTCATGGATTGTTTGTATATCAAGAAGAGGTCAGGATATGACTGCTCCAATAACAACGAGGTGTACTTGGTTAAGTTATTAAGTGTGTTACAATTGTGGAGAACCAGACATATGAGGAGGAAATCAACGAGGCTGTGGAGGCCGGGGAAATGGTAATGCGGTTAGAGGAGTAGTTCATCCAGGCAAGGAGGTTGCCCGTCAAGATGACAGAGCTCAGTTTTATGCCTTTTTGGGTAAGATCGAGGCTGAGGGTCTGATGCAGTGATCACAAGAACTATTATTATTTGTGACCGGATGGCTAATGTGTTGTACTTATTTTTATGTGTCCGTGCGATTTGCCTTTGAATTTGATACGATTTGTGATATACTTGATGGCCCCATCCATGTTTCTACCCAAGTTGAAGAGTCAGTCATAGTCACCCATGCATATCGTGTTGTCCTGTTGTGTTTATGGATTTTCAGATTTGGGTTGATTTGGTTATGCGAGATATGACTGACTTGGTATAATCTTATGCATGACTTGATTGTCCCCCTATTATGATGTGCTTAATGGTAATGGCAAGTCGGTAACTCTAGACATCCATGATAGGGAAAAGTTAGAGTGGGAAGGGGGTACAAGCCTAAGTCAGCTAAGGTCATATATGTCGTGTGGGGAAGGAAACTAGTAGGGCGGGATTGTTTGGCGTGCTTGGCTCATATTCGGGTTATTAAGGTCGAATCCCCCTCTATTGAGTCTATTCTTGTGGTGTCAGAATTGGGAGAGCTTAAAGATCAAATATATGATCTTCTTGATTAAGGTTTCATCGCTCCTAGTGCTTCCCCATGGGGTGTTCCTGTCTTGTTTGTTAAGAAGAAGGATGGTAGTATGAGGACTGTTGATTTTATCTTAAGCCATAAAGGGGTAGATTAATCTGGGATGACAAGCTTATGGATAAAGAAAGTCCCATAGAGTATACTTGGATGAAGGCAATTGAAGTATTTTAGTAAGAAAGTGCGCATAAAAACGAGGTTAGTTTTTTGAATTTGATGGGTATACCTGAGTTTGAGTTGTCGTGTTGATGAAAAGTTTGACTTGTGGTGATAGTCAGGGCTGACTGAGCATAAGGGTAATAAGAGTTTGTGATGGAATGAAACTATATAATAAGATTGGTTGGCAACTATTGAAAAAGACTTGAGAAATGAGTGTACAGACATTAGCTCGAGTGTGATGATAAGTGCTTGGTTCTTGTTTTTGAGTTTAGTAATGAGTATGATTGAAATTTTAGCAAAATATGTTGTAAGTTAGATGGAGATGCGATCAATGGTAAACGCAGATCCATGAATTCATAAAAAATCTTCAAGGTACAAGCTAATGTTGATAGAGAAAGAGATTGTGTTATACGGTTGAAATTACAATTCAGATTTTTCATTGTAAGTCTACATTCGGGGTGATGTATTTTGTCAAGGTATGAATTGGGATGGTGAGAAATGATCAATTGTATCTGTTATTGAGCAATTGAAAGGACTTACACCAGGGTTGAGTCGTAAGTTTACTACTACTATTGATTAATAAGTACCTAAGAAAGGTTTCATTTTAAAAGTGTTGGTTTATAATAAGGTAAATTGTCAGAGTGGTTATGATGGTTGTTAGTATTAGGAGCATGATTCACTAGCTATGCTCTAGTGTGTTTTCACTTTTGTGGGTGGATCCCTAGTGGTGGATCAAGGATACCAAATCCTGTGATGTTCTCTTAGTTGAGTGGGAAGATTGGGATGATTTGGCTATTCCAAATGACATAATTAGTGTTGTCTTAGAGTTGTTAAAGTATTTTAGTGGTTAGACATGTACCACTTGCAGGTACATTGCTTATGAGAATTCATAGAAGAGCTACCCTTTGTGATCATGGTTGTCCGACAATCTTAATATTCGTCTAGTCGTCGAGGTCATGTATTGATTGTGTGTGGATGAATACGAGGATCATTGGGTCCAATTCTACTGTTTTTAAGGGTAATCTACAATCATAATTGCTAAATCTAGCATTCGATAGTATGGTTAGAGGGTTGTATGCTTGGACATATCCCGATGAGTATCTGATGTCTAAAGATTAAATTTTGTAACTTAAGCTCATGGAAATTTATATTGTGAGAAGGATATGTTGATAAGAACTATAATTGGTGAGTATTAAGAGTGTGTGTTAGTTGGTTCAGGTCCACCTCTAATTGTAGCGAATATTGATTTAGAATTTTATCATGCTTATGTGAGAAATGATTAGTCCAGATATTGTGTCAAGGTCCTTGATAACATGTGGCAGACGTGAGTACAATCAACTTTGGTGGTTATTGAGAATAGTTTCTGTTGTAGTTAAGTTTACATACAACAATAATTGTCACTCGAGTATTGTGATGACTTCATTAGGCATTGTATGGGAGGATGTGTAGATCACCCATATGGTGGTTTGGGGCTAAAGATGTAAAACCTTTGGGAGTTGATTTGGTGAAGGATGCTCAGGATAATGTGAGAAGTATCCAAGTTAAGCTTCTAGAATCCGAGAGTCGACAGAAAAAGTATACGGGAGAAGTATCCTCAGTGATTCAACGATTCAGATACTACTATACTTTTACTTTAGCCAGTCTTTCCTAGTTGATCACTCGGGGACGAGTGATGGGTAAATTGGTATCTATTGTAACAACCTGATTCCATCGTTAGGAAAATGCCAATGGGGAAAGAATTGGACCAGAAAAACGTTTGAGTAGTAACTTGAAATTTCCTAGCCTAGTCCAGATTTGGACGAAATCAGAGTCAGGCGAGTCTAGGGAAATCTGGTAATGAATGAGAATTGCAATAATGAAATTGATTGCGTGAGTGGATAGCTAAGACGTTAAGGAACCCGTACGACTTTATGAAATTGAATTAGGGCGAGTAGAACTCCCAAAATTGATCTTAGTGTGAACAGGTGTTTTTTGAGTGTTGTGGGATAAAGGTGTGTTGTGAAATGGGGGTTTGGGGTTCTTAATACGACATTTTGTTTCCGTGCAAGCCGCTGTTGCGGGATTATTCTCGCCAGAACGAGGCCGTTGTTGCAGGCTGGGGGCCGCCATAGCAGAACAGTCGTGATTTAAGTCGAAAATAAACCCCAAAATTATTTTATTCTGCAAGTTTCAACTTTGAGATCTAGGAGATGACCCAGGTGCTTTCTTGACAGTTTTCCACCATTCTTGAGGTTAAAGGTAAAGTTTTAACTCCTCGAATCCATTTTTTTTATCTGTAAAATGTAAATTCGTGAGTGATTATCAATTGGGGAGGGTTTTGATCTGGAAATTTTGGTGGAAAAAGCCCTAATCTAGGTATTAGGATCTTGGGTTTAGTCTAGGATTATTGGGTTTGTTATAATCTGGATAATTAGACCTTTGATTGTTGATCCTTGAGTATATTACTCCCTCCGCCCATTTTATGTGAGGTAGTCTGACTCGGCACGGAGTTTAAGAAAAAACGAAAGACTTTTAAAACTTTTGGTCCAAAATGAATAATAGAAATTTGTGTGGCTGTAAATCATTTCATTAAGGGTAAAATAGATATTTTACAGTCAAATTGTTACTTAATATATAAACGTGTCATAAATTGGGACAGAGGGAGTAATTGTTTGTAGACCTAGAACAAGCGGAAGAATCCAAAAAGGGAAGATTTAAGTGCCTTAGGGGATTCAAGCTTGGATTCGATGTAGGTGATGGTTGTGATTTCATGTTGGTGTGATATATGTTTGTAATTGTTCATTATAATACATGTATGTATGTGAATGTTATATTATTGATCACCCTAATCGTAAATGAGGATAATTGAATAATTATATGTCATGAATCACCTCTTGTTGTATGATTGTGAGAATATACATTGTGATTGTGATTGTGATTGTGATTGTGGTTTGTTGAATGGATCGGGTGTTACGTTCCGACTCACTAACTTGGATAGGTTGTCACGTTCCAGCATAAATATGAGATCGGTTGCCACATTCCGGCATAAATATGGGATAGGTTGCCACGTTCCGGCATAAACATTAAATCGAGTACCACGAACCGGTACACTAACAGTTTGAGTTTGGGTTCCATGAGAGGACCATTGAATTGGGTTCCGTGGGAGGACCATTGAATTGTGTTGTGTATCTACTTGTGTTGATTACGTTCATATCTAAGGGTGATTGAGGTTGAAAGACTGTTTGTTGCTCTAAAATGATAACCAATAGGTTTTACTGAGAATGTGGAATGCTATATTGATCTTGAAAAGATCACTAATATTGTATATGTTTGGTATATGCATGTTTTATAATGTTGTGGTTACTTGCATGTGTTTCACTTATTGGGATAGCCGCGTGATCCTACCAATACACTGTGGTTGTGTACTGATACTAAACTCGCTTGTTCTTTGTTGAGTACAGGGCATCTTCAGGCGACTATTGATAGACCTCAGCTAAGTGATTGTTGAGTGTGATCAGATTCAAGGGTGAGCCAGTTCTTTCAGGCTGCCATGGACCTTTCTTGTTTAAGTCCACTTTTTTCGAACTCAGACTATTTGTTTAAGGTATTTGTTTAGTTTCGGGGTTGTACCCCTGGTTCTTAGACTTGTCATTAGTAGAGTTTTGGTACATTAACTTTCAGGTTCTAGGGTTTGTTCTTCCGCATTAGTTTGGCTAGTTTGTTTAAACCTTTGGAGTTTATGGGAACTCCGTATTTCTTTGGTCATTTAAACCTGTTTTTGTATCTTTAAATGCATAGTTTTTGGTTAAGTTGTTTAGTCTGGGTTGAGTAATGGTTATCCCACCGGAGGGTTAGTGTGGATGTCAATCACGACGGTCTAGGTCGTGACAAATATATATATATATTATTCTTCCATTCTTTCTTTAATTTTTTTATTTCATTTTTCCTTATGTATCTTTAATTAATGTTTGTTTTATTTTTTTATTGTGATTTGAAAGGAACCTAAATTAGTGCTCACATTATTTCTTTCAATCTTTTATTCTTCTAATTCCGTTTTTTGTAAATTTGATTATTTTATTTTTTTTCCATTTTTTTCCTTATGTACCTTTAATTAATGTTTGTTTTATTTTTTTTATTTATCTTTAATTATACTTTATATTCTTAGAAATAATGAGTGTGTATATATATATATATATATATATTAATTTTGTTGACAGTTTTTAAATTTTAAAGACTAAAAGTCTCAATTTAAAATTTTACAAAAATATCAAGGGTAACCATATTTAGTTTTGTTCATCAACAATCATATTATTTTTCTTACTTCCTTACCTTAATCTGATAATTAATGTCATTTATATCATTTCCTTAAATCACTTCTTTTTTAAAATAAAAATTTAAATTTACTTTCTTTTATTTATTTATTACAAGAAATTAGTTATTATAATCTTTGTAACAAATATATATATATATATATATATATATTAATTTTGTTGACATTTTTTTTAATTTTAAAGACTAAAAGTCTCACTTTAAAATTTTACAATAATATCAAAGGTAACCATATTTAATTTTGTTAATCAACAATCATATTAATTTTCTTACTTCCTTAACTTAATATGATAATTAATGTCATTTATATCATTTCCATACCAAAATACGATATCACTGCCTGGCGGTAGTCCGCCTAGTCATGGATCAAGCAAGTCAATATCCTTAGAGGTAGTATAACTACATAAGAATCGAAATACACAAGAATTTTAACATAGTTTCTCAGACTGCATGGTTTAATTATTTTACCCAAGCAAAGGGCCTATCAGGAAGCTAATACATACTTTTATTGAGCCCATGCGTCTGATAGTTCTAACCGAGTATCAGGCGCCCTACTTATCAAACTCTTTTTCGGGCTAAAAACCACGGCTCATCAGACGGAGTCACAAAGACAAAGCCAATAAAAGTAATACTAAATCCGACTATACCTCAATCTCAGAACCAAGTCGAGAAGCTATACTAAAATTCTTCTATATTTAAATAAAGCTTAGATCCGTTCATGGTCTATATAATAGAGAAGTTAGTTATCCGGCATAGATATAAATTTTTTAGCCGAACATAGTCACGGCTTAGATCGGAGAATTTATCAAAGTAAAAGACAAGAAGAATGAGAAAAGAAAGTAAATATAAAAACTATTTATGATTATGGTTGGTTTAATAAAATCACAAATAAACAATTGATTAAAACAACTGAGCAATCTTTGGCGTTAAACTCGTCTGAACAAACTATTCGTTTATTAAATAAGCGAGATAATTGATTTGTATAGATCTCAATATAAGTTTTTGCATATTGGCATGATTCAAATTTCTTTTAAACCTTTAACTCTTAAAGGGTTACCTGAGACTTTCTTAGCTACTCTACGAGATGCGAGAAATTTAAATTTTCGTCAATCTCTGATGGGTTCGATAGAATCTACGGTTGCCTATGGTCCAATCTATTTTAATGTTCAACCAAATTTGCAGTTATCTTTGACTGATTCTTATATATTATATGCTTTAACTTTGAATGTTAAAACGCATGGTTATAACTATGTAGCTGGTTCTGAATTAATATGCTTGTCTTATAGAATCTATTTTAAATTACTTACTACTTTGAATCCTAGATGTAAGTTATATGATACATCTGATCAAACTATTTTGGTAGAAACTAATTTCGCCAGATCTAAGGTCACTACTAAAAGACCTATAAAATGGGAAGAAATTAATTTTCCTACTACTTGGTTTCTAGATTCTGTTATACCCCCTGAACAACTGACAGATGTTGTCACCAATTCTGAGTATTCTCATATTAATTAGTCAAAATTCCAATAGAAAAATTTGTATGCAGTTTGATGAAAAAAGTGTTCCTTATAATAGACATGTTTTTGCTACTGATAGAAGACTAGCTATTCAACATACTTCCCCGATAGAACCTTTTTATGGTCCAACTAGGAATCGTGTTGCTTCTTTGCATACTTTATCAACAGTCATATCTACAGAAAAACAAAAAATTAAAATTGATCCTCGGTTAAACATTGTTCAAACTAATGATAAATCTTCTGATATTTCTGATAAGGATATTCCTTCTGTATTCGAGATGGATTTTAATCTTAATGATGCTTAATGATGAGTGAACATCAAATTGAGTTTAGTCCAGGATCACTGGCAAGAAAATATATTCAAAATGAATTTTTGAATGAAAAATGGAATCGATTTAAAACTTGCTTTTTTGACACTTATAGTGAAGAAGATTTAAACAATATTTCTCAAGAATTTTATGAAACTTGTGCTCTACATAATCATATTATGTTCTTTGTGTCGTGGTTTATAACCACTTATTTACCTTTATTCATTAACGTTCTTGAAAGATCTTACAAAGATGAATCAGGTAAAATTATTAATTTCATCTACCCTCCTCAAGCTCCGTTTGTTTTACCTAATAATACAGGTATTACTTTTACTGCGTTTCAAAAATTTATTGATAATGAGGTTGCCGCAGTAAGCATTAATGAAATTAATCGTCTTATTTCTCAAAATAATTATTTGGAGAGGAGATAGAAGCCTTAAAGGCCTGGCCGATTCCAATTCCAATAATGGTACGATGCTTTAGGGCGGCGAGATTCCTCTTTTATGAGATTCAAGATTAAAAGATGGGATACTTTTCGAATCTGCCATAAAGGTCTGTATGTTAAAGTTATTGGCGACCATATTTGTTCTCTTGACAAAAAGTTAGATAATCTAACTAATTTGATTATTCATATTGATGATAAGCTGAAATCTGTGAAACAAGTTTCCGAACAGGCTTCTACTTAAAAACAGCCTAATGTTCCTATTCAAAGACCTCCTGAGATTCAGGATATTATTCTTAGACCTCTTCATGATCTTGAAAGCCTTTTGGATAAAAAGTTTCCAGAATTTGGCACAAGCGCGAAACCTATAAGCCTCGCTGAAGATTTTGCAAATGAAATGGAAGCCACTTTCGATTTCAAGACACAAGTGGAAATGGAAGTTAATAAACCATTAGATCTTTACTAAATGGTCTTAGATGTAGACATTTAGGTGAGTTTAGATGGTATAAAGATACTTATTTAAGTCGGGTAATGGAACTTCCCGAAAATGGTTTAGAATTCTGGAAAGCCAAATTTATTGATGGTTTACCTCCTTTATTTGCAGAAAGAGTGAAAAAGACTCTTAGAGATCCGCCAGGAATTATTCCCTATAATAATTTTACTTATGGAAAGCTTATTGGGGCTTGTACGCAAGAAGGCATAAATTTGTGCAACGAGTTAAAACTCTCTAGACAACTTAAGATGGATAAACTTAGAGAAAAATCTCAATTGGGAGATTTTTGTACTCAGTTTGGTTTACCAAATACATCCAAAAGTACTAACCGTGAAACCTCCAAATCCGAAGCTCATAGATCTCATCGGAAGAGAAGAAGATCTAGAAGAAGAACTAGAGAAGAAAGAGAAGAGCGTAGGGCTCATCGTAAATCTAATAGATTTACCAAGAATAGGTCTAAGAGAGATCTTGATAAGATCAAATGTTACAAATGTGAAAAATTTGGGCATATTGTAAGCTTGAAAAGCTTAAGACTCTAGAACTTGATGAAGATATTCAAGAAAAGATATTAGCATCATATAATCTGGTTAATAAATCTCTTTTTTTGGAATAAGATATCTAATCCATTTTAAGAATTTATTTAAAGGTTTATAATTTATAACTAACCTGGGAACACCTCATTCTTTTTCTGCTGCATTATTAACATAAAAAGCAGTACACGACCATGGTGACTTGGAAGGCTTTATCAAACCTTTTTGTAATAAATTATCAATTTCTTTTTTGCAGAATTCAACCAGTTCGGTATTCATCTGACAAGGACGTGATTTGGTAGGAATACTTTCCTCAGAGAAATCATCTTCATATGGAAGAGTTACAATATGCTTTTTCCGATTCCAAAAAGCACTAGGATGATCAACACAAATATCAATGGCCATTTTTTCTGAAATGAGTTTAATCTTTTCCTGTACTTTAGCAGATTTTAAAGTATCGAATATATTCATACTAAATATCTCAAGTTATAAATAATCAACATGCTTTTGTTTCATTTCAATTAGAGCATTAATATCTCTATAAATAGGCTCGGTGATAAAAGTATAACTAATATCTTGATTTTTATAAGTAGTAGAAAATCCTTTAGCATTTATATTGGTAAAAGGATAAATTGCATTTATAAAAGGAGTTCCTAGAACAATAGGAGGGTATAACTGATTTTTTACTAAGAAAAAGAAGTGAGGAATACAAACTTTATTTTGGCAAATACGAGTATTAGATATTTTATACTTTATATCTAAAGTATGACCAGATGCAGATTTAACCATATGAGTTGTTTTCTCAAAATATTTAGTAGGTACTAGACCTTCTTGAATGCAGCTTACATCAACGTCGCTATCAATCATAGCTATGTTAGTTATAGAAAAAGCATTATCAATTAATATAGTACATTTAACATGTCATTTATGAGCTGTAACAATTTGCATCATTCCTAAACACATATTTTGTTTCGAATCAATATTCAAAGTATTGGCAAGAGTATTATCTTCAGCACTAGATTCATCTACTTTATTTTTTCCTTTACTATTAGCAGACTCAATCTGAGTAAGACGGTAATCATAAACAATATGATTTTGTTTAAAAAATTTAATTTCTTCATTCAAATGCTCAATTTCTCCTTTTAAATCATCAAAAGAGGTATCATGAATAATCATAGTTTGTTTAGAAGAGAGTCTATTATGAACTCCAGACAAAGAATAAGGAGCAGAATAATTAAACTCATCTTTAACCTTTTTATCATTAGGAATACTAGATTAAGAACTATACCAGCAGCTAATTGAATGATCTTTTCACGAAGAGTATTATCAGTAACTTCTTTTAGAAGTTCTATCACATTGTCTGCAGTGATAGTGAACATATTCATGTCTTCGAATTGAGATTGGAACTTGTATAATTCATCATGTTCACAGTGACAAGTATCACCATGACATTTGCAAGCATCATTCGAATCTTGTTGAACCTTACTAGAAGACTCAGGTTGATCATCCTCTGTTGCATAACTTGCTTCAGAATCATCATAATCTGATTCGGAACCAGAAGTATATAAAAAGCATTATCAATTAATATAGTACATTTAACATACCATTTATGAGCTATAACAATTTGCATCATTCCTAAAAACATATTTTGTTTCGGATCAATATTCAAAGTGTTGGCAAGAGTATTATCTTCAGCACTAGATTCATCTACCTTATTTTTTCCTTTGCTATTAGTATATATATATTAATTAATTTTGTTTACATTTTTTTAATTTTAAAGACTAAAAGTCTCACTTTAAAATTTTACAAAAATATCAAAGGTAACCATATTTAATTTTGTTAATCAACAATCATATTAATTTTCTTACTTCCTTACTTTAATATGATAATTAATGTCATTTATATCATTTCCTTAAATCACTTCTTTTTTAAAAAAAATATCATTTACTTTCTTGTATTTATTGATTACAAGAAATTAGCTATTATAATCTTTGTAACAAACATATTAATATTTATTAATGTAATTTAATTTTATTTTTTTATAAATAAATTAAATTATCTCTTCTGCTAAAGATCTATACGATTATACCATACAAAATAATAAATTTAAAAATAAAAAATGATGACACTCTTCTTAATTCAAATATTTATTTAACTTTATAAAAAAAAAGTTTTTTTTATATTTAAAAAAAAAAAACTCAAAAAATTGTCTTGGAAGTTTATCTATTTTGCATTTTTCCAAATTTTAAATCATTTCATCATTAATGCTATTAATTTTTTTCTCTTAATCTCATCATTAATATTATTTATATGATTTCCTTAAATTACTTTTTTGCCTCTCTTTGTTCTTTTTATTTTCTTTTATTTATTTATTTTAAAATATTAGTTATTGGTATATAGGTTTTGAGTATGTTTTTTTTGTATTTCTATAAAAGAAAATTTAATTATGCCCAATTTAAAGAAAATAATCAATTAGGTGAATTCTTTTATTGAAAATGGAAATAAGACCTATTTTTTTCTCTTCTTACATTACTTTAAGTTAAGAATTTAAGGTTTTTTTTTTTAAAAAAAAAATGAATTATAAATTTAATATTATTAGAAGTAGAATTTTCAATAAATTATCATGAGAGCTATTATAAACAATGTATTAACAATTTCCTTATCTGCGTGGAAATTGATTAAAATTCGTGAATACTTATTGTCTATTTGGTTCTTCGATTGATTTTTAAATAATAGTTAATTACTCCATGTATGAATGATATCTATTTGAATTAAAGTTAATTGGGTATGAACATGATATTATATTAAAATCTTAATTTAGTAATTCGATTTTTTAAAAATTATTGTGTCAATTTTTATTAAAAAATAATGATCGTTTTCTCTGATGTCAACTTAATGTGAAGATATTATTTCTTTTCTTAATTATTTTATTTAAGAGGAAACACAAAATTTTGGCTCCAATGTTTTAATAAACTCTATTGGGACTCGCCTCGAGGCTCGCCCTGGGGAGGGACTCTAGCAAAACGCCCCGAAACTCAACCGTGGGACTTAGAGCCTGTTTGGATGGGCTTTTAAGCTGGTCAAACTGGCTTAAAAGCCAGTTTTTATGTTGACCAAGTATATTACCTTTTTGCCCTTAATTCTTTTATACAATTTCCAAATTGCCCATATTGAATTTATTATTATTATTATTATTATTATTATATTGTTATTATTATTATTATTATTATTATTATTATTATTATTATTATTATTATTTATTACTATTACTATTACTATTACTATTATTATTATTATTATTAAATTATTATTATTATTATTATTACTATTACTATTACTATTACTATTATTATTAATTATTATTATTATTATTATTACTATTATTATATTATTATTATTATATTACTATTATTATTTTTATTATTATTATTATTATTAAATTATTATTATATTATTATTATATTGTATTATTATAATATTATTATTATTATATTACTATTACTATTATTACTATTATATTATTATTATTATTACTATTACTATTATTATTATTAATTACTATTACTATTATTATTATTATTATTATTACTATTACTATATTATTATTATTATTATATATTATTATTATTATGTTTATTATTATTTTTATTATTTTATATTATTATTATTATTGATTATTATAATATAATTATTATTAATTATATTACTATTATTATTATTATTTATATTATTATTATTATTATTATTATTATATTACTATTACTATTACTATTATTATTATTATTACTATTTACTATTACTATTACTATTACTATTATTATATTATTACTATTACTATTACTATTACTATTACTATTATTATTATTATTACTATTACTATTACTATTATTATTATTATTATTACTATTACTATTGTTATTATTATTATTATTATTTTATTATTATTATTATTACTATTACTATTGTTATTATTATTATTATTATTTTATTATTATTATTATATTATATTATTATTATTATTATGTTTATTATTATTATAATAATAATTATTATTATAATTATAAATATTATTATTATTATATTATTATTATTATTATTATTATTATTATTATTATTATTACTATTACTATTACTATTATTTTATTATTATTATTATTATTATTTTATTATTATTACTATTACTATTATTATTATTATTATTTTATTATTATTATTATTATTATTATTATTTCTGAAATATGAATTTATATTCCTCTTATAAGGTGGTAAAGAAATATGTGAATGATAGAAAAATATTATTACTTATGGAGGTAAAACATAAATTAATTTTGTTTTAATTTTTTTTTTAAGTATAAAAACCTTAAATTAATCACACCTCACGCCACCGCCTTTTAAAACACTGTTCGGCTCTAATTAAAAAATTGTCTTTTTTATTTTTACTTAATTTATAAACAAAGTTCATTTTAAATTACAGTTATACTGCGCGAAATTTCGTGATAATATAATAAAAGAGTGAGAACGAAGAAAGCAAGCCTATTATAAACGTGGGAGATATGTTGTTAAACATCAGAATATTGCTTTGCGTATGTCTCGAGGAATGGGGTAACAACTAACAAACCCACAATTTATCTATGTTTTCTTTTTGTCCTTTTCGTTTAAATTATTAAGTGTTTAATTGACTCAAATAGTTAAATGTTCTGTGTAAGCAAATGACCTGCGCAAAATAAAATAAAAAATTAATCTTGCTCATGTATTTATAAAATTCTAAATCTATTTAAGAAAGTATTCCAGACTAAAATATTAACAAATTAATTGATAGATGAAAGTATACTTTATTAGTTTATAATTTATGAACCTATCGGTGACATGTACATACTATTGTACATATTTTGGTTGATGACTTCTCAATGAAAAAAATGGAAAAGGGTGAAAATATTTCTAAAGTATGCTAAATTCATCAAATTTAATTTGTCTTTTATTAATATCTAATCTGGTTCAATTGTGTCCGTCATTATTTTATTGGGTCTAATATGAAGCTCCAATAAATAGGGTTAAAATATGCAATAAACTAAGGGAGTGTGATTGTTGTGGAGATCGCTACGACCCAAACTACCCATATGTAGCCCGCTGATACGCTGATTAATTAGTAGGGAAAATTGTATGAAATAGCAAACTATTAATTTAAATTAAATGTTATAACTATAGTTTCTTTAATTTGTAATTTGCAGCAAATATTTCATGTTTTTGCCATCTGGCAGGACCCATTCGGTATACAAACACATTCGGTATACAATTACTAATTTTAGTTTGTTTATACAAATTTAATTTGTTGTTTGTATATATTACCCATTCGGTATACCATTACTATTTTTTAGTTTGTTTATACAAATTCAATTTGTTGTTTGTATATTTTTCATAGTTATACATAACAAGACATGTTTGTATAATCTCTTTATGTATATATGTAGTAATTTTGTTTATATACAATTACTATGTTTTAGTTTGTATACATATCAATATACAGATCAAGACATGACAGGTTTTTATGTATAAGTATACCAAAATATACAATACAGATTTTTATGTATATGTATACCGAAATATACAGATTAATAGATGTTTGCTATGGAGCGCAATTATACAAAATATAGTTATAGCATACAAATATGATTTTTATGTTTGCTAAACCTAAAATTTACTCTTTAATTAATAGGGGATGTATTAATAATATTTATACGAAGAGATATTTTAGTTTTGAAAAAAATAATTTTCTAATTTTGTTTTTGCTTTTTTTCAGAAACATAAATTTTAAAGTTTTTTCTCAATAGCACAAAAATTGCTTCTACTTCTATTTAAAAACACTTTTATTGATTTGCCCAAACACTTAAATTTTCAAAAAAAATATTTTTTTCTTAATCAAAATAAATATTTTAGAAAAAAATATTTTTGACCTCCTAAAAACAATGCAAACAGACGCTATGACTAAAGGGACAAAACATGGATGGAAGAATCCTCAATAACAATCTATTAATAGAATGTGATACTCATGTACTATGGCCATAATCCTAGATTGAGTGTTTTTATCCACCCATAATCCTATTACGAAAGCTAAAATTCATAAACAAACAAGAAATAAAGTTATGAAAAGAGTTACAGTAGTAATCCTAAAAGAATGATGCTTTGCTCTTGCATTGTGCTCCTAATCTAAACTTAGGAGTATTAAGCTAGATTATCTTAATAACAAAGCATAAACATGGATAAAAAACTAAAAAGAGTGTTAATTCACCCAACATCAAGGACATGACCCCAATCAGATATGAAGGTCGAAAATTAGGATACAAGGGTAATAGGTAGCTCATGTGTTGTCATACTTTTTTTGTGGGAGAGGAAGGGAGTCAGTCTCCTCTTCTCCTTATTTAGTAGTATTAGTTAGTAGTCGCGTAGTATCTCTTATTCTTCAATTTTCATTATTATTTGTTGTTTCATTTGCTCTGAGTATATATCTTGGTGTTTTGTTACCGTTATTTTCATTCAATCTTGCTATAATTATACTTGTTTTGAACCGAATCTCTATCCCACAAAGGTAAGGATAAGGTTTGCGTCCCATTGATTCTACCCTCTTCAGACTCCACTAAGTTTATATTATTATTATTATTATTGACATATTTAAGATCACAAAATTTAAAAAATATTTTAAAACATTAAACACATTTTTAGTTTAAAATAAAGAATTTCAAATTTTTTTTAAACTATATACACAATTAAACCAAGACGTATAAGCAGAATGACGAGCCATCCTAAAGGTGTCACACTTCAAAAATAAAATTTAAAACATGGAAATCAGACTTTTAACTACTTAGATGAAATTTTGACCATACATAAACATGCATTGTAATAATTCAATACTTCCTGCCTAACATTAGAAAATAGCAAACTGGTCCATAAGAACGGTATGATTGAAAATCATAAAATACGCCACTAATTTTCATTTAATATATTTATATCGAGACTTTCTAGAAAGAAAAAAAACTCCATGTGAAATGTGTCACACAAGTCTAGTCTCTCTCAGGTCCAATTTCTAGTTAAGAAGTAAATTCATAAAGGCGGTGGAAGCTAAATGGTACGACAATAAACTAGAACTATTAGTTTTAAATAATTTTAATAATCAATAATTCATTGCCAACCTAAAAATAAAAATAATATAATCTAGATTCCCTAAAGTTTATGGTGTGCCAAGGAAAAAGAAAATTTCTCTTTCACTGGTTAGCACACATTTTTCATTTTCAAATAATTAGTCAAAGTTTGAACCGATAAAGCAGACCTTAACTATCATGCCAAAGTAGTAAACAAAAAAAAAAGTAGAGATCTAATTTTGTAGTTTCTAGAAATTTATTATTTCAGTTTTATATTTTTTTTTATAAGCAATTTTTATTTTTGTACCTAAGATATTTGAAAATGTCAGATTTTTTTATCAATTCAATTCATAAGTGGGCATAAAATATTATTTCCATGTAAAAAATTGGGGATGTTACATATTTGATTGCTCGGTAAAAATTATTTGAGATATTTGACTTAGTAGAAAATATATGATAGTCCTAATGAGTAGAGAGATGTACATTTCATAGAGGTTCGTTTACTTAATCTAGTATGTTTATCAAGTAAATGATATAATGGATAATTCTTTTATTTTTTCATTAAATATTAGTTATGCTAGGTCTCATATAAAAATTAATAAAAGTCTAACATTCTCCCATGTGATTTGTTATTGAATTTGATCTCCTCCTTTGAATTATGTTTCAAGCTACTTTAAAGCTAAATTTATGATATTTGTCAAAACTTGTTGAAATATGACCAAGTGATAGTCATATATTTTGACAAGAGTTGAATGAAACAAAGGTTCATACATTACAATTTTTTATTTAAGTTGAAATAAGTAATTATTTTTCATGTAAAATGTAGATACCAACTCTGTTTTTACCAAGGAATTTAAAGCAGACGACTTTCATTTTTTAAACATTAGTCTTTAAGTTCAAGTATGTTGTTCCAAAATTTTATGCACATTCTTTGTGAATCAACTTCTTTGAATATAGCTAGATGTAGTTGCGGATTCAGCATTTTTATTAAGGGATTTCAGAAATATCTGCCTCTAATCTGGTGTTTATGGGATTTTTTTTTATTATATATATAGTAAATTTTTTAAAAATACCTTATTTATACAATGTAACTTTTTGTCGAGGGATCGGGTGAACACCCTCACCCCCTCCTAAATCCACCCCTTGCTAAGTGATAGTTATTTTCAGTGAGAACTTAGACAGAAGTAGAACCCTCTTCCCCTTTCAAAAATCAGATTAACAAAAAATTTAACTCTAATATGGTTTTCTAACTTAGCTAATTATCTTTTGAAAGAATAATGAAGTGCTAATCTTAACCTACTTGGCTGTTTGTGTAAATTCTAACAGTGCGAAGGAAAAGGTTTTCATGAAAAATGTCTTTTTGAAAAATAAGTGGATTTCTAATTTATTTTCTAATGTTTGGTTGGTGAGTAGAAAATAGTTGTTAGAAAATATTTTTTTAATTTTGGTTGGTGAATGAAAAATATTTTCTAGAAAATATCTTTAAATTTTGGCTTGAGATTTGAAAACTCTTTAGAAAAATAATTTCTGATCCAAAAATCAACCCCGATAACTGATCAAGGACCTGATCCTGACACTCGAATTAGGACAAAACACAGATGAGCGTTCCATAATCCGACCCTGAGATCTAACCCAGACTTTCAACCCATGACTTGACCTAGGAAAATATTATTTAAATACAAATTTTTTTATAAAAAAAAAGCTAACGGAGTGTGGTGATGGTGGGGGTGGCGGCTGGGGGGGGGGGGGGAGATGGGATAGGGGTCACGGTGAGATAAAAAATTTTAAATTGAAATATTTTCCAAAAACACTTTTGTATTTTAATAATTTTTGACGAGTGTGGCCTTGGGATTGGTGGGGTCGGGGGGCGGGGGGGGGGTAAAAAATGAAAAGTTGAAAAGATTTCCAAAAACAATATTTTTTTTTTAAAAAAATTGACAGGGATGGCCTGGGTGGGGTGGCGGGGTGGGTAAATTTGAAATATTTTAAAAAAATAATATTTATAAATAAAATTGACCGGGGAAGGGGGGGATGGTTAGGGTATAGGATGTAGTAAAAACATTTTTTTTGTGGAGGCGAGGGAGGGAGGAGGGGGGGGTAGGGGTTGTAGAGGTTGGGTGAGGTAAAAATAAATCTTAAAATTTGAAATATATTTCAGAAATAATTTCTAAATTTTATCATTTTGTTTGGGGGAGGGGGGCTGGTTTTGGGGTAGGGGGTTGGTTTGGGAGTAGGGGTAAAAATATATTTGAAATTTTAAAAATAAGAAAATTAATTATTTTTTTTTGGTTTGGAAAGATTGGGTACGGGATAGGGTAAGAAAAAAAAAAAGAAAGATGAGGTAGAGTTTTGAAAAATGTGTTCCTTAATTTTTGAAAGAGAATTATTTTCCTTAAATTTGAGGAAAATGAGTTGATTTGAAAAACATTTTCCAAATCATTTAAGTCAAAAACATGGAAAAATTGAAAAATACCAAACACACCCTTTGTTTTACCTTGTTGTGTTTTTTTTATTTTTAAAAAGAGTTAAAGCTCGAAGTAAGTTGTTCAATTTCTGTTATTATGACATTAGCACTTGAGGCATGACTTTATGTTAATTGAGTTCTTGAGAATAACTTATAGGGATAAGAGTCTGAAAAATATCTCAACTTTGGTCGGATTTGTTGTTGCGATACTAAACTTTCATGAGGACCTATTACCTCCCTAGACTATTTAATACCGTATTTTAAACATATATATTTGCCCACATGGACATAAAAAATAATGCAAAATTATAAATAGTAATGTGTCCACGTGGGCACATATATACATTTAAAATATACTATTAAATAGTTCAGGGCGTAAAAAATACGGTATTAAATAGTCTAGGAAGGTAATAGGTCATCATGAAAGTTTAGTATCGCAACAGCAAATCCGACCAAAGTTGAGGTATTTTTCAGACCCTTATCCCTAACTTATTAGTTAAGAATTAGCTTAGCATTTGTATTTCCTTATTCTGTCATATGTAGGGTTATAAAAATCGAATCGAATCAAATCGTAAATTGAGTCACGTTAGAAAAAAATAATATAACTAGTTGTTTGATTTGATATTGAAAAAAATACCCAACTATAATTAAGTTGGTTTGGTTTTAATTTAAAGAATCAACCCGAGGGTCGAGACCAAACTAACCCAACATTATATATATAAATTTAAAATTTTATTTCTACATAAAAATATTACTTTATTATAATTTCTAAATATTCCTTATACTTTTTCATAGTTTTTAACTTTTAACATATTAATACATGTTTGAATGGTCCAATAAATGTTATAGTCCATAGATTTTAGTAATTGTAATAAACCTCAAATCAAAGTCAAATGAATACTAATGCTAACAAAACAAAAAAATCAATTCAATATAAAGAATGACAATAATTTTGAATATTTGTTCTTTAGTTTAAATTAGTTTAGACAATTAAATTACATAACCTAATTTTAATTTCTTTTAATATTAAGGTAGTAATTAATATTTGTTAGACTTATTTTAGCATGATTTAATGCTTTTAAATTATGATTATTTTCATTATGACTTATTAATTTGCAATATTTATTTTATGCAATTACATTATTATTGTTTTGTTGAATACTTTTGTGTCATCACTCATCTCATATTTTGTATTATTTTCTTAAGAATCGCCTTATATAGTTGTATTTAGATAGGACTAAAGAAATATTTTAAGCACAAGTTAATTATATGTTTGTATGAATACTTTATCGGAAAAATCTAGAAAATAATCCGAAAACCCAATAAAACCCGAGGTTAAAAAATCTATGTTTTATTAATTTGATTTGGGTTATAGATTTAAAAATCCAACTGTTCCTAATAAATTTTTGTAAGCGCTGAAAATTAACTGCAAGCAAAATAAATAAAAGAAAATGTGATTTTTTATTAATGAATCTTTGTGAGTACAATTCTGTTGTTCTCTTGATTCTTCTCTCCTAAGATTCTCTGTGATTCGAGGGCCTTCAATAGCGTATTTCTCAAAAGTAGGATGATGTAGACCTCCTTGAGATGTATTTGATCTCCTAGAACGTCGGTAAGCACTTCGTTGTTGCAAGTCGATCTCCGGAAAGAACTCTGTTGACCACTCCTTCGAAGAGCTATGTAGCTGGTGTTGTAGCTTTCTCCAATTGCAGAATGCTTGTTGAAGAGTTTTCTTGATGCCCCTTGAATGTCATGTATATCCCCTATTTATAGTTGTAGGAAGTGGACAAGGTTGCGTGGGATTGACCAAAGGATGTCATTTTGACACTTGACGGATTATGATTGGTTCTTGTATTTTTTGGGACTACCACCTCATTTGGACAAATGGCGCCGCCTTATTGGTCTTGGATGCCTAGTCACTGTGACACGTGACATGAGTTTGGGATTCAAGGTGAAATGGACCTTGGATTTGAATTTAATAAAATGACTTTATTTATTTGTAAAGTCCAAATTAATCATTCAGCCCAAATGAACATGGATTTAATTCAAATTTCGTATGAATTTAATCCAATAAAATTTATGTGTCTACAAATGCACTTTACTTCGAGACTTGTCGACATGTAGGCTTGCCAAGTTTGGTGACGAGACTTGAAGTACTCATGAATGTGTTTTTTTAGACTTGTCAACATGTAGGCTTGCCGAATTTGACGACGAGAGTTAAAGTCTTCATGAATGCATTGTTGAGACTTCAAGAGTATTTGTTTCTTGTCGTCGCATTCTAATTAGGTCACTACAAATGATTTGTTTGTAGTGATCTCAATTTTTTTTTTTTAAAACATTCTTGATCGACAACCACACGGACCCTCTATATTGATTTCAAATAGATTGTCTAGTGAGTAGTAACAATATTTTTCCGTGTGATCTTCCTTGCAAGGTGTAAGTAAAACCAAGAAGATTGATTGGATTTTGAATTAAATAAAAAAGAATATTAACTTTCCTTTGGTATCCAAGTCAATGAATATATTCTTCTTTCCTTAACTCTTTGGTTCATCCTTCCATATTGGTGTGGCTTCAAAATGGACAGTGAATATCTCCACACAAATCAAATTTTCTTCTCCAAATTCACCTTATTATGCCTTGTGGAAAGATTAGAAATCTTTCACAAGAATCACTATATAATCCTCTCCAATACATAAAGAATTTCATCACACAAAATTTTAGACGCTGCAAAAAACAAGTTATACGAATGTATTTAATGTTCAGTTGCGACGTCGCTTGTTTTTTTATCAAATCAAGAGAAGTAACCTCCATCATATCTCAAAAACTTCAAGCAAAAGTACTCTTGCTACTTTCTCAGGTAACTTAGAATCTTGTTTAGCAGTAACCCATTTTGATGGTTCAGCTTTGCGGGTCTGCAGTGTCAAATTCATATCTAATTGTACAAAAATTAAAATCGCAAGCCGTTTGATTTTTTCAAAACTAGCAACACGGGGCTATAACATAGAAAAAAATTTGCAGCCAAACTTCTATTCCATTGCTACAGTTTTTATCCTTAATGTTGAACTTGTTTGTGATTGTCAAATTTGCGCGTCCGTAGGGTAAAATTCATATCTAATTGTAGAAAAATCGAAATAGCAAGCCGTTTGAGTTTTCCGAAACTATTAACATGGAACTACAACATATAAAATATTCGTAGCCAAATTCCTCTTTAATTGCTATAGTTTTGATGTTCAAGTTTTAACATGTTTCTGATTGACAGATTTAAGCGTCCGTAGTGTAAAATTTATTTCTAATTGTAGAAAAATTGAAATCGTAAGCCGTTTGGTTTTTCCGCAACGAAAAACATGGCACTACGACATATAAAAAAATTTGTATCCAAATTACTCTTCAATTACTATAGTTTTGATCTTCAAGATTTAACCCGTTTCTGATTGACAAATTTGCGCGTCCGTAGTGTAAAATTCATTTCTAATTGTAGAAGAATTGAACTCGCAAACCGTTTGATTTTCCGAACCTAGAAACATGGAACTACGACATATAAAATATTTGTAGGCAAATTCCTCTTCAATTGCTACCGTTTTAATTTTCAAGGTTGAACTCGTTTCTGATGATCAAATCCTTTTGTCTTTTGATTACTCCAATTATGTTTTCGGCAATGTAACCCCCCTTTTTTTTTTCCAGAGCTACGTTGTGCAATATTGATTTCTAGCAGCGACAATGGACTTTAGTGACCGATATGCGCCATACCCTTGCCTTGAGATCATGGAGAACAAGCAACATTCGCGCACCAAAGTTCTCACCTTGAAAGTTCATCTTCCGGTGATCCGCGCCTTCCCACTTGTTAGAAAGATGTTGGACACTTCTCATCATCTCCCAGAGTGGTCGTCAATAGAAATGAAGGACGTCATGGACAATTTCCCCGATAATGTCACAACTGAAAAAGTTCTCCTCTTGAAGTCTTCTACTCATCAAAATGTTGATGTTACCATTGTTATGCCGTAATTTTACTATCTTTAGAAAAATCACTTTTTGAAATGTTCCAAGTACAAAATAATTTGAGAAAAATACTTAGAAAAGAGTCGCCACTTATTTTTTAAAGAAATTAAGAAAAACTTAATTTAAAAAGATTTTAACAGATTAAATATTTATAAATTTAGAGAAAATGTGTAAGAGGTTCTTATTTACGCTTCAAAAAGGTTTTTAAGGCATTTGAAGCGCCCGCTAACACGCAGTTATCCTACGACTTGGTTAAAATATATTTTGACTATTTTTTGGAAAAAAATTATAAAAATAATAATTTACAATATTTGATTAACTTTGAGAAAATAATTAATTAAATGACACATTTTTATTTTTATTTTCTTTTTTAGATAAAAGAAGCTAAAATGAAACATTTGAATTAAAATGCATTACGATTAGGATTTTGACAAAAATCAAATTCATTAGAAGTTATTTGAATCATTTTAATAAAAAATTGAATCATTAAAACATGAAAACAATTTTAAATTAATTGGAGAATAAATAAAAAGTTTTAACTAACCCCTTTTTGAGGAAATGACTAAGTAAAGGAAAAACATTTTTAAAACAAGTGTGATTAAGTGAAGAAGCATTAAAGAATAAATCTTTTTAAGAACAAAAAAAGATTTAACTCAATTAAAGATATAAAATTTTGACCAATATATTTGATTAATAAAATAAATGAACAAAAAAATGAAATGTATTAAAAGTAAACCAACACAAAGAAAATAACTCATCTTTTGGGGAATCTAATTAAGTTAATTAACAATTCTAAAGTTAGAGTTAATGATAGAAAAAACAAACAATAAATAAAGACAAACAATTTAAAGGTAAAAGAGAAATGAATTTGGGCCCCCTTTTTGAGCCAATTTCGCTGCAATATTTGGGCTTTTACCAAATTTCCGTTTTTGTATACATTAGTTGTATATCAGTGTATATCGGATATATATAACTCATTTTTCTGCTTTCCGAGACCTGTAATTTGCTTCCCTTACACCCTCAGACACCTATGGCTGACTCAATACTTGAAATTGGAAGGAGGAGAGTCCCAAGTAGACTCGAATAGAGTGAGTTCATGCAATAAAAAATGATAAAGATTAGGATAAGGAAGAAAGTCAGTTTGAAAATGCAAACATATGAGGGCAGAAGAATGAATTCCAGATTATGTATATGCTTTGACTAAGATGACAAAACCTTTGTTGCAAACTTGGTACAAAATTCTAACCATAATTAAATAAAATTTTAAATGAAATACCAACAAAGACACACCAATATTGTATTGAAAGGATATTCATCATAATAAGACTCACTTAAAATCTACTGGTGCAAATCATTTTCTGGTAAAGGCAACAACTCATATGAAGGGTTCAATCACGTGTGCATAAAAATCTTAACTCTTTCCTAACCCAAACTATCATGACAGAATCCTAAGTAGGGGTGTGCAAAAACCGAACTGACCGATAAATCAAATAAAAAAAAAAGTTATTGATTTATTGGTATTGAGTTATTGGGTTAGCAGTTTCTTAATGGTTTTATAAAAAAAATTATCGGGTTATCGGTTCGATATTGGTTTTCAATATTGAGTTATTGTATAAACCGATAACCCATTAAGAGTTAAGACTATAGTAATTTACTACTTTTACATATTAGTAAATATTAATCTCAATATCTTAATAGTTATGTCTTTGTCATTTAGCCATCAATTCATACTTCGTTGTGACTTTGAGTTCACAACTTTACATTATACAAATCGTCAAAACCTAAAGTAAGAACCATATTCCTCTTGATTTCTCTTTGTGTTACACATGTATAGTTCTTTTCATTTTTGTTATTATTATTTCTATTTTATGAGCTTTTGTAAAGTTACATTATTGTCTTGTCGTGTCAAATTTATTAGAGAAGTCATATATTTATTTTATAAGCATTTTCTTATTGGTTAAACCGAAAACCGAACCGTTAAGGACCAAAACCGATAAAAAATTATCTTATTGGTTTGTTATTGATTTAGTGTATTTAAAAATCGAAAACCGATAAACCGAACCGAATCGACCGATGCACACCCCTAATCCTAAGTATCAAAACATATTACTACATAATTTTGCTAATTAAGATGAACTCAACAAGACATTCTTTACAACATCATTCACCCAAAATATTCAACTAACGAAACTAAGGCGAACCGAAAAATGAAATAAACAAATCTCATACCTAAGACTAATAGAGGTTTAATAAGTGCACATTGTAAACTTAAATTACTACAAAGAAAATATACTCTTGAAAACTAAAGCATTTACTATGAGAATTTACTAGTACAAGCAACAAGAGATGCTGATATGAGATGCTTAGAAGGCTGAGCCAGGTCATTACAGATTTGTAATCTAAAACAAAAACGAAAGCAACACTATAAAATCTTAACCATATTCAGAGAATTTAGGCATGGGATAAGGGTAAACTTCACTAAATACAAAGAAATTATACGTCATTTAGGTCTTAGAAACACACTTCATGAAGAAAGCAATCAAATTGGAAACAAAAATGCTCATCAAACTTAGGCTAAATATACCTTACTTGGAACCGAACCTATAGGAACTCAAACGAGACTAAAATTGTAAGCTATTTAACACAAAAAATAGGATAGGATTTAGACACAGAAAATAATTTGAATATAACTTTAGGAACACACAAATTAATCATGTAACCTCATTCAAAATGCAACAGTGACAATTAAATACAATAACCATTTTGACATGAAGATACCTTATACAGAAACTAGAATGGATTAGTACAAAAAAAAAACAATAATTTATGAGGTGAGTATATTACTCTTGTAGAGCAGTGAATCCGAGACGATGAGCAAGAGAGCAGGCAACTTCCACTTCTCCGACGGAGCTACAATGGATTCCGGCAAAAGCTTACAAAAAAGAGGATCTAAAAACAAATCGACGGGTTCACAACCATGCTATTCTTGCCTTGATTTTTGCTTTTTACTTGTATTTTTTCGTCCTCCCCCGATTGAGGACTGGATATGGGCTTATATAGAAGGGAGAATGGAATCAATCAGGGGGAAAACGAGCAAATTTTGAATGAATTTGAAATTCAAAATTTGTACCAAGATCCTCAAATCCTTGCTCAAAATCAGGGAAAAGGCTGATTCTTGCATATGGGCGAGTACTATTGGCGCTGTTGCGATGGGTCTGCATTTTTACTCTGATTTCTCACCGAGTTTGCTGGACGATTTCGCGTGAAGAAGACCAGATTGGGGCAGTAGGGTCGCGTATGGTGCTGCTATGTATGTTGGTGGGTTGGGTCTCTTTGTATTTGAGTTATCGGGCTGACTGAAAACTGGGTTTGGGTCTCGCGAGGAAGAAGAACAAAGTCGGGGTCGTCTGGTTTTGGTATTGATGTACGTATTGTTAGGCTGAAGTTTGGAGGAAGTATTGGGCCTGGGTTTTGGGGATGAGGTGGGCTGCTGGAAATTTGTAAAAAGGCCCCAAATTTTGGTCTCAAAATTGAGTTAAGTTGGAGGTCAAAGATGGGTTAGATCTTGGAGTTTAAGAAATAGCCAAATTGAGTTTAATTTATTTAGAGAGTTTGACTAAAATTTAAACAAGACGAATTAATGTTAATTAATTAACAAGCTTCTTAATCTTAACGAAATAAAATAAATAATTTAATTGTAAACTAATAAACTCAAAAATATAAACTATAAATTAACTGAACTAATTAATCAAATATTTAAGTAAAAATAAAATATTTTTGAGACGATTTTCAAATATTAATATAATAAATATATACAAAAATTATATAGAATATATAAATTATATTTAAAATTTTTAAAATTATAAAAATGACAAAATTACTTAAAATGACTTGAAAAGTATTTAAAATTTTATAAAGTCAATTATTTCAAATCGTTTGAAATTTAAGAAGCTCGATGATTAATTTATATTGTGGAGGTCCAAAATTGGGTGTCAACAACCATCCCTTCTCGTCGTGATGAAAATCTTAGCAGCTGGTGTGTTCCTCCTTTCGGGTTTGGTGAGGTTTGCTATACATCTGGCTATTGGGAGTGGGTAGAAGATGTGTTTACCCGCTACAAGGAGACTTTGGACAACATCAAGACTTATGATGCTATTTTTGCTTCAATGTTTACACATGACCATAATGAAAATGTTCTCCAAGCCTTTTGCGAGAATTGGCGTCCATTCACCAATACAGTTTCTACCTTCGTCGGAGAGTTATCTATTTCTTTATGGGATTTGAGAACCATTAGAGGTCTTTCTATTCATGATTCCTTTTATGATGAAGTTATACCCTCAGCTAAAGAGTTGATACATGTAGATGATAAAGGGAAGTCTTTTTTCCCAAGAAGCTGCTCCTTCTTGTTTTCGGTGTTCTACCAACTTACCAAAGATGTCATTGATGAAGTCTCCTTTCAAGAATGGACAAAGTTCTGATTTAGGGGACCGAGAAAATATGTTGAGCCTTCACCAAGGACGTCTAAGAATCATACGAAACCAAGGATGAATCATGATCCTTCTGGAAATATTGACATGAGCTTCTTACCACGAATCGAAGAAGAGAATGCTCCTTTTCTCGAGTTAGGCGTAAAAGAATCATTCAGAAACAAGACTTATCTGGCGGCTTTTCTTGCATGTTGGCTTTGCAAGTTTTTGCTTCTTAACAAGAAAACTGATTGTATTCGTGCTAGTGTCTTCAAAGTTGCAGGCTTGATGGCTCATGGGGAAATATTTTCTTTGGCGGTTTCGGTCCTTGCAAGCATCTATCGCAGCCTTAGGGATATATCCACTTCTTCAAACTTGGGTGCTTGCGGCGTACTACTTCCCATTCATTATGTATATGGATGGATAGGTGAGTATTTTAAGACCTACTATCGTGTTACCCGCCCCCAACGAGGTGTACGAATGTGGCAAATTTCTGGAGAAAAGATGGAAAAATATTTTAACCTCGTTGACGCTCGTAAGTTATTTTAGCAAGTGAATGTGCATAACCTCCACAATCTGGTCATGCTACAAGGAAAAGAGCTACATATTGATGATAATGGAAAATTGTCCACTTCTTGGGGTGATTTTCTTATAGGCCTTCGTTTAAGTTTTGTCACTTTGAGGTTGGATGGTGAACTGATTGTGGAGACTTATAGCCCTCACCAGTTTAGTCAACAATTTGGGTATTGTCAATGTAGCGACCCGTAAAACGAATAAGTGAAACTAGAGCCTAACTAGTGTGTCTTCGAGTTGATGTAAGGTTTGAGGGTGTAAAATGTTGTCCCGAGCTATGGTTGAGGGGTTTAGGGGTTAAACATCAAGGTACGACTCCCAAGGACAACCCTAGGGATCCTTGAGGAGGACTCTTAGCCTAACCCCAAGGCTGCCCCAAAAGAGAAAAGTTGCCAAAATGAGGGTGACTTACGGAAGGGGTCCAAGCCCCGTAGGTCCATCCACGCCCGGTGGATGGCCTCCGTAGGTCAAGCCCCCATATGAAATCTTCAGCCACGAACCACGCCCATGCAGGAGGGTCCGTGGACCCATCCACAGTCTGTGGATTACACCTGTAAAAGCTGGTGTGGTTCGACCTATGAGGGGTGGTTTAGTAAATTGCTTTTAAGTCTTGTTTAGTTGGGGGACGATTCTAATTGGTTATTTAAAGTATTTTAAAAGTATTAAACTCTACTTTCCAATTCATTATTTCAAAACACAAAATAAAGCCTACCTCTTTTCTCAAAAGTTCTCTCTCTAGAAACCTCCACGGGAGGTGAAGGATTCAAGCTTCCAAGGTCAAGACTTCAATATTTTCAAGGGATTTTCGTGGATTTCTTCTCTAAAAGGTATGGTGGTCTTCATCCTTGACTTAGTTTCTTTCAAGGAGCCAATTTCCAAAGTGATTTCAAGTCTCCAATGTTTTCCCCAAAACCCTAGTTTTCAATCTATGCTTGGGTTCGATTCCAAACGTTTTTCAAAGTCTTTATTGCATTGAATTATTAATGAATTGTGGATTTAAAGGTGAATTAAGATGATTTCTTCCTTGAACCCATGTTTCCCCCCAAATTCCTAAGTTGTGATTTGTGAGTGGGAATTGATTGATCATGAAGTATGTGAATTGTTTATGTTTACATGGATATAGAATGTTGAATTTTTTTTATTAATCTTGCCTAATTGTATTAATCTAAGGTGTACGGGTGAATGTGATCCATGGCCTTGAAAGGCAAGGTATGAAGGTTAAGGTATGACTATGATGTGAAGTATGTATGTGTGATCTCAATGAAAGTGTTATGATCATGATTAGAATGTATTTGTGTTATTATTGAAAGTATATTCTCAATTAACACTCATGAATGATGATGATAAAATGTGAAGGGTTTCTATAATGTGATGTTATATCTTGAATTGGTAGGCTTAGACATCCTATTCTTGTATAAATGAAAGTAATATGGATTGTTGTATCTTGAATTGGTAGGCTAAGACATCTTTTTCTTGTATTGATGAATGTGATCATGAATGAAGTATCTTGAATTGGTAGGCTTATGCATCCTCTTCTTGAATGAATGAAAGTATTGTTGATTGTTGAATCTTGAGTGGGTAGGCTTAGGCATCCTCTCTTGTGTAATGAATGTGTCTTGACTTAATGAATATGAATCGATAGGCTTATGTCATTCCTTTCATAAATGACTTATGCATGTGTCTTGACTTGATAAATATGAATCGATAGGCCAATGGCATTCCTTTCATAAATGAATGATAAAGTATTCTAGACTATGTCTTGAACCGGTAGACCTAGTGTTGGTAACCCTTCATGATGAGTCTAGAAACTAATGTGATGATAAAACCTTGAATCGGTAGACCTAGTGTTGGTAGCCCTTTTATGTGTGAAATGATGAACCTTGCATCGGTAGGCCCAATGTTGATGGCACCTTTCTTGGAAAGTCAATGAGCTATCCTTAATGTACCTTGAATCGGTAGACCTAATGGTGGTGGCCCTTTCTTGTGTAATGTACTTGGGTCGGTAGACCTAATGTTGGTAGCCCTCTCAAGTACAATAATGTTAATGAAAATGAAATAATCTATGGTAATGGAGGCTAAGCACCGAGTGAATATGGTAAGATGGAAGCTCTCCCAATGTTAAGCTAGGGTTCCAATGAACATCTTCTTATCCCATAACTATGTGCCCACATAGGATATTAACTAGTGGTTTTGACCTACGCTAAAATGTTACTAGTTCTACCTTAGGCAAGTAGAATACCTTCCTTCGGTGTGGGGTCATACGACACTGGATTCCATGATTTAGCTCTCATGATCTATGTCGGTTAATCCCTATTCCCATCATGTGAGATGTACATTATGGTTTCTTAAGGAGTTCTATGAAGTGTGGGTGGTAGTATGAGATGACATCCATGTATTGCACGAGTAGGCTTTGAGAGGGTCATAGTGAGTTCTCTAAGGTCTTAATGACTAATGTATGAAAGTGCTCTAAATGAAGTTAATGAACAATGCTGACTCTTATATGCCTAATGTAATAATGCATGCTATACTTGGATTGTATTATGAGTTACTTCATTGTCATGACATAATGAATATGAATGTGCCCTGTCTGTGGTGGCTCCAAAGGAGTACTTAGTGTGGGTAGTAGTATGGGATGCTACTCATACATTGCACAAGTATGACTTAGGGTTGTCCTAGACGTTGGTCCTAATGTGTTGATATGACTTATGAAGTGTTTATGTATCTTATGTATGAGTATTGTGTGAAGATGGAAAGGTTGAATGGTAAGTTCACTTTTGGTGACCTTAATGTGGTACTTTAGTAATTGAATCTATGATATGTGTAGACATAGACGGTGAAAGGTTATTCTCATGCATGATCTAGAGCTATACTATGAATTATGTTGGATTGGTTTTCAATGACATCCTTCCATGAATATGAACTTAAGTCAAAACTTAATAAGTACTCTGTGGGAATTAATGCTTAGCACCGAGTGGATATTGATATGAGATGGGGGCCCTCATGATAGTTGAGGTCGGGTTCCTAGAAGCAATCTCTTCATATGGAAGCCCTCACGATAGTAGAAGTCGGGTTTCTAGTAGCAATCTCCTTATCGCATAAACTATGTCCCCTCATAGGTTATTTAGCTGTTGGATCCACCTAAGCTAAAAGTAATGTTCTACCTTAGGTAAGTAGGACACCCCTTTTCGGTGTGGGTAACACCGGGGGACCATGTTATGGATCATATGGTCTCATGTCATTTGAGGCTTATTCCCACATTAAGAAAAAGAATATGAATGATTGCCTAAGGAGGTTAACTTATTATGAGTGAGATTTATGGGGTATTAGCCATGCATTGCACAAGTATACTTTGAGGTTAATTATGAAGTATTTCTCTTATGTTATGATGATCTATGTATTGACTATGTTTATGACTTATGCTTTTCCAATGTCTTCATGATGAGGTTTAAACTTGATAAATTTCATACTTTCAAATGAAATGTCCATTTTTGCATGGTTTCAATGTTTTTATGCATGGCTATCATAGTTAGTGCATTTTTGTACTAACGCCTACTTTTCCTACATTTTTCCCAAGTGTAGGGTCCGGTTCTCAAGGCGATCATCATTGTGGCTAAGCTTGGATTTTCTTTATCCTAGCTTGTTGGTGAGTTCTCATGGTTCGAGGACGAATGTTGTCTCATTGTATTTTCATTTCAAACTATGTTGTATTGGATGTGTCCCTTTTCACTCGGACTATTGTAATAGATGGCTATGTTGAGACTTAGAGTCTACACTTCCGCTTTTTCTTTTATGAAGAATATTTTAGACTTGAAATGTAGTTTTATTCTTATTTTTCTATGACTTATGTTATGATATGATAAGTGGCTTGTATGGAGTCCTTCGGGGTTTTATACGCCATTTTACATCTAGGAGGTACCCCTGGGTCGTGACACATTACCTCGTATACATGATCATTTTGACCAGTTGCAGGGTGCATCCGTTTGCTCTAAAATTGATCTAAGGTCTGGCTGTCATCAGTTAAAGATTAGACCTGAGGATATAACAAAATCGGCATTTAGAACTCGCTATTAGCACTATGAGTTTCTAGTTATGTCATTTGGGCTGACAAATGCGCCTGTAACTTTCATGAGTTTGATGATTGGTGTGTTCAAACCATTTCTTGATACGTTTGTTATAGTATTTATTGATATTATAGTCTATTCTAAGAGTAATGAAGAGCATGCCGACCACCTTCGTATTGTTCTGGGTGTTCTTGGGAAACAAAAGTTGTATGCGAAATTTTCTAAGTGTGAATTGTGGTTGACTTCGGTTGCCTTTTTGAGTCATGTAGTTTCAAGGAAAGGGGTATGTAACACCCCGTAGTTTAGTAGGTCAACTAGACCTTGGCGTGAGGGTTAGAGTCATAGATTTGAATTTCCATACTTAGAAAGAAGGGTTTAGGGTGAAAATGCTAAGGTACGACTCCCCAAGGACCAACCAAGGATCCTTGGAGAGGACCCTAGAAAATACCTCAGAAATCTGCCTAGGGTAGTATCCACGAGTGGACCCACGCCCCGTAGGGGGATCCACACCCCGTGGATGAGTCTCGTGGGTCAAAACTCCTAAATTAATCTCCCAGACCCTCATCCACGGATGACCAGCATGAATCATGGGTGGACCCACTGCCCGTGTGCGTGGTCTCGTGAGGTGAGGCAGTGAGGTCTTCAAGTCAGTTAAGAGAGGGGACTTAGGGGTCATTCCATAATTAGTTAGGGGTTAAGTGGTATCATTTTAACTTAGTTTAGACCACCTATATAAACCTAAAAGACCCCTAAATACATTGATCCTCGATATTATTTTCAATTCACCAAAGAACCCAATTCTCTCTAAGAAATCCTCTCTCTAGAAGTGAAGAAGAAGAAGAAGAAGAAGAAGGGTCAAGCTAGGTCAATTCTTCCAATATTCCAAGCTTTGTGAGGGTTTATATCCGACATATGTTAGCTTATTCATCCATGGATTCTTCCATCCATGGAGTCCCTTAGAAATCCCCCAATTGTGAAGATGAAATCCCCAATTCAAGTTAGGGTTCCTTCTAATATTGTGGGTGTAGTTAAGTATGAATTCAATTGAGTGGATATTGATTGCTTATGATTGAATTGGTATAGAATCATGATATTATGATGAAATTACATTTTTTCATGGTTAACCCTAGTCTAATTGATGAATCAAGTAATGTGGGTTTATGTCTTGTGAAGAGAAATTGAGTATTCATAGATGATCTTCTAGAATTGTTGACATGAATAGTAATTGTTCAAGAATAGAAGCATGTAAACATGAATTGAACTATATTGAAGAATATATGATGGATCATGACTAGTAATGATTGACATTGAGTCCTTATGATGATTTATGATTAGAATCACTCAAGAATGAAGTATATGAATAGAATACCGTGTGACCTAGGTATCTATGATGAATGTTGATGACTATGGCTTGATAGTAAACCTAATATGATGAATGGTAGTTAGAAATTATGGTGGAAGGTCTTTTCTCACGTATACTACCTTATTAAGGTATGTATGTAGAATGTGAAGGGTCTTCTCACATAGATTGATTCTAGGTTAAAGGTTTACTCACCTAAAATAAATCAAATGATGTTAGCCTAAAATAGCTAGAAGTTGTGACATAAGATCCCTTCATGTATATCTTGACTTGGTAAGACAAGACCAAGCTTGGTAGCTTAAGTTAGGAGTTCTCATGGTAGCTTGGGATTGAGGAACCATACTCTCCTAAGGGTAGCTTGAATTAGCATTAAAGGGTGCTTTCATGGCAACTTGATTTAGTAGGACTTTTGGTAGCCTAGGATTGAGGAATCATACTCTCCTTAGGATAGCTTGGACTATCATCTTAGACTACTTTCATGGTAGCATGACATTGTTAGGCCAAGACCATTTCATGGTAGCTTAGGATTGAGAAATCATACTCTCCTCAGTGTAGCTTAGGATTGAGAAATCATACTCTCCTAAGGGTAACTTAGGATTGAGAAATCATACTCTCCTAAGGGTAGCTTATGATTTAGAACTCATACTCTCCTAAGGGTAGCTTAGGATTGACAACTCATAATCTCCTAAGGGTAGTTTGGACTTGCATGATGGTATGTTTTCCATTGTAATTTGATTTATCATAATGTAGTTAGGGTAGAAAGATCATTAGATTGGGTTAGAAATAGTAGCTTGGACTTGCATGCTAGTATATCTTCCATGGTAGCTTGGTCTAGCCTAGCATGGTGCTATTTTTTGGTAGCCTTGAGTTGCTATGTTGTAATTCCTCAAGTGAAGTGAAATGACTTCACTTGTTCTATGTAGAGAAGTGTTTTAAATGAATAATGGAAAATAGGTAAAGAGAGGGACTAGCCCCCAACTAAGGAGTATGTATGATAGCCTAAAGTGGTACTTAGCATGGGTAGGATTATGGGGTCTATGCATTGCACAAGTATAACTTGAATCTACTTATGAAGTGTTCTCTTATATGATGTATGCTTAGCTTGGATTGTTTCTATAGTTTCCTTCCATGATATGATTGACTAAAGGTGCTATTTCCTTTGTCTATGAGAAGTAAGCTAAAAGATGTGACCAAAGAATTATAAGTATGATTATGATGACCTAAGAGTAATACTTAGTGTGAATGATATTTATGGGGTCTTATTCATACATTGCACAAGTATGCTTTGAGGTTACTTATATTATGACATAGTTCTCTTATGAGATGAAGGTCTAAGTAGTGACCATGTTATGACTATGATATATCTCCTATGCTAATGAATTATGTCTTATGTGACTTATGCTTATATGATGATTATGTTGGAGACTATGCTTATGCCTTATGTTGGCTAACGCTTTTGTTATGCTCTTATGATGTTATGCTAGCTAACATATTTACTACATGTTATACTAACGCATACTTTTGCCTACATTCTTACCAAATGTAGGGTTTGATGATCTTGAGTTCTTTTCTTGAGGCTAGGTTTCTAGAAGAGCAAAGGAGTTGAATATTTGGTGAGTCCTCATAGCATCGAGGATGTGATCACCTTCCTTTTTGTCATTCTTTTATGTTTTAGACTTTTGTATGGGCTGCGTCCCAATGTTTTATTCAAGGTTGTAATAGATGGTTTGAGACAAAGTTTTGTAGACTTCCGCTTGCTTTTATAAAGACTTCGATTGTATGGAAAAAGTTTTAAAATTTCCGTATCATTTATATTATTTTATGTTATGATATGCTAAGAGGCTTGTATGAGACCCCTTCGGGATCGAGTACGCCTTGTAACATCTAGGGTGTACCCCTGGGTCGTGAACGGGTAATGGTAGATCCCCAAAAGATTGAAGCAGTTAGGAATTGGGTTCGGCCTAGTTCGGTAACGGAACTTAGGAGTTTTGTGGGGCTCGCTAGTTATTATAGACGGTTTGTGAAAAAACTTCTCTTCTATTGCCGCACACTTGATAAGGTTGACCAAAAAAGAGGTAACTTTTGAATGGACTGAAAAATTTGAGGAGATCTTTCAAAAGCTTAAGACTTTCTTGACCACAACACCAATTTCTGCACTATTGGTGGAAGATAAGGATTTTATTGTTTACTGTGACGCTTCACATTCGGGTTTGGGTGTGGTATTGATGCAGGATAAGAATGTCATAGCTTATGCATTACGATAGTTGAAAGTGCATGAACGAAATTACCCAACACATGATTTAGAGTTGGCAGCATTAGTGTTTGCTCTTGTCACGACCCAGACCGTCGTGATTGGCACCCACACTAACCCTCTAGTGGGAGAACCATTACTACAATCCAACTAAGCAATTTAACAAAAAACTAGGCATTTAAAGATACAAAAGCAGGTTTAAATGACAATATAATAAAAACGGAGTCCCCATAAACTCCAAAGGTTTAACAAACAACTAATAACAAATGTAGAAATACCCCTAGAACCTGAAAGTCATTGTACCAAAACTCTACTAACGACAAGTCTAAGAACAAGGGGTGCAACCCCGAAACTAAACAAACACCTTAACAAATAGTCTGAGTCCGAAAAGAGTGGACTTTAAACAAAAAGAGAACTCAAGGTAGCCCGAAGGAATTGACTCACCCTTGAATTCAATTGGCGATCATTGATCTTCTAAATGATGTCTGTCAATAGCAGTCGGAAGATGCCATGTACTCAACAAAAATAAGAGCAAGTGCAGTATCAGTACACAACCACCGTGTAATGGTAGGATCACACAGCTATCCTACTAAGTGTAACATAAACAGGTTAATAAAACATTATAACCATGCAATATACTGAACATATACAATATTGAATATCAGATGCTCAACAATATACATTTATAACAAGTCATTGGTCCTCTCATGGAAACCAAACCCAAACTGTTAGAATACCAAAATGTGATATCCGATCCAATGTTTATGCTGCAACGTGGCAACCGATCCCAGTTAGTTATGCCGGAACGTTGGAACCGATCCAAGTTAGTTATGTCAAAACGTGGCAACCGATCCATTCAACACACAATAATCACAATCACAAGTATATTCTCAATCATCATACAATAAAGAAGTGAGTCATGGCATACAATTATTCTTTCATACTCATAAAATTAGTGTGATCAACAATGCAACATTCGCATACATACATGCATCATAATGAAGCAAGAACAAACATATATCACACAATCATGAAATCACAACCATCACCTATTTCGAATTCAATCTTGAATCCCCTAAGGCACTTGAATCTTCCCTTTCTGAATTCTTTCCGCTTGTTCTAGGTCTACAAATAATTAATATATGCAAGGATCAACAATCAAAGGTCTAATTATCTGAATTATAATAAACCCAATATCCCTAGACCAAACCCTAGATCTCCATACCCAGATTAGGGTTGTTTTCACCATAATTCTCATATCAAAACCCTTCCTCATCAATAATAAGCCAAGAAAATAGGTTCTACGGATCGAAAAACGGATTTGGGGAGTTAAAATCTTACCTTTAGTGCTAAAAGAGGTGGAAAACCCCTGGGTTCGTTCCTTAGCTCTCAAGTTCGAAAATTGTTGAATAAAACATTTTTGGGATTTTATTTACAACTTAAGTCGCGTCTGTCCCACTAGAGCGATACCCACCCCGCTACAGCGGTAACGCCCTGGCAGCAGAAATCCCGCCCCAGCGACTTGCACGGAGACAGAATGTTGGAATTTGAATTCCAAGTCCCCACTTCACAACACACCTTCAACCCTTGAGATTTAAATACCACATGTTCACACTTCTACTCGCCCGAATTTGATTTCTTAAAGTCGTATGGGTTTCTTAACGTCTTAGCTATCCACTCAAGTAATCAAAATCATAATTAAATCACCCAATTGTTACCAGATTTCCCTAGACTTTACTGACTCTGATTTCGTCTAAATCTGGACTAGGTTGGGAAATTCCAAGTTACTAAGAAAAGTTTTCTGACCCCAACTCTTTCTCCATTGGCTTTTCCCTAACGATGGAATCAAGTCGTTACAATAGATACCAATTTACCCATCACTCATCCCCGAGTGATCAATTAGGGAAGACTGGCTAAAATAAGGATAGAGTAGTACTTGAATCGCTGAACAATAGGGGATACTTGTCTCACATGTCCTTAGCTTCCGGACATCGAAATCAAGAATTTCAATCGATTCTTCTTCATATAGAATGTCTTGTCTAACACAACTAAGTCTCACTTTATGATATAATCTTTGTCACCAACCAATTGAATAGCTACACATCATTCCATACAATGCCTCAATAACGTCATCACTATACTCAAGTGATAATTATTGTTGTATGTGCACTTAACTAACAACGAAGTTATTCCCTATAACCACCAAAGTTGATCGTACACTTCTGCAACATGTTATCAAGGACTTTGACACAAACATCAGGACGAATCCTTTCTCATATAACCATGATAAAATCCTGGATCAAAACTCGACACAATTAGAGGTGAACCTGAACCAACCAACACACAATCATAATACCCAAACATCATAGTTCTTATCAACATCTCTATGTCACAACCCAATTTCCCATGAGTTTAAGTTATAAAAATTTTGGTCTTTAGAAATCAGATACTCATTGAAGGATATGTCCAAGCAGACAAACCCTCCAACAACACTATCAAAATGCTAGATTTAGAAATTGTAGATTACCTCTTAAGAACAGTAGAATTGGACCCAATGATTCCCATATTCAACCACACAAAATCGATACATGACCTCGACGACAAGATAAATATTAAGATTGTTGGACAACCACAATTCGCATGGTAGATCCTCTAGAAATTCATAAGCAAGGTGGTACATGTAGCACCACTAATTAATTTAACAACTTCAAGAACACCAAATATGTCATTTGGAATAACCAAATATATCCAATCTTCCCACTCCATCAAGGGAACATCGCAGGGTTGGCACCCATGATCCAGCACTAGGGATCCACCCACAAAAGTGAAAACACACGTAATTATAGCTAGTGAAACATACTCACTATCGTGTACAAAACGAAATAAATAGTCATGTAAGCATTTCACGGAATAACACTAAAGGTTTTCCTATGAAGAGTCGATACCAGTCATTCCCATTCAGTTGCCTCCACATACTCCTCACATCATTCCACTAAAGTCCACTCTCAATACTAACAATCATCATGAAAACTCCGACCATTAACCTTACTCTAAACCAACACTTTTTAAATGAAACCTTCCTTAGATACTTTAACAATCAAAAGTAATAAACTTTACGACTCAAACCAAGTGTAAATCCTTTCAAAGGTTCAATACCTGATACAATTGATCATTTCTCACCTTACAGTTTCATACCTTGACAGAATACATCACCACGAATGTAGACTTACAATGAAAAATCTGAATTGTAAATTCAACTGTATAACACAATCCTCTTATCTCTCAACATTAGCTTATACCTTGAAATTTTTTATGATTTCATGGATCTTCGCTTATCATTGATCGCCTCTCCATCGATCTTACAATACCTTTCGCTAAAAATTCGATCGTACTCATTACTAAACTATAAACAGAAAGGACTAACCCCATTTTTATACGCACTTTGTTACTAACATCTTCAATTGCTTCCACCCAAGTATACTCAATGAGACTTTCTTTATCCATAAGTTTGTCATTCCGGTATTAATCCACTCTCTTATGGCTTAAGATAAAAACCCAAGTCCTCATACTACCCTCTCTCTTATGGCTTAAGATAAAAACACAAGTCCTCATACTACCCTCTCTCTTCTTAACAAGCAAGACAAGAGCAATCCACGGGGAAGTACTGGGACAAATGAAACCTTATCAAGAAGCTCTTGGATTTGAGACTTAAGCTCTCTTAATTCTGTTGGAGCCATACGATACGGAGGGATGGAAATGGGAATAGTGTCAGTTTCCGAGCCAATGAAGAAATATATATCTCTATCCGTAGGCATACCAGACAAATCCGTATGAGACACTTCCTTAAATTCAAACACTATGGGAATAGACTTAATAGAGGGAGACTTAACCTCAACATCCCAAACATGAGCCAAATAAGCCAAACAACCATGCCCTACCAGTTTCCTAACCCAAATGGAAGATATGATATTAGCTAGCTTAGGCTTGTACACCCCTTCCCACTCTAATCTTTCCCTACTGGGGATCTCTAGAGTTACCGACTTAGTATTAAAATTAAGCCCGGTATAATATGGGGACAACCAAGTCATGCCTAAGATTATATCAAGTCAGTCATGTCCAGCATAACCAAATCAATCCAGGTCTGAAAATCCCTAAACATAATAGGACAAACACGATACACAAGGGTGACTATGACTGACTCTTCAACTGGGGTAGAAACATGGATGGGGACATCAAGTATATTAGAAACAACATCTAATCCCCAAGAAATTGAACTAACACGTACGGATAAGTAGAACCCAGATCACACCAAAACAATAGCCATCCGAGCACACACAAGAGTAGCACTAGTGACCACTGCATCACATACCTCAAACTTGGTCTTGCCCAGAAAAGCATATAAATGAGCCTTATTGTCTTGACGGGCAACCTCATCACCTGACTACACTACTCATCTACCTCCATTACTCCATTATCATTTCCCCGGCCTCTACGGCCTCGCTGATTTCCCCCTCATATGCCCAGTTTCTCCACAATTTTAACACACCTTATAACTTATATTTGATTGTTGAACACTGAATTAGATCACGGGGGTTAGTTCGGGTACGATTCGGGGTCCATAATTATGACTAAAGGAAAACAAAGGAAACAGAGCTGAGATTCTGTCTTGCCCTGTCCCACTATGGCGGGAGAAATCCCGCACTGGCAGTCTTGCACTGGCGAGATTATCCCACCTCAGTGGCTCCGACGAAAATAGAACCCCTGCCAACAATTTCTGGGGTTCCTCTCTTTTCTATATTTTCCCTAGAATTCCCGGCTATAACTAGGCATTTAAGAAAATCCATTTAGATAGTACAATCATTGTCTAACCCCCGGTCAACCCAACAAAGTACGCACTTTAGAATCCTTTTACATCATTTCAACACTACCACACACATATCCCCAGGATACACCCAGACTCTCACACGGTTATTACTCAAGCGCAAGACACGTCCAAATATTTCTTATGAATCACCCCGTACATTATCTAGACCCTTGCATCAAACTTAGTCATGACCTTCTTTTCACAACAAGTTTCGTGATACTCAACAATTACAACTTGCATAGTTTCAATCAATTCAGCCAGCATATTGCACATATCAAAAATCAAACCCACACTTATTGTGCACATGATCATATCATTACATCCAAGAAAATACACCTTTTGCATTCACAGTTAATTCAGGCAACAAGGAACACACATTCACAGTTTTCAAGTTACAACTCGCAAACAAGCCCGATTTCTAAATTAGTTAGTTCAATAGATGACCATTACCGATCATCTATGCCTTTTACGGCCCCTAAGGCCAAATACCAATTGAAACCTTCTTAGTTCCAATACTTGCTTGTGTCCCTTCGGCCCGGACTACAACGTCTAGTTCACTCCATTGAGATACCAATTGGAATCGGGAGATACCAATTGGACTCAACTCATACCACAAGCGACAATATTAGCTAGTGATTCCCACAAAACTGCTAATTTCAATCATAGAACTTGGTCAAACCCAATTCATAACTGCCTCAATCTTTAACCGATGGCAACCAGACCTTAAATCAATCTTAGAGAAAATTGATGCACCTTGCACTTGGTCAAAAGGTCATCTATCCAAGGCAATCGATACTTGTTTTGAATGGTGACCCTATTCAATTGCCGGTAGTCTATACACATCCTCTCTTGCTAGTAATGGTGTTACCACTTTTGTTGCTCTAGTTCAGACCATAGAGTGAAGAAGGAAAGATACCAATTTGTATTACCCAGATACCAATTGAATTTAAGTCATAGCATGAAGGAGTAGAAAGAAGTGAGTTTTTCCTAAAGTCCTATAGCCTCTCGAAGAAAAGTACGGACGTCATCTACCGTTCTGCAAAACTCTATTGAACTTATTTTGGTACAATGAGATCAACGAACATAGGGCTCTAATACCAACTTTCTCACGACCCAAACCATCGTGATTGGCACCCACACTAACCCTCCGGTAGGAGAGCCATTACTACAACTCAACTAAGCAATTTAACGAAAAACTAGGCATTTAAAGATACAAAAGCAGGTTTAAAGGACAATATAATAAATACGGAGTCCCCATAAACTCAAAGGTGTAACAAACAACTCATAACAAATGCGGAAATACCCCTAGAACCTAAAAGTCATTGTACCAAAACTCTACTAACGATAAGTCTAAGAACAAGGGGTACAACCCCGAAACTAAACAAACACCTTAACAAATAATCTGAGTCTAAAAAGAGTGGACTTTAAACAAAAAGCAAACTCAAGGAAGCTCGAAAGAACTGGCTCACCCTTGAATTCGATCGGCGATCATTAATCTTCTAAACGAGGTCTGTCAATAGCCGCCGAAAGATGCCCTATACTCAACAAAAATAAGAGCAAGTGTAGTATCAGTACACAACCATCATGTACTGGTAGGATCACACGGCTATCCCACTAAGTGTAACATAAACAAGTTAATACAACATTATAACTATGCAATATACTGAACATATACAATATTGAATATTGCATGCTCAACAATATAGATTTATAACAAGTCATTGGTCCTCTCATGGAACCCAAACCCAAACTGTTAAAATACCGAAATGTGGTATCTGATCAAATATTTATATCGGAACATGGCAACCGATCCCATATTTATGTCGAAACGTGGCAACCAATCCTAGTTAGTTATGCCGAAACGTGGCAATCGATCCCAATTAGTTATGCCAAAACATGGCAACCGATCACAGTTAGTTATGCCGGCACATGGCAACCGATCCATTCAACACACAATAATCACAATCACAAGTATATTCTCAATCATCATACAATAAAGAAGTGAGTCATGGCATACAATTATTCTTTCATACTCATAAAATTAGTGTGATCAACAATGCAACATTCGCATACATACATGCATCATAATGAAGCAAGAACAAACATATATCACACAATCATGAAATCACAACCATCACATATTTCGAATTCAATCTTGAATCCCCTAAGACACTTGAATCTTCCCTTTTCGGATTCTTTCCGTTTGTTCTAGGTCTACAAACAATTAATATACGCAAGGATCAACAATCAAAGGTCTAATTATCTAGATTATAATAAATCCAATAACCCTAGACCAAACCCTAGTTCTCCATACCCAGATTAGGGTTGTTTCCACCATAATTCTTATATCAAAAACCTTCCCCATCGATAATAACCCAAGAAAATAGGTTTTACGAATTGAAAAATGGATTTGGGGAGTTAAAATCGTACTTTTAGTGCTAAAAGAGGTGGAAAACCTTCAACAAAACCCATGGGTTTGTTTCTTGGCTCTCAAGTTCGAAAATTGCAGAATAAAACATTTTTGGGGTTTTATTTACTACTTAAGTTACGTCTGTCCCACCATAGCACTACCCACCCCGCTACAACGGCAACGCCCTGGCGGCAGAAATCCCGCCCCAATAGCTTGCACAGAGACAGAATGCTAGAATTTGAATTCCAAGCCCCAATTTCACAACACACCTTCAACCCTTGACATTCAAAGACCACCTGTTCACGCTAAGATCATTTTCGGGAGTTCTACTCTCCCGAATTCGATTTCGTAAACGGGTTCCTTAATGTCTTAGCTATCCACTCAAGTAAAGAAAATCATAATTAAATCACCCAATTTTTACCAGATTTCCCTAGACTTTACTGACTCCAATTTCGTCCAAATCTGGACTAGGTTAGGAAATTCCAAGTTATTAAGAAAAGTTTTGTTACCCTAACTCATTCTCCATTGGCTTTTTCCTACCGACGGAATCAGGTCATTACAACTCTTAGGATCTGGCGGCATTATCTTTGTGGAGTTAAGTGTGAGGTATTTACTGACCACAGTAGCCTATAACATGTATTCACTAAAAAAGAATTAAATCTGAGATAGCAAAGGAGGATGGAATTACTCAAGGATTATGATGTGACTATCCAGTATCATCCGGGTAAGTCTAACATGGTGGCAGATGCATTAAGTTGGAAAGCGGTGAGTATGGGTAGTCTAGTCTGCTTGGGCGTGACCAAGCGACCTTTGGCTAAAGAAATTCATCATTTGGAGTCTAAGTTCATGCGGTTGGGCATCTAAGAAAAAGGTAGGGTGTTAGATAACATTGAGGTTAGGGCCACTTTCATTGAGGAAATCAATGTTAAACAGTTTGGGGATGAGAAATTAAATGAGCTTAGAGAGAAGACAGTGTGTGGTAAGGCACAAGCTATGGTGCTTGATGCGGGGGGTGTGCTTAGTTTTAAAGGAAGAATTTGTGTCCCTCGAGTGGATGACTTGATACAAAAATTGTTGACAGAATCCCATGGTTCACAATTTTCCATTCATACGGGTGTGACCAAGATGTACTAAGATTTGAAGTGACTTTATTAGTGGCCTGACATGAAAAAAGATATAACAGAGTTTGTGGCTAAGTGTCAAAATTGCCAACAAGTAAAATATGAGCATCAAAAGCCTGCAGGTTTGCTGCAGATAATGCAAATTTCAGAATGGAAGTGGGAAAGAATAGCTATGGATTTTGTGGTTGGTCTCCCCAAGACCTAGGGGAAGTTTTATTCTATTTGGGTAGTGGTTGATAAATTGACTTCATTCTAGTCAGAGTAGATTATAATATGCAGGAATTGGCTAAGGTGTATGAGAAACAGATAGTAAGGTTGCACGGAGTTCCCTTTTCTATCATTTCGGACCATGGTATGCAGTTCACATCCAAGTTTTGGGGAAAAGTACATGAAGAGTTGGGTACGCAACTCACTTTTAGCACAACCTTCCATCTGCAAATGGACTGGCAATCAAAGAGGATCATTCAAGTGTTAGAGGACATGTTGAGGGCATGTGTGATTGACTTTGGGGGACATTGGGATAAGTTCCTACCTTTGTGTGAGTTATCATATAATAAAAGTTACCAGCACTGATATGGCACCATTTGAGACATTAATTGGGAGACGATGTAGATCACCCATATGATAGTTTGAGGCTGGAGATGTGAAACCTTTGGGGGTCGACTTGGTGAAGGATGCTCAGGATAAGGTCAGAAGCATCCAAGCTAAGCTCCTAGCAGTCCAAAATAGACACAAAAAGTATGCCGATCATAAGGTAAGATACATGGTATTTCATACTAGTGAGAACGTTCTTCTTAAGGTGTCACCCTTGAAAGGGGTGATGAGATTCGGCAAGAAGGGCAAACTTAGTCCTCGATACATTGGACCATTCGAAGTTCTTAACTGAGTAGGGCCAGTGTATTATAGGTTGGCTTTACCTCCTAACTTATCGGGAGTTCATTCGGTATTTCAGGTGTCTGTGTTGAAGAAGTATCACGGGGACAGGCATTACATCATAAAGTGGGACTCAGTGTTGTTAGACAAAGGCCTTCAGTATGAGGAGGAACCGATTACAATTCTTAATCGTGATGTCCAGAAGTTGAGCACCAACGAGATTAAGCCCATAAAAGTTCAATGAAAGCATCATCTAGTTGAGGAAGCTAATTGGGAGACCGAGAAGGACAAGTGAGACAAGTATCCAAGTTATTAAATGATTCAGGTAGTACTCTACCCTTACTTTAGACAGTCTTTCCTAGTTGATCACTCGGGGACAAGTGATGGATAAATTAGTATCTATTGTAAAAACCTCATTCCGTCGTTAGGGAAAAGCCAATGGGGAAAGAATTGGGGTAAGAAAACATTTGGGTAGTAACTTGGAAATTTCTAGCCTAGTCCAGATTTGGACAAAATCTGAGTCATGTGAGTTCTAGGTAAATATGGTAATTAATGAGAGATCTAATTATATTTTTATACATGAGTAGATAGCTAAGATATTAAGGAACCCGTACGACTTTATGAAATTGAATTCGGGCAAGTAGAACTCCCGAAAACGGGCATAGCGTGAACGGGTATTTTCTGAATGTCATGGGTTGAGGATGTGTTGTGAAATGGGGTTTTGAAACTATAATTCGAACTCTCTGTTTCCGTGCAAGCATCCAAGGACGGATTTATCCCGCTAGGGAGGGGCCGCTGTAGCGGGATTGGGGCTGCCATAGCAAGACAGTCGCGACTTAAGTCGAAATTAAACCCCAAAAATGTCATTATTCTGCAAACTTTGTTCTTAAGAGTTAGGAGATGACCTAAGACAATTTCTTGACAGTTTTCCATGATTTTTGGAGTTAAAGGTAAGAATTTCACTCCCCAAATTCATTTTTCGATCCGTAGATATTAGTTTCTTGGTTTATAATCCATGGCGGAGGGTTTTGATCTGGAATTTATGATGGAGAAAGCCCTAAGTTGGGTATTTGGATCATGGATTTGGCCTAGGGTTGATAATGTTGATTATAATCTGGGTAATTAGACTTTGATTATTGATCCTCACGTTATATTAATTGTTTGTAGACCAAGAACAAGCAAAAAGAATCTGAAAAGGGAAGAATCAAGTTTCTTAGGAGGATTCAAACTTTGTTCAAGGTAAGTGATGGTTGTGATTTCATGTTTGTGTGATGTATGTTAGTGTATGCTTCATTGTATTGCATGTATGTATGTGAATGTTGCACTATTGATCACACCTAATGTGAATGAGTATGAACGAATAACTATATGTCATGAATCGCCTCTTGATTGTATAATTATTAGAATATACATTGTGATTGTGATTGTGGTATGTTGAATAGATCGGGTGTCACGTTCTGACACACTAACTAGGATCGGATTTCACCTATTGACATACATATTGAATCAGGTGTCACGTTCTGACACATTAACTTGGATTGGGTGTCACAATCTGGCACACTAACAGTTTGGGTATAGGGTCCATGAGAGGACCATTGACTTGTCATATATGTGTATTATTGAGAATGTTATAATTGATATTATATATGTTCGGTGTATGCATGTTTACTATGTTGTAACTGATTCTGTATGTCCACCTACTAGGATAGCCGCGTGATCTTACCAATACACTGTGGTTGTGTACTGATACTGCACTTTCTCTTTCTTTCTTGAGTACAGGGCATCTTCAAGCGGCTACTGACAGACCTCGTTTAGAAGATCACTAATCGTCATCGAATTCAAAGGTGAGCCAGTTCTTCCAAGCTGTTGTTAACACCCAATTTTGGACTTCCACAATATAGATTAATCATCTAGCTTCTTCAATTTTAAACTATTTAAAATAATTAGTTTTATTTAAAAAATCAAATATTTTTTCTAGTTGTTTTTGAGTAATTCTAATCATTTTATAAAATAATTTTTATATAATTATATATATAATTAGTACATTTTATGAACGTTAAAAAATCGTCTCAAACGATTTTAATTTTTTAGTAAATATTTTATTAAATGAGTTTAGTTAATTAATAGTTCATATTTTGAATTAATTAGTTTATATTTAAGTTAAAATATTTTATTTCGTTAAGATTAAGAAGCTCATTGACTAATTATATTAATTCGTCCTATTTAATTATTAGTCGAATTTACTAATTAACCCAATATGACTAAGTCCTTAATTCATTGGCTATAATTACAATCAATTCGGCCAAATTCTCAATTCAAGTCTAACCCTTTATTGTAATTTTAATTCCCCCTTTTGCCTCCCTTTAAACTCATTTGTAAAATCCGTTTTTTGGGCCTTTTATTTCAAATTTCCAGAACCATCAGCCCATCTTCCCAATTTACAATTCAACAAAATATTCCACCAGTCCACTTTCAATTTTAAATACCCCACCAGCAATACAAACAAATTACCAAAGACCCATACAATACATACATCAAATACAACGCCAAAACCGACCCATACCAGCCTCTTCTTCCTTAACGAGAACGCGAACAAACCTAAAAAGTTGAACCAATGACCCAGTCCATTCTCACGTGTGTCCTCTCCGTACGAGAAGATTCTTGATCGAGACAGGTGGAGGCATCATGTTGCCTTTCCATCCTTCCTCCAAGATCGGACGTCCCAAATCATTTTTTCGTTGAAAGTGGGTACGAATTCCAACTGTTGGATCCTTATCTTCTAAGAAAGAATTTGAATTTCGAATTCAAATTGGGCCCAATTTATATCTATTTGCCCCTAATTTCAGCCTGGATCCTCTTCTATAAATTCTTCCTTTTCACTCTTTGTTGGGGGTTGGAAGAAAGTGGTCAAAAATAGGTGAAAGAATATCGAGGAAAAAACCAAAAAATATAGCTTACATTCCAGATTGATTCTAGTATAGTGACTACACATAAAATAGGTTTTTTTTTATTATTCATTGCTTGTCGGGGTCCATAGAAATCTTTGAAGTTTCACATAGTGTGGTGGAAATGCCCTTCAAGCTCGTCGATTCCAGTATCGCTGCTTCGGAGAAGGTAAATCCATCACCTTTATGAGTATTCAAACTTTCATTGTTGGTTTGTGTTTACATTTCTCTATTTGGGTCTATTTGTTTCTTATTGTTTTCTTTTGTTGAAATTTTTTGATGGGTAGTTTTAGCATACTTGAAGATTGGTGTTCCCTATTAAAATTAATAGGATATGGTTCGTTGTGTTTAAAATTCTTTAGATTCTGCTTCGGATTTAGTTAGCTATTCAACCTATGTTAAATTTGTATACCAATTTTTGTCCAAAATTTGATTTGTTTCACGACTTGAGTTGTCTTCAATCTCCATTTCATGTCTCGATTTTGATTCTCCGTTTTGCCTTGCCTCATGATCTAGGTCTCTTTATTTTATGTCCGGTTTCATATAGCTTTATTGATAAGGTTGCTTAACTCATTTTATGCCCTTGTGCGTAAATTCTTAAATGATAGAAAGTTGATTATGGTTGGTGAATAAGAGCTTCTTCTTTTTTTAGTTTGACATTTGCCTTTATTTGAATGTTATATTCATAAGCATATCTTTATTTTTGGTTGCATGTTGCTACTAGTGTAAATCATGAATCTCTATAAAACGATTATTTTTTCTTATCATAAGCTACTGCCTCATTAAGATGCATACCATCCTCCTGCTTATGATCAATTATCATGTGGAGTTTAATATGTTTTTTGTTTCTTTTTCTATGTTAATACTAGTTAATGTAGTAGTACTCTCACATATCGCCTCTTATTAATTATCAACAATTAATTGGGTTTCCCTAGTAGAATCTAGTTTTTCTTTCTTTTATGCTTGTTATATCAAATATGTCGGATACAAAATGTTACATCTTATTATTCAAAGTTAGGTCCTTCGCATTATTATCATGAGTATCGGTCGAGTTTCTTATCAAGGCTATGCTTGTTTGCTTTGGTATCACTGACTCTTCCAAATTATACCCAAAATTCCTTGATGAGCTATTAATTCGTATACTTTATTTTGTTTGTGCATGAACTCCCTCGGATTGAGTCATTTGGACTCCACTCGTTCTCCCCGCATTTTCGAGAGATCCTTAAGAGTCCAAGAAGGACTGTATACACATTGTATATAGCAAATATACGGGAGATGTAGAACAATATACAGTGAGTATATTATGTATAAATGTAGAGAAATGGGCCCAAAAAGCCCTAAAATTTCAGCTTCGTATTTTATTAATATTGGGCCTAAGTCCCTTTGTATTTTAATTAGTATAACTTACATAAATCACATAGTGTAAGGAGTAAATTACATTATATCCCTACATTTTTTTTAATTACAATAATCCCTTAATTTTTGCACAATCTGGATACATAATTCACAATCTGGATACATTAATGCTGATACATTATGTAACAAGTTGTTACACTGAAAAAGGAAAAAAATCAAAATATCCCATAAATTACGCTTACACATTTACTGTTAATCAGTCATACACAAATCTTGACAGAACCAACAATTAAAAAAAATCAAATTTCTTCTCCTTATTCATCTTTCTCCATGTTCATCAAAGAACAGTTCAAATTTTAGATTCAAATTTGCCAAAAATTTGATAAGATACATAATGAATAGTTATTGCACAAATAATTTCTTTTGAGTCTCAAATCTAGAATTGGAGGAGATCATGAGATGAGAAAAACTTAAAAATTTGATATATAGCAGAAGAAAATCACGAGGAAGTGTTATTGACAATGGGATTTAATTCCTGGCAAATTGTAACAGGATTGCACAATTCAAAATTCAAAATTCTTCTTCCCATTCTTCTTAAAACTCTCAATTTTTGAATCAAAATTTTGAGATACATTGGAGATGTGATACTTTGTTGAGGTGAAGAAACAAGAGCTTGGATTTTCAATATATCCGCTATGTATTAATACAACAGATAAAAAAGTTGAAGAGATACATGCTTTGATGGATCATCTATCTCTTTTATAGTGTAGTGTGATTGTTTATTGAATTGTGTTTTCGAGATGGATAGATTTATCAATACATTACTATTTATGTATCTTATTTAAATTAATAAGTGTTGTATTTCTACTAGATACATTAAATAAGTAATTATTGTCCATAACATGTTATATTTCAGATCGATACATTGTTGTTTGGTAATTGCTATGTATCAGATACATTTAGTATAAATTCAAATTTACGTATCATACCTAAGAAATTAGTGCATGATACATTATTATTTATGTATCTTATTTTGTTTGAGAAATACTATATTTTAAAATTATAAAAAAATGCATTATACATGTAATTGTTCCAAAATAACTTCTTTTTTGTGTGTGTGATACATAACACAAAGCTTATGTATCAAGTACATTTATATTGAACATGATAAACACTAATATAAGATTCAATAACATTAGAGTTATGTATCAATACCTTAAATATGAACATGATATATTGCATAAAACAAAAGCTATTGTAGCAGTGGTATATCGGATCAATGATAACACTAACAAAAACTAATATAAGAATCAAAATAAACGAGATATTTAAAAATCTGTATCTTTGATAGTGATGGCCGTGTAATGACAGATCCAACTTTTTTCTTCTCATTTTTTTGGACGTTTTTCAACAGTAGATACATTAAAAGAAAATATATATTTTTCAAAAAAAAATTCAGCGACGATATGATGAACTAAAATTGCAAAGGTTTAATAAGATTTCAATATGGTCAGGAGGCGGAGGTAATTTATTTTTTTAAGATGAAAAAAATTGGAAATTGAAGTGATGGAAAGAAATCTACCTCTTAAATAATTTGAAATCATTAATTGAAAATAGAAAAGATTTGAAATTCAAAAATAGATTAATTGATGTAATTATAGAGAGATTTGTGGCATGAAATAAGGAAGAAAAATCATGGGTATGAGATTTCAAATTAATGTATCCGGAAAAGTGGATTATGGAGGAAAAGAAGGGATTTTTGATATTTTTTGAAATGGTAGGGAAATTAATAAAATATGATAATAAATGGTGTGTAGTTAAGTAATTTTTCCTTTTCAATATTACTATTTTATTAGTTTATGACAGGGGCAAGAATTGGGGCCTTAAGAAAAACAAATTTCAAAGATTAGTCTAGAACATGTATTAAATATTGGGCCTTTGGTGCCTAAACCAAAAATTAGACCCAGGTGCTGGCCTAGGCAAACAGAACCTAACTTGGGTCCAGTTTCTCTTCTTCGTTTCCTATTTATTTTAATTGTTATTGTTTATTTACTTGTTTGTTTAATTTTAAGGTTGTTCTCTAAACCAGTTCCCCAAAAAATCACTATTTTGAAATAATTACTTGTATTTTTCAAAGGATTAAATAAATTATATATATTTTATTACTTCAATTGCTTTGAAATATTTTTCTTATGTAATATTTCTCCAATATTTCCCTCTCCCTTAAAAAAGATTTTAAGTCTTAGTTTTGTTTATTTTCTTAATCTAATTAACCATGCTTTTCTTATAAAAACAATTAGCCAAATAATTAATTGTCAGATAACCGCAAGTTCGCGGGCGTTTTAGGTGCCTTTAAACCCTTCCTAAAATGTTAATATGAACCTCGAACCCTTTTATTATTTTCAATTGATTTCTATCTTAATCCTTTTTGAAAAATTTAGTTTTTCTTAAGTTTTCTTTAAAAATTAAGTGGTGACTCATAAAATCCAGTCGTTTTCTCTTTTCTAAATAAAACAAAACGGCGACTCCGCTGGATAGTTGAATTAGTTTCTAACCTTGAAATTAATGTGCTCGGCTAATATTTGCTTATTTGTTTTTGTAATATTAAACTATTGCATTCATGGCATAATATATTTCGTCAAATGACACTTGTTTTATTTTCCACTTAAAGGACGATTTTTGGACCGCAATAGTTCGTTAACCAAATTGTTCTCGAGATACCCTGGCGAAAGTACTTGGTCAGTGGATGGTCAACAGTCGTTAACTGCCCCAATCCAAGTAGTCCGATTGAGTGACCGGTCCACTAAAAAATAAAGCCTACTCTTAGTCAAACTAGCGTAGAGTGAAGCCCAATCCTGAAACTTAGTGCATTGACCTAAGATGACCCAACATCCAAGGCGTGTTGGGCCCACTAGAGATATGTAATGACTGGTTTCCGGCGTTATAGAAAAGCCAACATGGAAAATTTTTGGGTTGGGAAACTTTTTTGTAGTAACTTGAAATTTTCCAACCTAATCCAAATTTGGACGAAATCGGAGTCAGTAAAGTCTAGAGAAATATGGTAGCAATTGGGTGATTTAATTATGATTTTGATTACATGAGTAGGTAGCTAAGACATTAAAGAATCTGTAAGACTTTACGAAATTGAATTCGGGTGAGTAGAACTCCTGAAATCGATCTTAACGTGAACAGATATTTTTTGAGTGTCATTGGTTGAAGGTGTGTTGTGAAATGAGGTCTTGCAATTATTATTTTTTCTCACTAGATCCGTGCAAGCCGCTGAGGCGGGATTTCTGTCGCCAGGGATGGGTTATTGTAGCGGGTAAGTGCCGTCATAGAGGGACAGACGCGACATAAAGTCAGAAATAAACCCCAAAATTGTTTCATTCTCCAATTTTTGAACTTGAGAGCTAAGGAACGAACCCAGGAGACTTCTTGACAATTTTCCACCTTTCTTGAGACTAAAGGTTTTTAACTCCCCAAATCTATTTTTTGAGCTGTAAAACGTAATCTAATGGATAATTATCGATGGGGGAGGGTTTTGATCTAAAATTATAAAGGAAACAACCCTAATTTGGATAATGGGATCATAAGTTTGATCTAGGGTTGATACGATTGTTGGTAATTCGAGTAACTAATTATTGTTTATTGATTCTCGTATTATATTAATTGCTTGTAGACCAAGAACAAGCGAAAGGAATTTGGAAAGGGAAGAATCAAGTTTCTTAGGGGATTCAAGCTTGTTTTGAGGTAGGTGATGGTTCTTATTTCATGTTGTGTGATATATGTCTGTTCTTGCTTCATTATGATGTATGTATGTATGCGAATGTTGCATTATTGATCACACTAATTGTAAATGAGTATGAACAAATGACTACATGCCTTTAATCCCTTCTTGATTGTATGATTATTGAGAATATACTTGTGATTGTGGTTGTGACTTGTTGAATGGATCAGGTGTTGCGTTCCGATACACTAACTTGGATCGGTTGCCACGTTCCGGCATAAGCATTGGACCAGGTACCACGTACTGGTACACTAACTGTTTGAGTTTGAGTTTCATGAGAGGACCAATGACTTGTTGTAAATGTATATTTTTGAGAATGTGATAATCAAAATTGTACATGTTCGGTATTTACATGTTTATAATGTTGTATTTACTTGCTTATGTTGCACTTTGTAGGATAGCTGTGTGATCCTACTTGTACATTGTGGTTGTGTACTAATACTGCACTTGTTCTTTCTTTTGTTGAGTACAGGGCATCTTCAGCCGGCTATTGACAGACCTCGTCTAGAAGATTTGTGATCGTCGATAGAATTCAAGGGTGAGCCAGCTCTTCCGGGTTGCCTTGAGTTCTCCTTTTTGTTTAGTCCATCTTTTTGGACTTAGATTTCTCTTCGTCTAGAAGATTTGTGATCATCGATAGAATTCAAGGTTGAGCCAGCTTTTCCGGGCTGCCTTGAGTTCTCCTTTTTGTTTAGTCTATCTTTTTGGACTTAGATTTCTCTTGTTTAGTTTGGGTTGTACCCATTTCTTTAGACTATGGTTAATTGTTAGAGTTTTGGTACATTGACTTTCAGGTTCTAGGCATTTAATTCCGCAAATTCGTTGTCAGATCTTTTGGAAGTTTATAGGAACTTCAGTATTAAATTATTTAAACCTGCTTCTGTAGCTTTAAATTTTTTAGTTGGGCTGTAGTAATGGTCCTCCCACCGTAGGGTTAGTGTGTGTGTCACTCACGATGGTATGGGTCATGACAAAGTTTGTATTAGAGCCTAGGTTCATTGCTCTCGATGTATCAAAACATGTCTAGTAGAGTCTTGTGGAATGGTACAGAGAAGTCTGTATTTTTCTTCGAGAGGCTATAGGACTTTAAGAAATCTCTTTGTTTTCTCTTGTCTCTTTTCTTGATATAACTTGATTCCAATTGGTATCTAATCTCCTTCACTCTTTTGTTCGCAGATGGTTAACACTAGATTCAATGGCGTCAGGCCCATAGCTCCCGCCAATGCTCTAGTTGAGGAATCTGCAGCGAGAGGTTGCAGTCGAGGCAGGGGTAGAGGAAGAGTTAGGGGTAGAGGTCGTAGAAAAGTAGCACTTACTAGGGATGGAGCTTCTGTTGAGAATGCTCCCAGAAATGAGAACCCTCATATGCATCATGAAGAGAATGAGGAGAATGTTAAGGTTGATAATGAGGAGGATATTGGACAAGAAGAAGAGGTGTAGGCTGTGACCACATGTATTCCTCCCTTAGACCCAGTGTTAGCTCAACAGATTATGTCGTTCTTGAAAGGATTGGTTGGTCCTGGAGTGCTTCCATCTATTCAAGCAACTCAAGTTCCCACCAATCCCCCGATTGATAACACTACCCCTAAGGTAGGTGGAACTGGAGGTACTGATGCATTCTTCCGCCCTTTGTTGGGTCAAGTTATGACTTGTAATGAGCAGGAAATGTTGACTAATTTTTTGAAGCTAAAGCCTCTTGTATTTCTTGGTTCGAGAGTGAGGATGCTTATGAGTTTATTTTAGATTGCTATGCGAGGCATCATAAGTTGGGAATTGTCCATCAGCACAGGGTTGAATTTGTGACATTTCAACTTCAAGAAGAGGCTAAGCAGTGGTGGAGAGACTATATGGAATGCATATCTTCAACTTTACCCCCACTCTTTTGGACTCAGTTTCATGCTCTATTTTTAGAGAAGTATATGCCCCGGACTTTGAGAGATCGTAAGAAAGATGAGTTCATGGCGTTGGAGCAATGTGGTATGACTGAGGCTGTTTATGAGGCTAAGTTCCATGCTTTGTCTAGATATGCTACTCAATTGGTGACTATTCAGGAAGAGAGCATTCGTCTCTTTGTTAGGGGACTGGATTCTGAGTTACAAGTATTGTCTATTAGTATGACCACTGCAGGAAAAAGTTTTAATGAAGTGACAGGCTTTGTGAAGAAAGTGGAGGGGGTGAGGCGAGACGGTCAGGCTAAGGCATTGACTAAGAAAGCCAAAACTTTAGGCAACTTTAAGGGATCTTACTCCAGAGGTTCAGGGAGGCCGACTCTTGCATCCCGGCCAATTCAGTCTGCCATGCCCGCTTCTATAGGTAATTACTCTGGAACTCCACTTCAGAATTTGATTCAAGATAACTAGGGAGTCGTACCTTCGGTGGGCAGCAGACCATCTTTTGATCGTACTTGCTATAATTATGGAGAACCTGGGCATATGAGGAGAGATTTTCCCCACCCGCGCATGATTGATTCCGCGCAGCAGCAGTTAGAGCAGTGGTACCCGTCGGGAATGGTAATAATGGTCGAAGTCATCCACAAAGTGGGTGAAGAGGTAATCAGCAAGGCCGTGGGGTAGATGAAATGGTAACGCAGGCAGAGGTGCAGTGCAGCCAGGTAGGGAAGTCTCCTGTCACGATGATAGGGATTAGTGTTATGCCTTTCCGGGCAAGACCGAGGCGGAGTCGTCTGATGCGGTGATCACATGTACTATTCTTGCTTGTGACCGGATGGCTAATGTGTTATTTGATCCGGGTTCTACTTATTCTTATGTATCTATGTGATTTTCCCCAGAGTTTGATATGATTTGTGATATACTTGATGCCCCTATTCATGTTTCTACCCCAGTTGTAATGTCGGTCATAGTCACCCAAGTCTATCATGCCTGTCCTATTTTGTTTATGGGTTTTCAGACTTGGGCTGATTTGGTGATTTTGGATATGACTGACTTTGATATAATCTTAGGCATGACTTGGTTGTCCCCCTAATATGTGGTGTTAAATTGTAATACTAAGTCTGTAACTCTAGAAATTTTGGGAAGGGAAAAATTAGAGTGCGAAGGGGTGTACAAGCCTAAGCAAGCTAAGATCATATCCTCTATTCGGGCTAGTAAACTTATAGGGCAGGGTTGTTTAACTTATTTGGCTCATATTTGAGATGTTGAGGTTGAGTGTCCATCTATTGAGTCTATTCTTGTGGTGTCAGAATTTAGAGAAGTGTTTCCTACTGATTTGCCTGGTATGCCTCCGGATAGAAATATAGATTTATGTATTGATTTGGAACCTGGTACCCTCCCCATTTCTATCCCTCCATATTGTATGGCTCCAACAGAGTTAAGAGAGCTTAAGGCTCAAATCGAACAACTTCTTGATAAAAGATTTATCGTCCTAGTGCTTCTATGTGGGGTGCCCCATTTTTGTTTGTTAAGAAAAGGATGGTAGTATGAGGATGTGTATAGATTATCAGAAATTGAATTGGGTCACCATTCGAAACAAGTACCCATTGCCTCAGATAGATGATCTTTTTGACCAATTTCAAGGTGCATCAGTCTTCTCCAAAATTGATCTAAGGTATGGTTACCATCAATTAAAAATTAGGCCTGAGGATGTGCCCAAGATGACGTTTAGAACCCGCTATGGGCACTATGAGTTCCTAGTTATGACTTTTGGTTTGACTAAAGCGCCTGAAGCCTTTATGAGTTTGATAAATGGGGTGTTCAAACCATTTCTTGATTCGTTTGATATAGTCTTTATTGATGATATTTTGTTCTATTCGAAAAGTTAGGAAGAGCATGTCGACCACCTTCGTATTGTTTTGGGTGTTCTTGGGAAACAAAGGTTGTACGCAAAATTTTCTAAGTGTGAATTTTGGTTGACTTCGGTTGCCTTTTTGGGGCATGTAGTTTCAAAGAAAGGGGTAATCCTAGATCCCCAAAAGATCGAAGTGGTTAGAAATTGGTTTCGACCAAGTTCTATGACTGAAATTAGGATGTTTTGTGAGGCTTGCTAGTTATTATCATCGATTTGTGAAAAAATTTGCTTCCATTGCCACACATTTGACAAATTTGACCATAAAGGAGATACCATTTGAATGGACTAAATATGAAGATAGCTTTCAAAAGCTCAAGACTCTCTTAACCACAGCACCTATTCTAGCACTACCGGTGGAAGGTAAAGATTTTATAGTTTATTGTGATGCTTCACATTTTGGTTTGGGTGTTGTGTTGATGAAGGATAGGAATGGTATAACTTATGTGTCACGTCAATTGAAGGTGCATGAGAGGAATTACCCAACACATGATTTAAAGTTGACAACGGTAGTATTTGCTCTTAAGATCTGGCGGCATTACCTCTATGTTGTTAAGTGTGAGGTGTTTACTGATCATCGTAGTTTGCAGCATGTGTTTACTCAAAATGATTTGAATTTGAGACAGCGAAAGTGGATGGAGTTACTCAAGGATTATGATGTGACCATCCAATACATTTCGAGGAAGGTTAATGTTATAGCAGACGCTTTGAGTAAAAAATTGGTGAGTATGGGTAGTCTAGCTTACTTGAGCGTAACCAATCGACCTCTGGCTAAGGAAATTCAGACCTTGGAGTCTAAGTTCATGCAATTGGGCATCTCAGAGAAAGGAGGGGTGTTAGCTAGCATTGAAGTTAGGGTCATGTTCATTGAGGAGATCAAGGCCAAACAATTTGAGGATGAAAATTTGAAGGAACTCAAAAAGAAGATTGTGATTGGTAAGGCACAAGAAACCACTCTTGATGCGGAAAGTGTGCTCAATTTTAAAGGAAGGATTTGTGTTCCTTGAGTTGATGACTTGATTCAAAAAGTGTTGGAAGAATCCCATGGTTCGTGATATTCCATTCATCCGAGTGTGACCAAGATGTACCTAGATTTGAAGTGAATTTATTGGTGGTCGGGCATGAAGAAAGACATAGCGGAGTTTGTGGCTAAGTGTCAAAACTGCCAACAAGTAAAGTATGAACATCAAAGACCTGCAGGTTTGCTTCAGAGAATGCCAATTCCATAATGGAAGTGGAAAAGGATAGCCATTGATTTCATGGTTGGTCTTCCCAAGATTTTGGGGAAATTTGATTCTATTTGGGTAGTGGTTGACTGATTGACTAAATCAGCCCATTTTATTCCAGTAAGAATAGATTATAATGCTAAATAATTAGCTAAGGTTTATGTGAAAGATATAGTAAGGTTGCATAAGGTGCCCATTTCTATCATCTCAGACCGTGGTACCCAATTTACATCCAAGTTTTTGAGGAAGTTACATAATGAATTGGGCACACAACTCACTTTTAGTACAGCCTTCCATCCACAGATGGACGGGTACTTAGAGAGGACTATTCAAGTGTTAGAAAACATGTTGAGGGAATGTGTTATTGATTTTGGAGGGCATTGGGATAAGTTCTTACCTTTGTGTGAGTTCTCTTATTATAATAGTTATCACTCCAACATTGATATGACACCATTTGAGGAACTTTATGGGAGGGGATGTAGATCACCCAATGGTTCGAGGCTGAAGATGTGAAACCTTTGGGGGTTGATTTAGTAAAGGATGCTCAAGATAAGGTGAGGAGTATTCAAGCTAAGCTTTTAGCAGCCCAGAGTAGACAAAAGAAGTATGCAGATTATAAGGTAAGAGACATGACATTTTAGACTGGTGAAAATGTTCTTCTTAAGGTATCACCCATGAAAGGGGTGATGAGATTTGGCAAGAATGGCAAGCTAAGTCCGCGATACATTGGTCCCTTTGAGGTTCTTGAATGTGTAGGGCCCATGGCCTATAAATTGGCTTTACCTCCTAACCTATCGGGAGTTCACCCAATATTTCATGTATCCATGTTGAAGAGATATCATGGTGAAGGAGATTGCATCATTCAGTGGGACTCAATTGTATTAGCCAAAGACCTACAATTTGAGAAAGAACCGATTGGACTTCTTGATCGCGATGTGCGTAAGCTGAGGACCAAGGAGATCAAGTCCATGAAAGTTCAATGGAAGCATCGTCCAGTTGAGGAAGCTACTTGGGAAACCGAGAAGGACATGCGAGACAAGTATCCTAGTTATTCGTCGATTCAGGTACTACTTTATTCTTTCCTTAGCCTATTTTCCTAAGGTTGTCACTCAGGGACGAGTGATGGGTAAATTGGTATCTATTGTAACGACCGGTTTCCGTTGTTAGGAAAAATTTTTGGGCCAGAAAACTTTTTCATAGTAACTTGGAATTTCTCAGCCTAGTCCAGATTTGGATGAAATCGGAGTCAGTAAGGTCTAGGAAAATTTGGTAGCAATTGGGTGATTTAATTATGATTTTAATTACATGAGTATATAGCTAAGACATCAAAGAATCCGTACAACTTTACAAAATTGAATTCGGGTGAGCAAAACTCCCAAAATCGATCTTAGCGTGAACGAGTATTCTTTGAGTGTCATCGGTTAAAGGTGTGTTGTGAAATGGGGTCTTGGAATTATTAATTTTGCTCACTGGTTTTATGCAAGCCGCTGAGGTGGGATTTCTGTTGTCAGGGTGGGGCCTCTGTAGCAGGTGGGTGCCGCCATATCGGGACAGACGGGACTTAAAGTTGAAAATAAACTCCAAAAATGTTTTATTCTGCAATTTTTAAACTTGAGAGCTAAGGAATGAACCCATGAGACTTCTTGACAGTTTTACACTATTCGTGAGGCTAAAGGTAAGGTTTTAACTCCCCAAATCCATTTATCAATCCGTAGAGCGTAATCTAATGGGTACGCAATTATCGATGGGGGAGAGTTTTGATATGAAATTTATGGTGGAAACAACCCTAATTTGGATATTGGGATAATGGGTTTGATCTAGGGTTGATGGGATTGTTAGTAATTTAGGTAATTAGTTATTGTTTATTGATTCCCGTATTATATTAATTGCTTGTAGACCAAGAATAAACGGAACGAATCCGGAAAGGGAAGAATCAAGTTTCTTAGGGGATTCAAGCTTGTTTACAGGTAGGTAATGGTTGTGATTTCATGTTGCGTGATATATGTTTGTTCTTGCTTCAATATGATGCATGTATGTATGCGGATGTTGCATTATTGATCACACTAATTTTAAATGAGTATGAACAAATGACTACATGCCTTGAATCACTTCTTGATTGTATGATTATTGAGAATATACTTGTGATTGTGGTTGTGGCTTGTTGAATGGATCGGGTGTTGCGTTCTAACATACTAACTTGGATCGGTTGCCATGTTCCGGCATAATTATGGGATCGGTTTCCACGTTCTGGCATAAGCATTGGATCGGGTACCACGTAACAGTACACTAACTGTTTGAGTTTGGGTTCCATGAGATGACCAATGACTTATTGTAAATGTATATTGTTGAGAATATGATCATTAATATTGTACATGTTCGATATTTTCATGTTTATAATGTTGTATTTACTTGCTTATGTTGCACTTAGTGGGATAACCGCGTGATCCTACCAGTACAATTCTTCGATAAAAGTCTGTCTCTAAAAATATATGTTAGCTTTCTTATAATTAGAACAAAGTTAACTTTGAAAATTTCTCTTTTTAGGCTTAATGGAATTATTTACCATTATTATTTTAGATTACGAATAATTTTAATTTTTCTTTTGAAAAAATATCGTATCAAATATAATAGTGACACATCAGTTGAGGCTGAGGAAGTATTAGTATTGTTGGAACACAAGAGCACATGAAAATTGTCATTCCATTAGATACATAAAGATTTTGTTACGTATTTGGATTGTAAAACTGTCAGAAGCATAAAGGGAGTTGAGTTTTGTTCACTGTTCATTTTTCAGCTTATAAAGCAGGAAGCACTCATTGACCTTCATTTTAATTTTTTGCAGAAAATTAAAGAGAAACTGATATTTCCTCCCTCACATTTGATATGAATTATGATCTAAATAAGTGCAGTAAGAGATATTTGATTGATCATAAATCACCTTATTAAAAGTAAATGAACATCTTAAAGTTAAATAATTACTTAATATAGAAATATGTTATTTTCTCTGTCTACTTTAATTTGTCATAGTTTTTTTTTTAAAGTCAAACTATAAGAACTATGATTAACATTTTACGATGTTTTTCTTTTCCATCATATTGATATGTAAAAAAATGAAATTTATAACTTTCACATATAGCAAACACAAAAATTATACTTGTATACTATAGTTATTGTTTGCATAATTGCGCTCCATATCAAACATAAATATGTATATTTCGCTATACATATACAAAAGAAAGCAGTTGTATATAATTTGTTTCTGTTTCGGTATACATATACAAAAGATCAATTGTATAATCTGTGTTTATATAAAGAGAGAAAGGCAAAAAAGAACTAGGCAGGGGAATATTTGTATTGTATAATTATAAGTGTATAGGACGAAGATATATGTATTTGCATGTGTATATACAATTTTCTCTCGCTTTATACAAACAGAAACACAATTTATACATTTCTGTTTGTATAAGTGAGAGAGGTGAGGGAGAGACTGGCGAACGAGATCTGGGAGAGTGGCGAGCGAGATCTAGGAGAGGGGAGAGAGGGAAACGAAAATATATGAATATATACAATTTTCTCTTGCTTTATACAAACACAAAACACATTTTATACATTTGTGTTTGTATAAAGAGCGAGAGAGGCGAGGGAGAGAACGAGAGTGGTGAGCGAGATTCACCAGGAGAGAGGCGAAATAGCAACAGTTTGCTATGGGGTACATTTAAATCAAACTATGTTTATAGCATTTAATTTGAATTAATAGTTTGCTATTATATACAATTTTTCCTACTTTTTATATAGTTTTTGAATATCTAATTTTTTTGTTTAAAATATCGAATTATTGTAACTTAATTTAAATTTTATAAATTAATCAAATTGACTTTTGAAATACGAAACATAACAAATAAAATAAACAAAGAGAATATTTTTTTTAAACCAGACTAAAAAAAATACAATACGTTGAACTAGCAGTGTTTTATTTGTTTGGCAGACACGTTACGCACAGGGCCGTCTTAACCCCTAGGCCACTAAAGCCATCGCTTGGGCCCCCATATATTTTGGGGGGCCCATTTTTTAAAAATAATTACTTATATATTTTATTTTAGAAAAAAATTATATGTACTATGAGTGTTATGATTTCTACTAAGAAAATTGCATATGAGATGAAAATAAACCTAAATTTCGTAAGAAACACTTTGATGAAAATATGGATAGCGAAATCACAAAGTCCCTTGAAGAATCTTTTACTGTTAATTGCTTTATATATGTAGAGTAGATCAAACTATTTTTTCACTTCAAAATATATTTGAACCAATTGAAGCATATGGAAATATTTTTGATTTCTTATTTAGTGGTAAAATATTGAGATCACTAGATGATGAGAATTTTTTTAAAAATTATTGACTTAACCTTGAACTTTCTTTAACACGTAATAATTATTCTGATATTGATGGTTTAGATTTATTTTTTAAATTAAAAGTGTTAAGGGAAATAATACAAGTAGATAATGATCTAATGAAAATACCCTATCAAACAAAAAGACTTGATTCTTTTCCAAATACACATATTGCTTATAGAATAATGTTAACAGTTCCTGTAACTGTTGCCTCAGCCGAAAGAAGTTTTTTCGAAATTAAAATTGATTAAATCTTCTTTAAGATCAACAATGTCTCATTAGAGATTGAATGAATTAGCTATATTATCATTTGAAAAGGAATTATTAAAACAAATTGATTATAAAACAGTACCTAATGACTTCGCATCTAAAATAGCTAGAAAAGTAGATTTTAAATAAAAGTATATATAATGAAAAAAAAAATATATTAGGGCCCCTCTCTTAAGTTTGGCTTTAGGCCTCCAATGTTGTTGAGTCGGCCCTGGTTACGCAACCAACAAAAAAAGATGGACTCATTTTATGTCTAATAGTGAAAATGCATGTGCCTATCTACCTATCAATTCTTATATTGGACACTAAGATAGTAGATAATCTTGTACACATAGGATGTTATAATTATGTTTTCCATTATTTATTTGATTGAATACAACTAACAGTTGTCTTAATTAATAAGCTATCTTTAGAAATCATTTATCTTTTATTTTTATGTATGTTTGTTTTTTGTTATTAATGTGAATATTATAATAACCAACAAAAACAAACAACCAATATACCGAACTCCTAAGGAAGCACCTAATCTCATAATCATCTACTAGGAAAGGTATTACGAGACGTTAGGCTTCTAAAACACACTAGTTACAAATGATTCTACAAATCAAATCACTATATAACTCTGAGCCGTGTGCCGTAAGTTAAACCAAAGGCAAATCACTCAAAAGTGAGTGGCTTTTGAGTGATTTGTCAATTTTTGTTAGGTAAGAAAACAAGTGGTCCTTTATGCATTTTAATGCATTTCAATTGTGAAAGTATGACCACACAATTCTTATGAATAAATGGACAATTATAATTATCTTATTGTACTGATATGGCATATACAAAATAAAAGCTGTTTCAGATGTCCTCGACTGTCCTGTTCAAATGACACCCTTGTGCATGCCTGGGTTCTGTTAATTTGGTGGATAAGACTACAATTCTTCAATCGCCATTCAGCAATATTACTAATACTGACCCAGTACTCAACATATATAACGTACGTAAGTTGGGATGAGATTAATTAAGAGCCTGAAATGTAAGTTGAACCGATCGACTTTCTTATGCTTAAACATCTACCTCCTTAAAGTTACTGAAGATAGTATGTTTAAAGAGAAGACATTAGTTGTTGATGTAAGTTGAACCGACTTTCTTATGTTTAAAGACATCAGTTGTTGATACTGGTTTGCTAAGTTAGTGACTAATTAAGACTATTTCCATCGATCCTCTTTATAATATAAGGGTAACTTCTAGCTAGTTTAACGTGAATGTTAACCATCATCAAATTGTTCAATAATTGGATTTGATAACCTCTACCTCCTGTTGCAAAGATAACCCCTGTGGGCAATGCTGATGCATCTCCAATCACTCAATCCTCAGTTGTGGCTGGCGTTTTGACGTGCTGCCTCACCATTCTCCTTGCTGATCTTGTAATCTTTTGATCTCAGGGCATCTCCAACCCTACACTCTATTTTAATCTCCAAATGTAGAGTTCTCGATTTTTTCAGAAAATCAACTCCAATCCAATTTTTCTATTTTACTCTCTAAAAAAGAATTTTTTTTTCTCTTCAATATTATATTATTATATCTATTTCATTCTTTTTTTCTTATTTCATAATATGAATTCTTTATTTCTTTTTCCCAATACTTACTTTATATAATTTTCATGTGATTTAGAATTTTATTTTTTCAATTTTTTTCTTTAATATAAAATTATATTTTATTCTAAATTTTTAAATAACATAAATTGCAAGAAAATATTATATAATATACAAATTAATGGACAAATTCAAATAAAAGTGAAATATAATTACATAAACATTACATAAACACTCAACTTTCAAAATTATTACGTTGCTCCCATAAATGCTCTATTAATGCATTATGGAGTTCACAATGAACATTTTTGTCCTTAATTTTTTTATGTCTAGCTAAAAATTGTTCAAATCGGAGATTTTCATCTACCACCATTTATGTCGTTGGAGCTGGAGCCTCTACGACATCTTGAATTGGTGCATTAAGATCACGTCCATCCTCAATTATCATGTTGTCTAGTATAATACATGTAGTCATTATATCATGTAGCACCTTCTTTCTCCAAAAACGTGACGGTCCTGCAATAATTGCAAAACATGATTGCAAAACTCCGAATGCACGTTCAACATCATTTCGGCATGATTCTTGTTTCATCACGAATTAATTATTATGATTGTATTTTATCTTGTATTTAAATTATTATGTTATGTATTGTATTGTTATCTTATATTTAAATTATCATATTATGTATTGTATTTTTAAATTAACATTTTTAATCTTATCATTTTAATTTTGTGTATTCTTTATAGTGAAAATTAATAATAAAATCAAATTATATTATTGAAGAAAATTAGAAAAAATTAAAATACTATTAGTTTGGGATGAAAGTAGTATATATTAAATAATATATTTTTTAAAATATTATATTACATTAAAAAAATTATGAATGTTAGATATTTAATTAATGACATTATATGTAAAATAATATGTTAATTAGAAAGTAATAGAAATAATAATAAAGTATTGAAAAAGTGAAATAGAGAGAGTGAATTGTAGTTCTCCAAATTTGGAGAACTACTATTCAACTCTCTAAATTTGAAGAATAGAGAGTGATATGGAGATGGGTTGGAGTGCCCATTCTCTATTTTACTCTCCAAATATAGAGAATGGAGAGTAAAATAGAGGTGGGTTGGAGATTTGTTAGTATAGAGGCGTCATAGTATGTAGAGAAATAAGATTATCAGAAACTATTTTATTATTGTATTTACTAAGTAGCCTGTGATAGATCTTCTGGTTTGTAGACATGTTCCCTAGTCTGAATCAAAAAATGCAATCAAGTAATTATTACCCTTTAATTTGTTGCCATGAACAACCTAAGCCCTCTTTGTCGTATCTCACTACTTTGAGAGCTGGTTCTATAAACTTACTTAAAACTTGGCGTCTATAACATTTCATTGAGTCAGGTTGTCATGATCCAATTTGGGACAGTGATCCGTGCTAAGGGGTAGATTCCCAGAGCAAGCCATAATAACAAAAAAATATAGAAAATCAGGGCAAGAGTTTCCCTATTTTTGGGCCTATTCAAAGTTTTCCCGTATAAAAAATCAATAACGCAACCAACCAATATCACCAAACAAGCAATAGTATTCATCAATAGTCTATTTGAAATGTAATAATACTAAATTCATCTCCAAATACAAAAATAAGTCTAATATTAGTTACAAGTCTATAACAATGAATGGATAACTTATGACACTAATGAAATGACTAATGGAGCGACTCTAAGAGTTTTTGAAAGAACAGTACGATAGCAAATAAATAACTTATTGCCCGCACGTAGCAATATGGGGCTCACTAGAAATTTTCAACTTGTGCACTCTAACTATCGAAAGCCTTGTCGATGTCACCTATAGTCTCTGTAAAAATATAGAGGGGAGTGACTCTATAGATTTTTGAATAATAACACTTAACCACAACCGTGCTATAATGGATACAAGTTAGAAAACATGCTAGTGAGTGTAGGGTTGTTTTGTGTCAACCCTATATTCGCTAGTGTTTGTGTAGCATCCTGCCATCGTTCCAGTGACTACTTCCTTTGTATAGAACTGTGCCATCTTTTCGGTGACTACTTTCTCATATCCGATTTGTGTAGCACTTTGCCATCTTTTCAGTGACTACTTTCTCATATCTAATTTGTGTAACACTATGCCATCTTTATAGTGACTATTTTTTTAAAATATATGATTTGCATAGCACCGTGCATCTCCACAAACAACTTTTCATAATTAATTTGCTTAATACCCTGGATTTTTCCGAACTACTTTCTCATTTCTGAGTTGCATAGCATCATGTATCTTTTGGTGACTCATCAGATTTGATTTGCGTAGTTTCATTCATCTTTTTGGTGACTCCTCAACTCTAATTTGCGTAGGATCGTGCCATCATTCCGACCCCACCCATATAATTTATCTTTTTCAGTAGGGTCGTGTTGTCAATCCGACCCTACCCATATATTTTTTATTTTCTAGTAGGATCGTGAGATCATTCCGACCTTACCAATATAACTCTCTTTCTCATTAGGGTTGTGCTATCATTCTAACCCCACCCATATAATTTTATTTCTCAGATTGTGACCACTTTCAGCCATCAAATCTAATACTCCCACGCATGAGCATGTTCTGGTTAGTTTTTTAGTGACTTTCTTGTTTAATATTGACTCATCTATTGATTTCAAGATGATCCATATATTTATACCAGTTGAGCACCTTTTGGTGACTGTTGAACTATGAATAAGTCTATATAGAGCAACCACCTAGTTTTGTTGCTCAGAGTGAGTCTAGTAGCCTTTGTATGTCTATTGCACAGTTCACTCAATGGTCTGAAATAGTCTTCTCACAACTTAGTTTGGGAAGTTCAACACTGTAACATTCAACATTTCATGAGAAGACCAAGCATATTGAGATTTTTTTGGTAACTAGCTGTTATGTTAATTATCAGTAGCAAAACATTATGTTAGTGTGACATTTTAATATTTTAAGAATTTACATTTCCTACATTGCCACATAGTCATTGATACTGCCGTTTGGTTGACTCCTCATGGGCTGTAGAATGTTAATGGCAATATTGATTCGTGCATTACTCCATTTTGGAGTTACAATATTTGTTACTGTTGCAACTTGTCAACAAACCAACGGTTAGCCAAGAAAAGTTATATTGTCCATTAAAACTTTTGTAATCTTTCATACATTATTTCACTCATTATCCTCCATTATACCTTATAACCTATGTAACTCCTAAGACCATTATCTTCACTATTTACTACACCATTATCTTTCTATTCATTGCTAGGAAGACTTCTTCTAGTATAAACAGTGGTGGTCTTCATTTGGTTTGTTACATATAACACAACATACAAGGAAAATATAGAGTGCATAAAGTTTGTCAAAAAGAGAGTTCTTATTAGTTGAAAGGAGGTGTTGTTTTTTGTGGTGCTTTGGACTCAACTCTTGTCCAGAGTTGTTGAGTTATATTTTGTGAAGGCTGTTGTATCCTGGAGGGGACAAGTCAAAGAGGACTACTGCTGGACCGGTGAAAACATTTGCTGTAGTGGGCTTGAATCTCCTTGAAGAGAGCGAGATATTCGTGCCTCAGCCTGAAGAGATTTATTTCTTCATTTTTATTTTCAATTGTAATTTTGTATTTTTTGTTATCTTGTAAGTTTTTCACTAACAATTTTAAGGAGACTCAGAATGACTACAATTGAAAAAATTGCGGATGTCAAGATGGGAGACCTTAACAAGCCATTTCGGTTCAATGGTAACCATTTCAAAAGATGGAAGGGTAAAATACTTTACTACTTAAGTCTTCTCAATGCTTATGTGTTAACTGAGAAGAATCCTAATAAAGTTGATGACACCTCCATGGATGATGCTGAACTTATTTCTCATCATGAGAAAGTGGAAAAGTACGATGGTGAAGAGGCAAGGGGCCAAGATGTACTTTTACAAAAAGAAGAGAGCAACATCACAACTAAGGTAAATTTAATTACTTCAAATAATGCTACTCTTGAAACTCACAAAAATACTTCTTTGAAGCCTAAGAAGAAAAAATTTAAGAAAAATAATAGTAGACCTCCCAAGAAAAATAATGGTGAAAATAACCAAGCACAAAATCAAAAAGTTCAAGATAAGGGATCGTGCTTTGTTTGTGGCAAGAATGGGCATATTGCTCAATTTTGCAGATTCCGGAAACGTGGTCCTAACCCTCAGGCAAACGTTACCGAAGAACCTTTTGTGGCGGTGATTACCGACATAAACATGGTTGAGAGTGTAGATGGATGGTGGGCTGATTCTGGTGCGAACCGTCATGTCTGTTATGACAAAGATTGGTTTGAAAAATATACTCATTTTGAGGAGCCCAAAACCATCATGCTTGGTGATTCACAAACAACTCAAGTACTTGGAACGAGAGATGTCGAATTGTGTTTTACTTTTGGAAGGGTATTAACTTTGAATGATGTACTCTATACTCCTTCCATGAGAAAAAAAATTGATGTCTAGTTTTCTTCTTAATAAAGCAGGCTTTAAATAGATTATTGAATCTGATTAACATGTAATTGTGAAGAATGATATTTTTGTGGGAAAGGGGTAAGCTTGTGATGGGATGTTCAAATTGAATGTAGAAGTGAATAAAGCTTCTACTTCTGTTTATATGCTTTCTTCTACTAATTTTTGGCATGCTCGTTTGTGTCATATTAATGATTGTTATGTTGGAATCATGAGTAGTTTAGGATTAATCTCAATGATTAAAAAGAATTTTGAAAAGTGTGAGGCTTGTAGTAAAGCAAAAATCACTAAAAGACTTCATTTTCAAGTTGAAAGAAAAACTGATTTGTTAGAATTAGGTCATACTGATATTTGTGAACTTGGTGGAATTTTAACTCGTGGAGGTAATAGATATTTTATCACTTTCATTGATGATTTTTCTAAGTTTACATATGTTTACTTGATGAAAAATAAAAGCGATGCTTTTGAAAATTTTAAAACTTATCTCCATGAGGTTGAAAATCAGTTTGGTAGAAAAATAAAAATAATTAGAATTGATAGAGACCGTGAATATGAGTCAAATGAGTTTAATTCTTTTGTTAGATCATTGAAAATAATTAATGAAACTACTCCTCCTTACTCTCCTTCATCTAATGGAGTACCGGAAAGGAAAAATAGAACTTTGGTTGAATTGAATAATGTCATGCTTATTAAGTCACATGCACCTTTAAATTTTTGGAGTGAAGCTATTTTAATTGCTTGTTATGTGTTGAATCGTGTGCCTCATAAAAAGTTTAAACTGACACCTTTTGAATTGTGAAAAGGTTACATGCCGAGTTTGGGATATCTAAGAGTTTGGGGTTGTCTAGCCTCTGTGAGACTAATGGATCCCAAGATTACAAAATTGGGTAAGAAAGTAACTACTTGTGTTTTTCTTGGTTATGCTTCAAATAGTACAACCTATAGATTTTTTAATCATGAAGATAATATTGTAATAGAATCGGGTGATGCTATTTTTCATGAAAATAAATTCCCTTTTGATTCTAAAAATAGTGGGGGTCAAAGGATTGAACAAAATAGTTTGTCACTACCTAGTTCTTCTACTTCTACTTTAAAAAATAAAGAAATTGATGATTTTGAGTTAAGAAGAAGTAAAAGAACTAGAGTAGAAAAATATTTTGGTCCTGATTTTTATGTGTTTAATGTTGGAGATGACCCTCTCACTTTGAAAGAAGCATTATCTTCACATGATTCTATATTTTGGAAAGAAGCTGTAAATGATGAAATGGAATCACTAATTTCTAATAAAACTTGGAAGTTAGTTGATTTACCACCGGATCGTAAAACTATTGGTTGCAAATGGGTCTTAAGAAAAAAGTTGAAACCGGATGGATCAATTGATAAATATAAGGCTAGACTAGTTGCAAAAGGTTTTAAACAACTAGAAGGCCTAGAATTTTTTGATACTTTTTCACTAGTAACAAGAATTACATCCATAAGACTTTTCATTGCTATGGCTGCAATTTTTGATTTGCAAATTCATCAAATGGATGTAAAAACTGCTTTTTTAAATGGAGACCTAAATGAGAAAATTTATATGGATCAACCTGAGTCTTTTGTTGAAGCAGACCAAGAAAGCAAAGTATGTAAACTTACTAAATCCCTATATGGCTTGAAACAGACACCTAAACAATGGCATGAAAAGTTTGATTCTTGCATGATTGAAAATGATTTTAAAACAAATGAGTGTGATAAGTGCATATATCATAAGTTCCACATTGATTATTTGCATATATATTGATGATTTGTTGATCTTTGGCTCTAACATGAATGTTATTGATGATGCTAAGCATATTCTTAGAAGCCATTTTGATATGAAAGATCTTGGTGAGACAAATGTTATTCTTGGAATAAAAATAACAAGAACATGTGATGAAATTTTCCTTGACCAGTCACATTATTTGAGAAAATTTTGAAAAATTATAACTTTCTTGATTGCAAGCATGTTGCAACTCCTTTTGATTCAAGTGTTCATTTATTTCCTGTTGAAAGTGAAAATGATGTAATAAATCAAAAGAAATATGCTAGCATAATTGAAAGTTTAAGGTATGTGACTGATTGCGCCTGATATTGCATATGCAGTACGAGTACTTGGTAGGTTTACAAGCAAGCCATGTAATGAACATTGGCATGCTATAACAAGAGTTATGAGATATTTAATTGGAACAAAAAATTGTGGTTTGTTCTATAAAAAATATCATGTTGTACTTGAAGGCTTTTGTGATGCAGATTGGAACACTTTATCAGGTAATTCATGTATGTCTTTATTTTAGGTAGTGGTGCTGTTTGTTGGAGATAAAAAAAACAAACTATTATTGATAACTCTACCATGGAGGCTGAACTAATTGCTTTTGCTTCAGCTGGTGAGGAAGTGAATTGATTAAGAGATTTGTTATTTCAAATACCTTATTTAGAAAAATCAATTCCTCCTATTTTAATTCATTGTGATAGCACTGCTACAATTGGTAGAGTTCAAAACCGTTATTACAACGGTAAATCGAGACCTATAAGGAGGAAACACAGTAATGTAAAATCGTATTTGACAAATGGTACCATCAATGTTGATTATGTCAAATCTTGTGATAATCTTGCAGATCCTCTTACTAAGGCCTTAACAAGAGAAAAGATCTGGAGCACATTGAGGGGGATGGGATTGAAGCCTACAAATCCTTGAGTCATATATGAGGAAACCCAACCTGGGGACTAGAGATCCTATAACCAGGTTCAAAGGGAAAAACTAATCATATGATGACTTGTTGTGAAAAATGCACTATCTTGTTATTCCCTCCCTATGATGTGAGTGCATTGTTTCCTGTAGTTTGTGAAGGTTGAGTTGATAAAACTCTTAATGAATATTTGTAGCCCGTATGGGTGGAGTGTTAAGCTTACAGGAGCACTCTCGACAAATTTCACCTATGTGAGTGTGGAAGTAGGTCGCTTCCTATGAGAATTGGGCTTTTTCTCAAAAGCACTTATGAATCCGGGATAGCACATGGCCTTAACGTGTTGGCTTTTAAAGCTCATGTCAACACCTTGATTATCATGTGTGAGCAGTGATATTCTATTTTCCTTAAGCAGTCATAGTTCAAGTCTGAGACCACTACGACTCTGGAGTAAAAGTTACTTGTTTCACTAAGTGGAGGTTCAATGCAGAGCACACCTTCATTATGCATAGTAATCTTCCTTCCTTTAGCTGATAGAATGTCTTGTGAATATTAAAATGAGTGGGGGATTGTTAGTGTGGCATTTTAATATATTAAGAATTTACATTTCTTACATTGCCACATATTCATTGATACTGTCGTTTGGTTGACTCCTCATGGGCTGCAGAATGTTAATGGCAATATTGATTGCTGCATTACTCCATTTTGGAGTTACAATATTTGTTACTGTTGCAGTTTGTCAACAAACCAACGGTTAGCCAAGAAAAGTTATATTGTCCATTAAAACTTTTGTAATCTTTCATACATTATTTCACTCATTATCCTCCATTACACCTTATAACCTATGTAATTCCTAAGACCATTATCTTCACTATTTACTACACCATTATCTTTCTATTCATTGCTAGGAAGACTTCTTCTAGTATAAACAGTGGTGGTCTTCATTTGGTTTGTTACATATAACACAACATACAAGGAAAATATAGAGTGCATAAAGTTTGTCAAAAAGAGAGTTCTTATTAGTTGAAAGGAGGTGTTGTTTTTTGTGGTGCTTTGGACTCAACTCTTGTCCAGAGTTGTTGAGTTATATTTTGTGAAGGCTGTTGTATCCTGGAGGGGACAAGTCAAAGAGGACTACTGCTGGACCGGTGAAAACATTTGCTGTAGTGGGCTTGAATCTCCTTGAAGAGAGCGAGATATTCGCGCCTCAGCCTGAAGAGATTTATTTCTTCATTTTTATTTTCAATTGTAATTTTGTATTTTTTGTTATCTTGTAAGTTTTTCACTAACACATTACATATCAAGCAACTATCACAACATACTTATTTCTCAAGAGTTTCCTCTCTACAAACTAAAGCTCTACCTTACCTATAGCTCATAAGGTAAATTCATCTAGAACATTTTTTATACTAGGTTGGGTTCTAATAATAGTAACATAAGCTATCTCTTTGGCCACACTTACTACTATTCTGCTGTTTTTCACAAAAAATATATTGTTTCTCTCAATTTATATTCCATACACACATTCTGCCATGATGATCTTGAAGATTTGCATTGTAATAGTCTTCCCTTTTGTATGATGTATACTCTAGTGCATAGATTGGTCCCAATTTGTAGGCAAGGTGTCAAGCTGATTAACCCAATTTAGCAATCTGCTCCATAATCTAATGGAACATTGACATTGAATGGCCAAATGCTCTATGGTCTCTTTCTCATTTTGGCACATAACACACCTCTATGGTACTACCATCCCCCACTTCGTTAGCCTGTCTGCAGTTGGCAACTTCTTGTGAAACATGAACCACATAATGAAATAAGCTTTTGGTGTCTCAATATTTTAGAACATAAGGCATTTCCAGTCTATCCTCTGTTGTTCCCCAATAGAGGAATTTTTTTTCCTTCATAGACTTTCTTTTTTCCTCACTGAAACTGAGCTTGGTCGGAGTCACCTCACCTCCACGGACGAAGGTGCATTTAGCTTTACCTTATACACATCATTTTCATTCCTCCCAACATTTTTAACCACACACTTGTATTTCACAACACTCTCACTCATGAAAACAACTGAGAATGATAGATAATTCAAATCCCCTGGACTAGCCAAACTATGTTCACTGCAATTCATTGAGGAAGTATCTTTTGTGAATGGTGAGATTCTGGAGGAGCCATAACCAATGGAGCATAGGTAACCTATGTAATCACTCGACTCAATGTCGTAAACCAGACCCGGATGCATTGCTCTGTTTGGATCCACTTGTCCCGACCCACGAACGAAAGGACTCAATCTTGACCTGTGGCAAGATCCGTGATTGTTTTGCCGGAGTTGTCAATGTTGTAAGCTGTTGTCATGAGGGCTGATTTTATGGTTGCTGTGGTCCATTTAGGATAAGCCTTTCTGAGTAACGCAACTAATCCACTTACATGAGCACAAAACATGATGTCCCAGATATAATTGGGTCCTCGGCCTGAGAACGCAACAATGTGTGGAGCAGACGGTGATTTTCCTATAACAGTTCCCTTGAAAGTGATCGTCGCTGTTGGTGATGGAGCATATTTGATATAATCCCTGATTTTATCGCCGACTTTTTGACCCACCATGGTCGCTGGGAGGAGATGTGCATCGGCAATGAGTTCTTCTCCAGAGTCAGCTAAGTTTGCTAGGACCATTCCTGCACCACTCGCTTGTTTCATAGCACTTCCTTTCTCTACTCTGGCATTTCCTCTTCAATCACATAATACAATTTTCCCAGCAACTTTTGAAGGGTCCAGCTTTCCTGGATAACAGAGTTGGCTGCCACAGTCGGTGGAATAAAAAAGCTATAGTTTTGCATTGCCGAGGGGATCTCCGGTATACAAAGATACACCACCAAATATTCTACTGTCTCCTAAGATAACATCCGCAGGAAACTCCCAATCTATGGTTGAAGCAGCAACATTGAAAATCCATGGGGCAACGTTGATTGCCGCATATGTCGGATCTTCTTCTTCATGGTATTGGAGGTACAAGTAGCCAACTTAGTATAAAAAAAAAGGTGACGACGTGTCGGCTGACCAAGTAAGAAAGTGAACAAATCCCTGATGCCTCTAATGTCTCAAAAATCAATTTATCAAAGTGATCAAGGTTGTACGACTCCTATTAAAATTAGTTTTAAAAGAGTACAATGTGAAAGACTTTTTCAAAAATAGTAATGATGATCAAATGCATGAATCAGGATCATACCACAAAACAAATGAAATCAAGTGCCATATGCAATGAATGACATCACAATCATCCAATCAATATTAGTCGAACAACTAGATAAACACTACCAATACTACCACTCTCCAAGAGCAAACAAAACTAACTTGAACTCCAACTGGTCCTCAACCAAGGCCTCGGGCCCAATAATATACCAACATCCTTGAGAGGAATAGCAACACACTCACTAGTACAGTAGGACACGAAGGAAATTATGAGGAGTTCAACAAATCAAAGGAGAATAATTTAAGGATCGACACCTTACCCCTAATATTCTACCTGACAACAACCAAGCGTAGCTAAAGTCAATCTACGACTATGACAAACAACTAAGGCATGAGATATAACGGAAGGTACCAAGAACCGTAATAAGTACTACAAGGAAAACATATAACTATAAGGATCACTAAAGCACAGTAAAGGAAAGTAGCAACCTAGATTAAGGGCTGAAGTATAAATCTTAAGGAGGGATAAGGTCACCAACTTACCAAGCTTCTGTCCCAAAATGAGACAGAATTCGATGCTCGAAAAGGAAGGAAACAACACATGCATCAAAATCACCAAACTTCACCAATTAAGAGCTTGGGCAGAAACTACATCAATCTAACATCCCCCGCGCTTCCTCGATGACTCCAATATGTAGCCACGCCAATACTAGACAATATATAACTCGAATATACCAAATGGAGGTCCAGAGATCCCACAATCGTTTATTGAAAATGGGAAAAAAGCTTGAATATCGTGCAGGAATGGTCTTAAAATGCCTGAAAATTGCTCTTCACTATTGTGAGTCCAATGGGTTGTGACTGCGATGAAGACAAAAGGAATTTTTAGATTTTTTTCATCGTTGTTGCGAGGCCAAGGGTCACGATTGATATGAACAAAGTTCAAGGTACCATCAAAGCCGAAAAATCAGTTAAGGCTTCGATGTTCGATTGGGTGCTACAGATTCATCTGGGACCCCGTGGGCCCAAAAAAATTATGTTACTCCGTAAAATTCTACACTGCAAACTCAATGAGACCATCAAAACTTCCATTGGAGTTCATCTTTGAACGAAGTGGACCTACCCCACATGGCCCTATTTTAGCTAAAATCGATAAAAAGGTCGAAATGAGCCCAGAAACCTCGAAACCCAAACTAAAGATCCTTCTAAACCAAACTCGACGTCCTAGAGCTAACTAAACCAAATTGCATTATGAGGTTATTTACTTGAAGTTTCGACCGAAGTCAACCAGTGAACCTTCAAGAGCTCCAAAATGCAGAAACTTCCATGAAAATAAAACGAACGATTAGGTGACCAAACTTTTAGTCTCAACAAGTCATAAATGACTTGGGATCACTACATGAAATCTCCAAATGCTGAAAAGATTAGAAAATTGAGAAAATTACCTAGAGGATGATTACACATGCATAATTAATATATGTATAAGTTATGAGAGAATATATGTACTCCCTCCGTCCCAATTTATGTGGCACTATTTGACTTGTCATGGTGTTTATGAATAAAGAAAGACTTTTGAAACTTGTGGTCTAAAATAATCTCAGGATATTTGTGTGGTTGTAAATCATTTCATTAAGGGGGAAAAGATAATTTTAAAGTTAAATTGCTTACAATTATAGTAAGGTAACATTATTTTTTGGGCGAACTAAAAAGGAAAGGGTTTCACATTAAATGAGACGGAGGGAGTATTATTTTATGTAGAATAATAGGTGGAATAATTAATGCATACATAATTGATACATGAATAACTATTTTTGCATAGCTAATACCTACATAAAATATTACACAGATTTACTCGTAACTAATCCTTACATTACTAATACCTGCATAATTCTAACCAGGACCCCTAAAGGATCATTTGATAGCTGGATAAGAAACAAGTTATCCATATATTAATTCACATATAACTTATACGATGTCTGGTTGATAGATAGAAAATAAGTTATTCAGGTATAAAATTAATACGACGTTTGGTTGATATTTTTGAAACATGCAAAACTAATACATGTACACTTTATGAGAAAATTTATGTAGGATAGAAGGGGGATTAACTAATACGTGTATAACTAATCCCTAAATAATCAATCCCTACATAACTAGTAACTGCATAAAATAATACATAAAATTACTCATAACTCCCTACATTACTAATATTTACATAACTCTAACCAACTTACACCTAATTGAATTCACTAAAACTAACTAAACTTGTTAAAAAGACCCATCAAACTCAATCCACACAATTCTGCTAACCCATTTCACCTTTCTTCTATAATTGAAAGTGATCAATATTTCTTAGTTGCAAAACTAAAAATATTTTTTCTTTAGAAACATCCATGTCACTTAACAAGCACAATACAAAGATGATCACGCTACCCTTATGATCATAATTCAGTTCATCATATACTATAACTTTTAGTCTTCTTCTTATTTCGTGGTTCGACTTCATTTAGATCGACTCACTATGAGTGTATGTGTTCAGTTTAGACAAAGTTTTTAGCATTCGATTGGTCAAGAATTTAAGAGAATATTTTTATTATTTTCATCTTGAATCAGTGGGAAATTTGGATTATATAACATGATTTTCTCACTCATTTTTCACCAAATCAGCTCCCTAAAAAAGTATTTGATGGGATCCAGATTTTCACTGAAAAATACATGGTGGAATACAAATTCTCACTGAATAGTAAGAAACTTTCTAATTTTTCCATATGAAAACATTACTATTTTTTCCATCGATTCAATCAAAATATTTGTAGAAATAGCCAATGAACATTTTTTAATGAAGAAATAGTGATTTTTAGTAGTAAGGAAAACATATTTCTTAAAAATTTTAAAAACTATTTTCCTTATTGGAAATAGGTTAAAATAATTCCACATGAATACATATAATGCATGTATTTTAAATGATCATGCAAACAATCAAACACTAGTTTTACAACGTTTTAGTTCAATTAAGTAAGTGTTAGAACATGTTGAGAAGGAAGAACTAGTGGATTAGATAAATCTCTTAAACATTATCATTTTTCAATTTAAAAATTAAAATTTTCTTTCTAATTAAATTCTTATATCATTACACAAACACATTTTCTAAATATTATTTATTCAATTTTTTTTTAAATTATGGTTTTATTAATATGAGATACATTCACAAAGAGCGTACACTAGCACTAGTTTTGAATATATGACATGTCGTTGATTATAATTATAATCATAACTTTTATATTCATATTGTCACGACCCAAAACTCATGTGATGACTATCGGCCTATCCCACAAAAACAAGTCAGCATAAAACTCAATTAATACGATAATTGCGAAAGTAAAACTTAGAGAAATCACAGAATATCAATAATGCAGATAACTTAACAAACTCAAATAAACCCCCAAAATCTAGTTTTCACGTGTACAAGCCTATAATGTATTACAACTGATGTGAAATGAAATACATGTCTCAATGTCATTGTTTCTAGAATAGAACAAAGTCATAATAAAGGAGCAAGAGGGCCCGCTGAGATGCCAATCAGTTACCTTTCAAGTCTCCACGGTAAAGCCTCAGATGAAAATATAGGGGAAGGAGCAGAAGCACGATGATCCGGGCTCGTAACCTACACCAGTTTAGAAGCAAGGGGTGAGTACTAAACAACACAGTACTCATCAAGCACACAACTATAACTCTAAGTAAAGCATTAATGAACACAAGTACTCCAATCACTCCATCCGAACCTCCACAACTAAAACCTGTAATAATCAATTAGCCCAACCTAACTGTTCTCACTCCATATAACAAAGCACAAGGATGACAGTTCAAAGTGTACCTCAATATGAATAGTCAATCATCAAGGTATTCCACAATCAAGGTCCTCAACAATGTATCAATGATCATAATCAAATGAAGTGCAATTCAATGTTGTGCAATGTCATGTTGAGTGATGCATGTATGTCCTAACGATACACACTTGTTATCTCTCAGTCTGGGACCCATGGAGGACTTTTTAGTCCATGCATCTTCCACAGGCGTGTGGCCCAATCTTAATTTAATTTCAATGAATTTTCCATGGACGTGTGTCCCATTTCCTATTGTTGCTCATCCTCACCATTATCATCACAACAATGGTACAACGTCAATAAAAATATAATAGTGCAATAATTAAATATGAGGATGATAATTAAATACCAATATCTAATGATAGTTAATCAAAATATATCATCGAGTGAATTGTCTCATTCGTCCAATGGCCCACAATACAACAAAGTCACACAAATCAATAAAATTCTTGTTTTAACTCAAGTTGTTTAGCAAGATCACATCATCAATTAACAATGCACAATGCTTATATGAATTCCTTCACCAACCTCCATTACTCCCAATCATACAATGGTATAGAAGGTTCAATGAAGTCAACGTAAAGTCAAGAATTCCACTTGCCTCAAGAAATCAACAATCACTCCCAAACTTGAGCTTTCCCTTATCGTTGGGTCTCAAAATTAACACAAGTTATTTAAATAAATAATCACAATAAGCATTCAAAATTAATAACACCCATATCAAGACTTTTAGAAATTTGGGTCATATTGACCTAAAAATCCGCTTCTAAAAATGAAGGGTAAATATGAAATTGTATAAAATTGTATTACCCAACACATTTGGAAACCAACTTAAAATGGAGTTGAATCAAGCCTTCAATCAGCCTTAAACCTTACAAAAAAGTTAAAGTTGGGATCAAAACTCAAGTTTAATCATTAAAATCATGAATTAATTAATAGATAAATGAGTTAAAGAGTTAGAAATCGTTACCCAGTCAAAAAAACTTGGAAAACCTTCTTTAAAATTGTCAAAGTCAAGTTTTCAATGTTCAAAAATGGAGAAATAGGGTTCAAACCCTCATTTTATGAAAAATATTTTGCCAAGATCTCAAGTGCTTATCGTGATCACGATCCTAAGCCACGCAAATGTGATGAGTAAGTCAGTCAACTCATTTAAGTTAACCATTGCGGTCACGGCAAGATCACATGCAGTTGTGATGACCTTAATTCTGACCCTATGAGATCATAGTGGGACTTCACACGATTGCGATGCACACTAAAGCAACACCACGCGATCGTGGGAGAATGTCTCGTGATCGTGATGACCAAATCATCATGCACCAGAACTTAGCAAAACAATAGTTCACACAAGGCACAAAGTTCCCGAATAGACCATCGGGATTCATTCATTTAACACCTCGGCTTTAGAAAGATCTAAATTTAGAAAGAACTAATTTGTAAAGAGCAAATTTGAAATTTTGTTCAAGTTCTGCTTGAGTTGTGAATTTTGGATCAACTTAAAATGACTATAACTTTCAGTATAAGATGCGTTAGGTGGCCCATGAGATATCAAATGAAAGTCTTTGAATCCTCTTTCCAACGCCACCGAGTTTGCTAAATTTTGACTTCGGATGAGGGAGATATGCTCGTTTGAAGTCAGACGGTCTAGTTAAGGAAATTTACCCAAATTAATGAGGGGTAATTTGGTCTTTTCCTTATCCCATTATCTTTAAACATTTTTGCAAATATTTTAGGGGTTTACCCTGCCTTAAATCAGTTTGCATAATTCAAAATCATGCTTAGGGTTTTGAGAGGAGTTCAAGAGGAGGAAAACAAGGAGGAGTTCAAGAATTCACCAAATTTTCTTGCGAATCAAGGGTTCGTTTTGCCAAATTAAGGTATGTAATATTTCACAGTGATGGGTTCGTTCACCCTCACTCCAATCATGAGTTTCTTGAGTTAATTTCATCCATGATAATCCATGTATTGAGGTTCTTGATTAGTTTCTTGAAGTTTCGTTCTTGAATCTTGATTATTTAGGTTTTGATGAGTTCTTGAGGTGAATGTAATGAGTTTGAGGGTTGTTTTTTAGTATAGTTTCGTTTACTTATGTTGTGTATACGAATCTAAGAGAGTTAGGAAGAAATTGATTGATTCTAGGTGAAATAGGGCCAAGAATCAAGAAGAAAAAATCGTCGGATCATTCTGGAAAAGGGTTGGGGCTCCGCGTCCAGATGCGCTAGGAGGGCTGGGGTGGGGTGCTAGCAGTGCACCAGAATTGACCTCCAGTAGTTGGAGGCCTGGCACGACACGCCACCCCTAAGTTCAGAGTGTCAGGCCACCTTCTTCTTCGTTCATCGATCCGTACTTATCCCTTCGAGCTGAGGTTTCATTCCTTTCTTAATCCTAGCTATCTAAGTTGCATTTAATCATCATGAGATCCTTCATATCTTGAATCATAACTCTTGAATTTATAATTCAAATTCAAGATAGAGTTAAGAGTAAAGTTTAAGGGAGTCTTTTGAGTCGTTTTGAGAAGTCTTTTACAATTAAAACTTATTTTAAGACTTGAGTACTTAAGCATGAGGATGAGGAGTGATGTGTTTTTTTTTTTTTCAAAATGAATATATGGAAACTAAGTAATCCAAAGAGTAAATGTCTTTACATTTAAAATGAGAGGAAACTTTTATTTCCAATTGAGTTTATGAGGAGTTTTTGAGCACTATCTCTTTAAAGAGATCCTTTTGAGTAATATTCTCAAAGTTTGAGGATGAGGAAATGTTCTTAAACATATGAGCTGAGTTATATTATTGGGAGTAGTATTGAGCACCGATATGAGGACGAGTTCAAACAACTCAAAGTCCTCATAATCCATGTAGCCAACGTGGGTAAAAGATCATACTTTTTAGATGATTCCTTAATGCTTTTTAACATAGCTTAGTGGATCCACTTAGTTAAGGATGTCTTATACTCCGTCAAGGTATAGGACAATTCTGGCAGTGTGGGCAAGACGTTGTATCATCACATAGCTCATAATGATGGTTGTCGGTTAGAGAATCTCCCAAATAAGAGTAAAGAGTCATTATTGTATTTTTAAATACATTGAATTGTTATCTACTGTTTTAAATGCTTTATATAAACTGTATCTTTATTGTAGTTTTGTACTGTATTGAGTTGAGCATCCATGAGTTGAGGCTGAGTTGAGGGGGGTATATTTTTCATTTTTATCAATTCAAGTTTATGTCTGTGGTTTAGAGTTCCCTTTGCATGCTCGTACATTCCATGTACTGACGCCATTTGGACTGCATCGTTTCATGATGCAAACAGAGGAGTTCAAGGTCATCAACAAGCGCATCGTTGATATCGTTTGCAGTTCCAGAGTTGCTGGTGAGCCTCCTGATATCTTATGAGTTGAGCTTGTTTGAGATTTCTATTGTTAATAAAGTCTTCGCTGAGAGTTGAGCCAGGTCAAGGGTTCTCTTGGGGCCGACAATAGTTCTCGCGTGGCAGTTACGTCCAGGGTGTGACAGTTTGGAACCCCGAGTACACAAATAAAATATGCTACCCAACTAAACTTGACATTCTAGACTCAATGGAACCATAAAAATATGAATTTGAGGTCTCCATAACCCAAAACCCATGAAAGTTGCAATATACTAACTTAACTATCAAAATGACCAAGCTGCCCTCGATACTTCTAAGAAAATTAACCAAAACCTCTGATAGGCCTAAAATTATCTCGTGAATCTAGTGGAACCATCGGAAATCTGATCAGACCATCCAAACTCTAAATGTTGACCAAAGTCAACCCTCAGCGTAAAATCACCCAAACTTCCAACTCAAGGGCTCAAATCCCTAAAACAAGACTGGCCCTGAAACAAACGGCTCTCTCAGACAAAATCCCATAGTTCGGGACTGATGGGAAAAATGAAATTCCATTCGGAGAATCAAAACTCCAATAGATGCCAAAACCCACTTTTAAACACTTTAGACCTTCTGAAACTCAAAACTTCCATAAATCATAGTTTTTAAATAAAATTTTCAAACCAACTTCACAAACTAAGCAGAAATGACCCAGGACAACAATCGGGAATGGTAGGATGGTAATTTTATAATAATTTCCAAAAATGACTTTTCGAGTCATTATACTATCCACAACTAAAATCTATGTTTGTCCTCGAACATAAAGTAAAATAAAGTACATGAAGCTTTGAAAAATTTAGGATATCTGGCACGCATGTCAGGCTCCGTCTCCCAAGTCTTCTCTCCAACATATTAATGCTTCCACTACACCTTCAATGAGGTAATCTCCTTGGTTCTGGGCTTTCAGACCTGCCTATCCAATGTTATTATAGGCTCCTTATCAAATGACAAGTCTCGACCCAACAACATTGAATATAGTGAAAGTACATGGGACTCATCTAGTACATACCTTTGAAGCATAGAGACATGGAAAACAAGATGCACAACTACCAAGCTAGGTGGAAAGGACAACTTATAGGCCACTTCTCCAATTTGACTCAAAATCTCAAAAGAACCAATGAATCTAGGTCTAAGATTTCCCTTCTTCCTGAACATCGTCATACCCTTCATGGGTGACACTCTGAGCCAAACATAATCACCCTGCATAATTTCTAAATCTCAAACCCTCATATTTGAATAACTCTTCAGTCGACTTTGAGCTGTCAACAACCTACCATGAATCATACAACCCTACTCTATGACATCTCTATGCAAATTTGTACCTGACGAGTCCATCTTAGCTGTATCAAACCAATCAATTAGGGATCTACATAGACTACCATATAATGCCTCAAATGGGGCCATTTGAATACTAGAGTGATAAATGTTGTTGTAGGCAAACTCTGCTAAGGGTGAGTGTTGATCCCAACAAGCACCAAAGTGAATCACACACGTTCAAATCATATCCTCCAACACCTGAGTCATCCACTTAGACTGCCCATCTGTGTGAGGGTGAAAAGTTGTACTTATTTCTAGCCGAGTACCTAAACCATGTTATATGTCCCTCCAAAAGTGAGAAGTTAATAGTGCACCTCGGTCGGAGATAGTAAATACATGCACTCCATGAAGCCGAACTGTGAAGTAGAGTCGAGCTAACCTCTCTACTGTGTACTTCACCTGAACTGGAATGAAAATGGGAGGACTTGGTCAACCTATCAACAACAAGCCAAATAGAATCATAACCACCCATAGTGGTAAGCAAACTCACAATGAAGTCCATGGTGATATGCTCCCACATCCAAGTAGGAATGGGTATCCTTTGAGACACACCTCCTGGACACTGGTGCTCACACTTGAACTATTGGCAAGTCAAACACCTAGATATGAACTCAGAAATATCCTTCTTCATACCATACCACCAGTAATGCTAACTCAATTCGTGATACAGCTTGGACTCTCCTAAATAAATAGAGTATCTAGAAAAAAGAGCCTCCTCCAAGATCAGTCTGACCAACTTGCCCACCTTGGGTTCACAAATCCTACCCCTGATCCTCAACCATACATCAGTATCAAGCACAACCTCTTTGGCTTCACCTCTTAACAATTTGTCCCGAATATGGTATAATTTCTCTTCATCAAACTGTCGCTCATGGATTTGCTCAACCAAAGAAGATCGCGCCTCAACAAAGGCAATCAAACCTCCACTCTCTTCTGAAATCTGCAACCGGATAATATTGTTGGATAATCTCTTAAAATCTCTAGCCAATAGTCTTTCCTCAACATGGAGTGTGACAACACTCTACATGCTAGCAGTCTTCCTACTAAAAGCATCGGCCACCAATTGGCCTTCCTCGGATGATATATGATAGTCATGTCGTATTCCTTCAGAAACTCGAGTCTTTTATGTTGTCGCAAGGTCAGATCCCTATGATTGAAGATGTACTAAAGACTTTGTTGGTTGGTGAAGATCTCACAATGCACCCCATACAATTAATGACGCCATAACTTAAGTACAAAGACTACGATTGCCAACTCCAAGTCATAAGTAGGGTAGTTCTTATCATGGTCTTTAACTGCCTAGAAGCATAAGTGATCACCTTACCCTTATGCATCAGATTATCACTCAAACTGACCCTTGAAGCATTAGAGTAAGTAGTAAATTCCACACCCTCCTCGAGTAGAGTCAACACAAGAGCAAAAGTCAACAAGGTTTTGAACTTTTGAAAGCTTTTCTCTCACTCATCGGACCACTGAAAACCCATAATTTGCCGCATCGACTTAGTTAATAAGGCTGCAATAGTAAATAAATTCTGAACAAACCGTCTGTAGTAGCCATAAAATTCTGAATCTCGGTAGGAGAAGTAGGTCGCATCCAATCTCTAACTACCTAAATCTTGGCCAGATCTACTCTAATATCCTCCATCGATACTACATTTCCTAAGAATGCCATGGAATCATGCTAAAACTCACACTTTGAGAACTTCGCATACAACTTCTCTTCTCTCACCCTCTGAAGTACAATCCTCAAGTTTCAAATATGGTCCTCCTCAGTCCTGGAGTACACCAAAATTTCATCAATGAAGACCATCACAAATAAATCCAACTAAGGATGAAACATCCCATTCATCAACTCTATGAACACTGTCGGGACTTAGTCAACCCGAAGGACATCATTATGAATTCATAATGACTATATCGAGTCTGAAAAGTTGTTTTAGGGACATCCATTGCCTTAATCTTCAACTTATGGTAACCGGACCTCAAATCTATCTTAATAAACAATGATGCTCCCTGAAGCTGATCAAACAAGTCATCAATATGTGGGAGAGGATACTTTTTCTTCACCATTACCTTGTTCAACTGCATGTAGTCAAGTCACATCCTCATAGTGTCGTCCTTCTTCTTCACATATTAAACTAGCGGACCCCAAGGTAACACAATAGGGTGAATAAACCCCTTACTTAACAAGATTGATAGTTTGTCCTTCAACTCACTTGGGAGCATATGATATGGAGGAAAATAAATGGGTTTAGTGCACGATTCCTGATATACAGTGAGTTTATGGTATTTTTTTTATATGTTTCACTTAGAATTTGTGTGTGTCTCTGCCTATTTTGTGTTATAAATGATGTTTTGTGTATAATGATTGCAGAAATAAGCTTGGAATGCGGTTGATGGAGATGCGAGGTGAAATTATGAAAAATGAGCCACCCACTGTCGATGGGCAGGCGTAGATGGAGCATCAGGGAAGTTTGACCACGTGTGGAACTACGAAGGAACTGACGGACTGTAGGTCGACCCATGGGCCATCCTGCACATCCGTCGATGAGTTCAGAAAATTGAATTTCCAGTACCTGATGAAAAATCCCAAGTATGTAGCCACGGAATGGGACCTACAGACCGTAGGTCGACCCACGGTTCATAGGTCGAGTCATCAACTGAAGCCATGTTCCAGAAGTTTATTTCCTTATTTTGTTTCCCTTTTGTTTTAGGTCTTGTTGTCTATAAATATGAGTGGAAAACCTCATTATTGGGGGTTAGACATTATTGTAAGGTTTTGGTTTTTGTTCTTTGAGGAGTAATTTGGAAACTCTTAGCAATTAACTTTTCGGAGTTCGTTTTATGCAAGTTTGAATTTGAATTTCAATTGAAGATTTCGGATTTTCATCAAATTCTACTTGTAAGTTCATGAATTCTTTTTACCCAATTATATAGTGTGTTCTTTATAGCATGAGTAGCTAAATCCACAACAACTAGGGTTGTGGGAACCATGAGCAATTAACAACGTATGAATAATAATTAAGTAATCCTTGAATAGTTTCATGCAGGTATTGTTAATTCTTTCGCTTAGAAGTTTTTTTAACGGTGCGCAACGTTAGAACTCGCCTCGTTTCTACTTGCCGGACCAAGGAGTTAGTGAATGAGAAAAGAATTAATAACAAAGATTTAGTGAATGCTATCTAATAGTCTAATATCAATTGGAGTGAGGGTTAAAACTAATCCATGCATTGATGTGATGACTAATCTGAGGTAAAATGTGAGGTTTAGTAAAGCATATACCCGTAGCAGGACCAAGGTACGAGGTGAAATTCTCTATTTGGAGGACCAATCAATTAGGGATACCTAACTTACCAACTTTGCATGTAAAACACTAGGAAATGATTACTATTATTAGGATTACCGCGTTAAGAGCTTGTGTGGAACACATATGCCCTAGTTTCTTTCTCATATTGATACAACTAAGTTGAATCTTGCCTACTTGCCACTAAAGCATAATAATCTGTTACTTAATTACAAAAATTCCCCCTGTTTACTTTCCTTGGAAATTCATTGACTAAACGGATATAATTGAGAGTTAAGTTAAGTCAAGACCATATTCCTCGTGGGATCGACCCCAACCTACAAGTTGGGTTCTTTATTTGAAAACGATCTCTTATACTTCTTTAGGGAGGTATAATTTGAGCTTATCAAATTTTGGCGCCGCTGCCGGGGAATATAGGCTTTTAGATTAAATTAACTACAAGTGTTGAGGTTTAGTCAACTATTTCCTGATTTTACGTTTGTGTTTTGTTTTTGTTTCTTCATGTTTCTACTCTAGTGTATGCCAAGTACAAGGAGTGGAGGTGAACCGTTGACTCCTTACGATCCAGATTTGAATAAAACCTTGAGTATTATAAATAACCAAGGGGTTCACAACAAATCAATCAAAGAGGGTCAAGGTAAGAGAGTTGAAATGCAGCCTCCAGGGGTTGTTAATGAGCCTGTTCAGGTTCGTGGTGGTAATCTAATTGGTAATGCAGAAAGGGTGCAACATCCGCCAGCACCAAGGTTTCGTGATGACTACAGGGTTGATTATTATCCAACTGCATCAGATGGGCCCATTGTTCTCCCTCTGTTGCCTCCATGTCATACATTTGTGGTAACCTAGATTCTCATACAAATGCTTACGATGAGAGGGTTATTTGTTGGGTTGCCTTCTGAGGATCCTTATATTCATATGGCCAAATGGTCGAGTGTTTTCAAGAGTTTTGTAGGAAGGCCAGAACTAGATATAGATGTAATAGGGTTGAGAGTGTTCCCATTGTCGTTGATCGGTGATGCTGCTGTGTGGTTTTCATAGTTACGATACAATTCTATCTACAGTTGGGACCAACTGTATAAGGTTTTTGTAGCAAGGTACTTTCCTACGTCTAAGAAGCTTAATCATAAAGATAAACTAAACAACTTTGTTGCACTTCCTGGAGAGTCGATCAGCAGGTCTTGTGATAGGTTAACTGGTTTTATGAGGAGTGTTCCGAATCACAACATTGATGATGATGTCACGACCCAAGCCTAGGGCCTAGACGTGACATGGCGAATGAGGAACCCAAAGGAAACCCAAACAAGCCTCTCAAACTTGTCATCACACTTCATCGGTCGCGGAAGTACAATCAACATTAATTAACGGGAAATAGGGACTAAGGGCAAGCCATTTCAAAAAGACATCATAGAACAAGAGTCAAGCTCATTTACAAAATACTTGTCCAACGCACACCTCTACATACATAGATAGGACGGAGGCCATGACATACTACCGGCTCCCCTCATAATCAAAATACAATTACAAGCTAAAGTCTCAAAACATAGGAGTAGGAAACATAACATAGCCCTCGAATCATTGAGGACTCACCAACAAACTAGGATAAGCACCGTACTAGCCACGTGAATGGAGAGAAGGATCAAGAGTAGCTCCGGTCCCTACATGGTGACATCATGTAGGCAAAATATGCATTAGTACTTGGAATGTACTAAGTATGCGGGGTGCAACACAACGATAGACAAGGACACAATCGAAATACAAGAAATAGTTTCATAGGCATTATGAATAACAATATGAGTATGCATGATCAAAGTGAAGTCAAAACATGTTTAAGTAAATCTATACTAATAGTAGATAGCATATGTGTATGCATGATCTAACCAATCTATAACCCCAACTTAGGATGGGGGATGCCGTTCACACCCGGACACCCTGGTGGCAAGGTATAAACCCCTCACATGGTTGATGTTGGTCACACCCCAAGCATCCTAGGTGGTGAGATATAAACCTCTCACATGGTTGATGTTGGTCACACCCCAAGCATCCTAGGTGGTGAGATATAAACCTCTCACATGATGTCCGGTTCTTTTCCCCCGGACCGGGCATGGTCATGCAACACTTTATATAGGAAATTCCCATTAGGCTCTAATGCAATCTCACGTATGGAATGAACATATACACAAGCTTAGTTTGTCATCAACACATCTCTGGATTGCCATATATCTCATAACTCAAGCTTTAAAGCATCGATTCATCAATTCCCCATAGTTGGACATTTTGTCAAACACCTTGAAGGCATGTAATGGAATCAAAGAGCATGGAAAATAGGGTAGTAATTATGCAGCCAAACCAGTGAACAACCTACAACAACACCTTTTAACATCCACAATACCACATGAAAATTTCCACATCCATTCCAAATTTAGATTCAAGTTCTACAGTCACAACATGTTCAAAACAATCACTTTTTGATGTTTAAAATTCAATGTGCAGGAAATTATTACAAAGAACAAGACTAATTTATGAATCTTAAGTTAAACCATGAATTAGTGAGTAGAATAGAGTCTAGGCACTATGGGTGGAAGGACCCATGAGTTCAACACCACATACCTTGAGTTCTTATGAAGGTCTTGAGAGTGTCTTTAATGGAAGATTGGAACTTGGAGCAAGAGTCTCTTCAATCTTGAGGAAGGTTTTGGATTAGGGTTCTTGAGAGAACTTGAGAGAAAATGTGTCTAAGTATGGGAGAGGTGTTTTGGGAAATGTTTTATAGATGGGAATTGAACTAATGGTATATAGGAAATAACATATGCCCTTTGGACAAATGGTCCAACACTTAGAAAAAAAAATGAGGCTGGTGAACAGTAAAAACGCTCACTGGAAATTGCATTTCCTGCCGGACAGAGTTTACGAAAATGGGCATAACTTCTTCGTCCGAAGTCCCAATGAGGTGAAACGAAGTGCGTTAGGTAGCTAAATCAAAGGGCTTTCCATGGATATGTTATGGGCCACCCAATTATTTGTGTGCTAGGAGATATGACCCTCCAAATTAGACCCTCGAAAAAGTCTTTACTTGGAAATTTCGGATTTTGATACGGTTGCTCTAAAATTTGGGTTAGACCCATTTCCCACTCAATTTGACCCCCTAAACAAGAATATGAAGTCGGATTTTCAAAAAATGAAACGGACTTTTTTGATATAGCTAAACAAGTTTCCGGTAACTTCCGTAACACATTTTTAAGAACATTTTGGGTCATTTCAATATCTCCCCCTTGGGAATATTCGTCCCCGAATGTGGAAGAGATGTACAAGGCAAGACTTAGTAAGAACATATCAGCCCCAACATGAATGCAAAATTTTTATTTAAACATCACTTCAAGATTTCAAAACTTAGTGTAAAGAATCCATAACTCATCAATTTAAACATATATGCACATTAATGATTCAAGGGCTGAAATGTAAGACTCAATGGAGTACAAATGACTTGATTTAATACCTTAGGCTTGAGTGAAGTTGAATAGATAAGGATAACGTCTTTGCATGTCCGCTTCAGCCTCCCAAGTAGCACTCTCCACTTATTGATTTCTCCAAAGCACCTTAACGGATGCCACTTCTTTGTTCCTCAACCTTTTAACTTGTCTATCTAAGATCTGAACCGGGACTTCTTCATACGTCAAATTATCTTCTACAATACCCACAACCTCAAGAGGTACAATAGCGTTAGGATCACCAACACATTTCCTCAACATCGATACATGGAATACCGAATAAACTAATTCCATCTCCTTGGGCAACCCCAACTCGTAGGCTACTTTACCAACCCTTCTTATTATCTCATAAGGACCGACATACCTAGGACTTAATTTCCCCTTCTTACCAAAACGAACCACACCTTTTATTGGAGAAACTTTCAAATAAACCCAATCACCCACTTTGAATTCAAGATCCCGTCTCCTCACATCGGCATAAGACTTTTGACGACTTTGGGCTGTTTTCAACCTCTCCCTAATCATCCTTACCTTCTCAAGAGCATCCATGACCAGATCCAGACCCAACAAGGCCACCTCTCCAACTTCAAACCACCCAACCGGTGACCTACACCGTCTACCATAAAGTGCCTCAAAAGGAGCCATATCGATACTAGAATGATAACTATTGTTGTATGCAAATTCAATCAAAGGAAGATGATCATCCCAACTACCTTTCAACTCCAATACACAAGCTCTAAGCATATCCTCCAAGGTTTGAATTGTTCTTTCGGCTTGGCCATCCGTTTGAGGGTGGAAGGCCGTGCTAAGCTTTACCTTTGTACCAAGACCCCTTTGGAATGACCTCCAAAAGTGAGAAGTGAATTGGGCACCACGATCCGAGATAATAGACAAAGGAATCCCATGCAACCTTACCAATTCATGAATGTACAACTTGGCATACTCTTCAGCCCCGTAAGTAGTTTTAACCAGTAGGAAATGAGCCGACTTTGTCATCCGATCAACCACCACCCAAACCGAATCAAAGCCTCTTCTAGCCTTGGGTAAGCCCACTACAAAATCCATGTTGATTTCTTCCCACTTCCAAGTAGGTATCTCAATGTCTTGAGTTAGGCCACCCGACCTTTGATGTTCGGCCTTGACTTGTTGACAACTATGGCAACCCGAAACAAATTTTGCAATGTCCTTCTTCATACCGCCCCACCAATACACATCCCTCAAGTCTCTATACATCTTTGTTGACCCCGGATGAATAGAATAAAAAGAATTATGAGCCTCATCAAGGATTCTTTCCCTCACACCATCCACACAAGGAACACATAATCTACCTTGGTACCTAAGGGCACCATCTCCCCCTTGGGAGAAAACCTCCACCTTACCACTACTCACTGAAGCCTTTAATTCTACCAAAGAAGGATCAAGATCTTGCTTGACTATCACCTCATCAACCAAGGAAGACCTTGAACCATCAACAACAACTACTCCTCCACTATCCACCCCTTCTAACCTAACTCCCAATTTGGCCAACCGATGGACCTCTTTAGCCAACTCTTTACTACCTTCCTCCACATGAGCCAAGCTACCCATGGACACTCTACTCAATGCATCCGCCACCACATTAGCTTTCCTCGGATGATAGTGAACACTCATATCATAATCCTTAAGGAATTCTAACCACCTCCTTTGTCTCAAGTTAAGATCTTTTTGCGTGAACACATATTGGAGATTCTTATGGTCGGTGAAGATATCAACATGCACCCCATACAAATAATGACGCCAAATCTTTAAAGCAAAAACCACGGCGGCCAATTCAAGATCATGGGTTGGGTAATTTTTTTCATGAACCTTAAGTTGCCTAGAAGCATAGGCTATAACCTTACCACTTTGCATCAACACACAACCCAAACCAATGCGGGAAGCATCACAATAAACAACAAAACCTTCTAACCCATCCGGAAGTGACAAAATAGGAGCGGACACAAGCCTTTCTTTCAAAGTTTGGAAGCTTTCCTCACACTCATCCGACCACACAAATTTAGCCTTCTTTTGAGTCAACTTAGTCATAGTAGAAGCAAGAGAAGAAAACCCTTCCACAAATCTCCTATAATAACCCGCTAAACCCAAGAAACTCCTTATATCCGACGGGGTCAAAGGTCTAGGCCAATTCCTAATAACATCGGTCTTCTTAGGATCCACCTTAATACCATCCCCCGACACCACATGGCCTAGGAAAGCAACTTCCTTCAACCAAAACTCACACTTTTCATATTTAGCGTACAACTTCTCTTCCCTCAATCTTTGGAGTACAACCCTCAAGTGACCCTTGTGCTCTTCCTCACCCCGAGAATAGAACAAGATGTCATCTATAAACACCACCACAAAAGAATCAAGGTAGGGTTTGAAAACCCTATTCATCAAATCCATAAAGAGAGCCGGAGCATTAGTCAACCCGAAAGACATCACCACAAACTCATAGTGCCCATACCTAGTACGAAAGGCCGTCTTGAGAATATCACACTCCCTCACCTTCACTTGATGATACCCTGACCGAAGATCAATCTTAGAGAAGTGACTAGCCCCATGCAATTGGTCAAATAAATCATCAATCCTTGGAAGAGGATACCTATTCTTGACGGTGACCCTATTAAGTTGTCGATAATCAATACACATTCTAAGAGACCCATCTTTCTTCTTCACAAACAAAACCGGAGCACCCCAGGGAGAATGACTAGGTCTAATAAACCCCTTCTCTAACAAATCTTTTAATTGCTCTTTCAACTCTTTCAACTCCGCCGGGGCCATACGGTAAGGGGGGATAGAAATAGGTTGAGTATCGGGAAGGAGGTCTATACCAAGATCTATCTCCCTTTCGGGAGGGACACCGGGAATGTCTTCTGGGAAGACATCTAGAAACTCATTAACAACCGGAATAGACTCAATATGAGGGACTTTAGACTCCACATCATTGACTCTCACAGTATGGTACAAGCACCCTTTGGAAATCAACCTATGGGCTTTAATGCAAGAAATGAATTTCCCCTTCACCACAACATCCCGACTCTCCCACTCAAGGACGGGTTCATTAGGAAATCGGAACTTGATTTTACGAGTCCTACAATCAATAGAAGCATAATATGCATGCAACCAATCCATCCCAAGAATAACATCAAAATCCACCATGTTCAACTCAACAAGATCACAAGGCAACAACTTATTTAATATGCAAATCGGACAATTTCTATACACTTTTCTAGCAACAATAGAGACACCAATGGGAGTGGATACTTCATATGACTCATGCAACAATTCCGACTCGACATGAAATTTTCTAGCAACTAAGGGGGTAACAAAGGAAAGGGTGGCACCCGGATCAATCAAAGTATAAACATCAAGATCAAAGATTTGCAACATACCGGTCACCACATCCGAAATCTCATTAATACCTTGTCTACCATGCAAAGCATAAAATCGATTGTCCCTTGGGGCACCACTTTGAGAAGCACCTCTACCCAAAGGAGTAGTGTTAGCACTTCGGACCTTGTTGCGGATCTTGGGACATTAAAACCTCTTATGGCCCACTTCTCCACATTCGAAGCAAGCACCCGAACCCTTCATGCAAGGACCACCATTCTTCCTCCCACACTTAGGGCATACATCCATAGAACCCACTTCACCTCCCCCTTGAGGTCTAGGAACATTGATAGCAAATCCCCGGTTGACATGAGGGTTTCCTCGGCCTTGATGAAATCTAGCACCCTTAGGGAACCTATTCTCCAATCGGGACCTCTTGGCCTCGTGCCCCCTTCTCTTCCTCAATTTCTCCTCCTCCATTTGCTCGGCATAAGTCATCAACCGAGACAAATCCATATCTCTAATGAGCATAGCGGACCGACACTCCTCACTAACCAAGTCGGATACACCCATCACAAATTTTTCATCCTCCACCTAGAGTCGGCCACCAAGTGAGGTGCATACTTGGAGAGTTGGACAAATTTGAGGGCATACTCCCTCACACTCATAGCTCCTTGCTTCAAGTTCATGAACTCCACCAACTTTGCCTCCCTAAGTTCAAGAGGGAAGAACCTATTAAGGAAAGCAAGTTTAAACTCCTCCCACAACACCACATAGCCATTACCTTTCTCACCCTTCCATTGATCAAACCAAATTTGAGCAACCCCCTTGAGTTGGTAGGCCGCCAATTCCGCCTTCTCACAAGCACCAACATCCATAATGGTCAAGATTTTGCATACCTCATTGATGAACTCTAGCGGGTCCTCATCCACCTTTGAACCATGGAAGACCGGAGGGTTCATCCTCATGAAATCTCTCACCCTTTCCCTCGGGGTGGTAGTTCGAGGAGCTTGGGCTCCTTGTTGCACTTGGTTAGCTACCACTTGTGCAAGCATGGTGAGTGCATCACGGAGCTCACCATTGGTGGGTGGCTCTTCCGGTGATCGGGCCCGTCTTCCCCTCATGTTTGGCATGATGATCTAGCAATCCAAAGAACAAGCGTTAGGGAGGAATCACCTTATCGCACTCTAAGCACAACATAGAATATGAAGAAGGGAAACCTTTCCTAAAACATTTTGTAGCCTCCCATTTATAGTCGTGGCGCGCTTCAAAACCATGATTAGGACTCTACTCAACGCGGTGTGTTGGACTCCGAGGATTTACCAACCTAGTGCTCTGATACCAAGCTTGTCACGACCCAAGCCTAGGGCTTAGACGTGACATGGCGAATGAAGAACCCGAAGGAACCCCAAACAAGCCTCTCAAACTTGTCATCACACTTCATCGGTCGCGGAAGTACAATCAACATTAATTAACGGGAAATAGGGACTAAGGGCAAACCATTTCAAAAAGACATCATAGAACAAGAGTCAAGCTCATTTACAAAATACTTGTCCAACGCACACCTTTACATACATAGATAGGACGTGGGCCATGACATACTACCGGCTCCCCTCATAATCAAAATACAATTGCAAGCTAAAGTCTCAAAACATAGGAGTAAGAAACATAACATAGCCCTCGAATCATTGAGGACTCACCAACAAACTCGGATAAGCACCGTACTAGCCACGTGAATGGAGAGAAGGATCAAGAGTAGCTCTGGTCCCTACATGGTGACGTCATGTAGGCAAAATTTGCGTTAGTACTTGGAATGTACTAAGTATGCGGGGTGCAACACAACAATAGACAAGGACACAATCGAAATACAAGAAATAGTTTCATAGGCATTATGAATAACAATATGAGGATGCATGATCAAAGTGAAGTCAAAACATGTTTAAGTAAATCTATACTAATAGTAGATATCATATGTGTATTCATGATCCAACCAATCTATAACCCCAACTTAGGATGGGGGATGCCGTTCACACCCGGACACCCTGGTGGCAAGGTATAAACCCCTCACATGGTTGATGTTGGTCACACCCCAAGCATCCTAGGTGGTGAGATATAAACCTCTCACATGGTTGATGTTGGTCACACCCCAAGCATCCTAGGTGGTGAGATACAAACCTCTCACATGGTTGTCCGGTTCTTTTCCCCCGGACCAGGCATGGTCATGCAACACTTTATATAGGAAATTCCCATTAGGCTCTAATGCAATCTCACGTATGGAATGAACATATACACAAGCTTAGTTTGTCATCAACACATCTCTGGATTGCCAGACATCTCATAACTCAAGCTTTAAAACATCGATTCATCAATTCCCCATAGTTGGACATTTTGTCAAACACCTTGAAGGCATGTAATGGAATCAAAGAGCATGGAAAATAGGGTAGTAATTATGCAGCCAAACCAGTGAACAACCTACAACAACACCTTTTAACACCCACAATACCACATGAAAATTTCCACATCCATTCCAAATTTAGATTCAAGTTCTAGAGTCACAACATGCTCAAAACAATCACTTTTCATGTTTAAAATTCAATGTGTAGGAAATTATTACAAAGAACAAGACTAATTTATGAATCTTAAGTTAAACCATGAATTAGTGAGTAGAATAGAGTCTAGGCACTATGGGTGGAAGGACCCATGAGTTCAACACCACATACCTTGAGTTCTTATGAAGGTCTTGAGAGTGTCTTCAATGGAAGCTTGGAACTTGGAGCAAGAGTCTCTTCAATCTTAAGGAAGGTTTTGGATTAGGGTTCTTGAGAGAACTTGAGAGAAAATGTGTCTAAGTATGGGAGAGGTGTTTTGGGAAATGTTTTAGAGATGGGAATTGAACTAATGGTATATAGGAAATAACATATGCCCTTTGGAAAAATGGTCCAACACTTAGAAAAAAAAATGAGGCGGGTAAACAGTAAATTGCATTTCCTGCCGGACAGATTTTATGAAAATGGGCATAACTTCTTCGTCCGAAGTCCGAATGAGGTGAAACGAAGTGCGTTAGGTAGCTAACTCAAAGGTCTTTCCATGGATATGTTATGGGCCACCCAATTATTTGTTTGCTAGGAGATATGACCCACCAAAGTAGACCCTCAAAAAAGGCTTCTCTTGGAAATTTCAGATTTTTATACGGTTGCTCTAAAATTTGGGTTAGACCCATTTCCCACTAAATTTGACCCCCTAAATAAGAATATGAAGTTGGATTTTCGAAAAACGAAATGGATTTTTTTGATATAGCTAAACAAGTTTCCGGTAATTTCCGAAGCACATTTTTAAGAACCTTTTGGGTCATTTCAGATGAGTTGCTGAATGAGTACTTCTATAGAGGGAAGGATGATAATGGAAGAGCATTGCTAGATACTATTGCCAGAGGATCATATTGTGAGTGCACTTTTGAGGAGATTTCTGAAATATTGGAAAGGATTTCCCAGAAACACAAGGCTTGGAGCACTAGAAAGGAAAATACTTGCAGGAGCACGTTCACCGTCCAAATTGCACCCGACCAGGCTAATGTTGACTTGCGGGAAGAAATGGCACATAGGAGAACATAATTGGGATTAGTACTGAAACATTTGAGTAGTGGTGAGAAAAAAGTAAATGCTGTGAATTATCTGACTAGACCTCCACCACCACCAGTTGAGGAGTGCTACTATAAAGAGGATGCGAACTATGTGAATGATTAGACGGCGGGTTTCCGGGCTAACGCCCAAGGTTCCAACATGGATAATTGGCGCCAAGGTCAAGAAAACCAAGGTCGGAACAATGAAAACTACAACCGTGAGGGTAACTATGTCTGGGATGGGAACTATAATCGTGATAACTAATACAAGCAGAATAACTATGGCAACAAAAATGAAAAGGTTGGTCCCTATGTTTCCCCTAGTAACAAAGAATCTGCTAGTAGTTTGACACGCATTGAGGATATGATGCAAAAAATGATGAAGATGTTTGATGTCACTGATGATAATTTTTCTAGTATTGGCCAAAAGGTTGATTCCCATGCAGTGTCTATAAAGAAGCTTGAGCAGCAGTTCAGTCAGTTGTCCACCATAGCAAACCCACGTCAGCCTGACACTTTTCCTAGCAATACCATCCAGAATCCAAAAAATGATGGGCATGTTATGGAAGTCACTACTCGCGGAGGAAAGCAGACCATTGACCCTCCTATGCCGTATTAGGTTAAAAAAGTGATAGAAAAGGATGAGGATGAGATTGAGGTTACTGAGGTTCCAAAAGATAATGTTGAGAAGAAAGCTGAGGTGACCCAAAATGTTGTTCCTATGCCTAGACCTCCACCTCCATTCCCATAGAGACTGGTTAAAAATACCGAAGAGGGTAAATACCGTAGGTTTATAGCCATGTTAAAGCAATTGTCCATATATGTTCCGTTGATAGAAGCTCTGGAGCGAACACTTGGGTATGCGAAGTTCATGAAAGATTTGGTGACCAAAAAAATGGCTGTGAGTTTTGAGAATGATAAGAGGTTGCAACATTGTAGTGTTATTGCTACGAGGTCACTTGTGCAGAAGAAAGAGGATCCTAGAGCTTTCACTATTCCCTGCACCATTAGGGTTTTTCACTTTGTGAAAGCTTTGTGTGATTTAGGTGCCAATATTAATTTGATGTCATTGTCCATTTATAAGAAGTTGGGTTTAGGGGTTCCAAAACCAACTGCAATGCATCTACTCATGGCCAATAGAACTGTGAAGAAGACCATTTGTGTTATTTAAGATGTCATTGTGAAAGTAGAGTCGTTCATCTTTCCGGCGGATTTTATGATACTCTATTGCAAAGTTGATTTTGAGGTCCCCATCATCTTAAGGAGACCATTCCTTGCTACTAGGCGTGCTTTAGTCGATATGTAGAGAGATTAGATAAAGTTCATATTGAATAACGAGGAGGTAACTTTTAATAACTGTAGGTCTATGAAGCAGGAAAATGATCTTAAGTCGGTGTCAGTAGGAAATCATGTTGCAGAGTGCAGTTCCAAAGTGTTTATCGAAGAGAGGTTTGGCTGTTGAAGCACTAACACTGATAATAATGAATTTTGCCGGTGCTGGTATTAAAGACTATGATGAATTGGTCGCCTGATGAGTCCTAGATTTGGACTCATTTAGGGCTTTGTTTTGATAGTTTTAGTGTCCTCAAATGCCAAATTTGTGCTATAAACTGATGTTAAAGCCTTGATTTCCATGTATGTTTATTAAGGAGCAAAGCAAGGACACTAACATGCAATAAAGAACAAAACAAGCTGAAGAAGTGGAGAAAGGCGAGCCTGGTGATCGCCAAGACCACTCGGTGACTCGCCTAGTGGCTCTTCAATCTGCCTAAAGTTCTAGTGTGCCATCCTTGAGGGAAGAAACCAAGTCGGCGACAGAAAAGGGGTAGTCAACGACTCACCGATCAGATCCGAGATCACAAGATTGATCACTCAAAGTTACAAAACTTGAGGATGCTGAGAACCAATGCAAAAAGGCGATAGAAGAGAGCAAAGGGCGGTACGCCAAACCACTCGGTGAACCCGACTTACCTCACCTAATGGTCTTTCCTGGCTAATTTTTTAGCGACTATAAATAGGATTTTGAACTGTAAATTAAAGGAGTTTTTTTTTGAGATTTTAGAATGGTTTTCTTTGAAAGTTTGAGAGTTTCTCAGTAGTCTTGAAGGCTTTTCGAGATTCAACTAAGAGATTTTTCTAGTGCGTTATTGATTTTTCTTAATTGGACCATCGTAAAAGCTTGAATACTCTTACCCAGATCATGGCTAATGTATTTGGTAATTGTTTTTCTGTTTTTATGATATGTGGCTAAAACCACAATTCTTGGGGTGTGATTATGTGATTATAGGTTGAATTAGCTTATGTGTATTGCTTATTACTAATTTAAATGCTATATTGAAGTGGGTTTAATCATGATCTGTGTTTTCATTTATGAATTCTAGTTGCAAATGCAGTTCTAATTTTGTGTTTTTAGCTTGCTCGAGGGAGAGGTTTTAGAACCGAAGCTTTTGATTAATGATTTGTGGGAATTGGGTTGATTTGGGTTTAGCTTGAGAGAGTGAATCCTAAACCCAATCCTACCCATCTTGCTCGAAAGAGAAGATGTATTAAGGTTGTGGGTTGTTCTAATGTGTTAAGTTTGTGATGTTCGAATGAAATCACTTGAATCGAAGTAGTTGTTCGAGAGAAAACTATTTTCACTCATAGTCCAACCTACCACCTGATATTTAGCTATTCACTAGTAATATCAATTACCCATATATCGAAATTTGCCTAGAATCGATCACATCCTGAGAATTTCCCTGTATATTGCTGATTCAGTTTTGTTTGACTACTTTACAACTGATATTTTCAAACCTAAACCCCCAATCTAACATTTATTGTCACCCTTTTGACTTGTTTGTATTTTTCTTTCACAAATTTCTATTCCTATCGCTGATTAGACCACATTTTTACCTCCTGATTAATTTTGAACATGTACCACTCCTTGTGGGTTCGACCTCAACTCTTTGTTGGATTTTATACTGCTTAACGATCGTTTGCACCTATAATTGGATGAGGCGTGCTTGAAATGTTAATCAAAATAGCGCCAGTGCGGGGGAGTGTTGTTTTTTTAAAATTCTTTTAGTGGAGTTAAATTGTGTTCTCTTTAGTGGTAGTTGAATCTACTTACTTTAGTTTTGGTTTTGTGTTGTTTGTGCTGAACAAAGGAAGAGATGAGAGTAAACGGAAGTAATGGTAGCCAAGTGGGCCACCAAGATGACATTGGGAACCTAAATGATGTCAATGACCCAATCCAAGTGGGTGGTGTTTGTGCCATTCGTTTACCTCCGGCTAAAGGAAACGTTGTCTTCCACATCACAAGCACAATGCTTCAGCTTCTGCAATTGAAAGGATTATTTTGGGGGATGGCTCATGAGGATCCCCATGAGCATATCAAGAACTTCGTGGATGTCTGTGGACCGTTTTCATTTAAGAAGATATCCCAAGAATCGGTCTGTCTCAGGTTGTTTCCGTTCTCTTTGATGGGTGAAGCTACTAAGTGGTTGACTGAGTTACCGAGAGACTCCATCATCTCTTGGGATGAGCTAACTGCAGTATTCCAAGTGATATTCTTTCCCCCCATCGAAGATGATGACTCTAAGGGATGGCATCCAAGGTTTCAAACGCTTGGAAGGTGAGCCAATCCATGAGACATGGCTGAGATTTAAAAAGTTGGTGCTTCAGTGGCCAAATCATGGACTTCCAAATAATGTGCTATTGCAACACTTTTATAGGAATCTCGACTCGGTGAACAAAGGAGTGGCTGATCAACTCTCACCTGGTGGTATAATGCAACAACCCTATGAAATAGCATCCAAACTACTTGATTGCATGACCAAGATCAATAGGGCGTGGTACACTCGTGAAGACCAAGTCTCTCCTCTCACTTATAAAATGACAAAAGAGCATATAAAAAAGGATCAAGAGATAGACCAAAACATGGCAAAAATGATGACCCAGCTAGATATTTTGGCTAAAAATGTCATGAGTGTTGGTATCAAGAGTGTTAATGCCGTGGGTGTTGGTGGAGCAAACCCCGATGAAACACAATTTGAAACACTGTACAATGAGAAAGTGAACTTCCTAGCAAATCAAGGAGGAGGTTATCGTGCAAACTACCCAATACTGGGTGGAAATCAAGGTAGGAACAAAGATGAGGGCTGGAGAGACCGTGACCGAGATTGGCGTGATGGTAGCACCACCTAGAAGGAGAGAAAGGGAGACAAAGATAAGTATATTCCTCCTCATGAGCATCAAAAGCCTAAAGAATCCGAAGGTGGTCATACAAAAGATATGCTCTCAAGCATTCTCAACAAAGTTGAAGGGTCAGACAAAGTGTTGAAAGAGATGAGAGAGGATGTTTCAACTCTAAACAGATGGTGACCTCACACTCAGTCTCTATTAAGCAGCTGGAGACCCAAATGGGTCAAATTTCTTCTCATTTGAATCCAAGACAACAATGGGGTTTTCCTAGTGACACAATGGCAAACCCTAAAATGAAGCCTGATTTGGTATCCTTGTCGTGCCACGACATTAACTAAGGCACTTCTTGTGAGGCAACCCAAGTTCTTAATGCTTTAAGTTTTAACTTTGAATAACGGGTGTTGATTGTGCAGGTTGAAAATTGGAGAATGCTAGAAAATAGGTAGTTTGTTGAGCCCAGAGTCCAGTCGGCAACACGCCGAACAGCTCTGCGAGCCTCGACTTGGACCGTTGTTAGAATAACCAAGCTTGAAGGGGAACTCTGTAAAACTCGGTAGATTGAAAGATTAATCGATGAGTCATCGAACAGGTCGACAATCCTGATTCTGTCCGCCGTTTGGAACCCCAAATATGCTGGAGGTCCTGTAAAACTCAGCGAGGGAAATATCGCTCAGTGTATCGCTGAGTGGATCGGCGATAACGACTTAATTCGCCAATGGTGCCGCGAACTGAAAGGTTTTAAAAGCCAAACTATTTAAAATTTCAAAATCCTTCATATTCTCTCATTTTGAACTCTCGTACTCTCTCACTCATTAGTTAATCTTCATTATTTTACCCTTTTTCCTGCATTTTTGTGTGATTTTGTGCTTTGAATTGTAAATCTTTGCCGTCTAGCTTTTCAACTTTGATATTCGGCATACATATTAGTTTTTCGAACCCCATAATCTATGTTTATGTTTGAACTCAAATGCAATAGGTAATTGTGTGTTGATATGTGCTGGGTAATTAGTTTAATCGTGTTTTAATTGTTGGATTCCCCGTAGTTTGTTGAAACACGTGCCTAATGGTCTAATTTCATCGATTCCTTTGTTTTGTTTGTTAAAATTGAGTATTAAATTGTTGGGTTGTGGTTTATTTATGCTGGATCTTGTGGGGTGAAGTCTAAGTAACCCCGAATTGTGCCAAATGATGTAATTTTATCAATGATAGAGCGATTGACGTCATTCTTAAGGGAAAAAGTCGTCAAATGGCCAATTTTGGCCAAATTAGGGGGAAGTCTGAGTGCCCGAAGGGCATAGGTCGTATGGTTCTAAGCTTAATTGAATAGTGTATAAGTTTGATTTTTATTTCGAGGGACGTGGGCTTGATTTTGGGAAACTGGGTTGAAAACTGGCACGTCGGGCCGTTTGGCGAGTTGCGTCGAGCTCGCCGAGTGGTTCTGCGGTTCACCGAAGTCCCCTCAGATCACCTTTAATTTCAAGATTTTGGTTGAATTTGTCTGTAACTTTCGGCGAGATGCCTGAGTTCACTGAAAGTTTCTTTTGATCTCCCTTCTGCGCCCCTAACCCTTAAAATACACTGTAACTTTCGATAGTTAACCCCTAGTTCGCCGATTGGTGTCGGCGATTCACCGAATGGCCCTGCACTTCGCCAACTCATCTTGAGACTATAAATTTTTCATGTTGGTACTTTTGGTGAGCCCGATTTGGCTTGCTTTTAGTGACTCAGCGAGTCTTTCTGCAACTTAATTTCATTTCTTGGACTATTTCTAACATTTTTCTATGTGTTTTTACAGATATAGCTAAGAAAAACTTGGATGATAGTGGCATGCCGCCCTGAAAACGGGCATGAAGGATTGTAATTAATGAGGAACCAGCTGCTTCTAGCACAAAAGGCAGGAAGTTACCTCCAAAGGGAGGCAATGGCAAGGCGGCTGCAGCTGAGACGCCGAAGCACAACTCCAGCAGTGAGGGGTAGTCTTTCGAATCTGAGGTTTCATTCCCTGAGCTTGAGGATAATTAGGTATTACAAGCCCGACGAGCAGAGCTGCATTCAAAAGCTCTTCATGATCTGTCTAGGATCCCGGAGCCGACTCCTCCTGCCTCTGATTCAGTGCCATCTCCAGCACAGACGGTGGTTCCATCACCACCAGTTCAGGGTCCTTCTTCCTGGTTACTCAATCGGTTAAATGCCGAGGGATTGAGGACCATCCTAGAAGAGAAGAGGATGTCCACGGATGGTATAGTGGACAGATGCCCGAATGTGTGGGACACTTTCTGGTTTCACCATTTTGAGATGTTCACCAGGCCCCATGGCCCATTTATTCCCACCTGGGTCCGGGAATTTTATAACGCTTACAGTAACTTGGTACCCAAGTAAAAGAAGAAGGCCAATGCCTTTAGATCGGTGGAGTCTGTGGTGGTTCGGGGGAGGACAATGGGATGCAGTAGCGATGATATCAACGCTACGTTTGAGAGTGCTGTAGACTTTGAGCACGAGTACCAGAGTATGATCATGACACAAACTCAGGATGATCTGAAGGGCTGGCTAGCTCCCATTATTTTTGATACCACCCCGAGGTGGTTTGAGGCTGGAGCACCTATCGTTAAGAAGGGTCTGGACATAGTAGCTCGGTACTGGTTTGGATTCATCAGTAGCTCACTCATGCCATCGCAAAACGAGTCCATTCTCTGCCACCCAAAAATAGCCTGTCTCGGATCCATCATAGCCAGGAAGAGGTTGAACATGGGGTTGATTATCGAGCAAGAGATGGCCATGAGGGCCAAAGAGTGGCAGACATCCCTTCTATTTCCAGTTCTCTTTACAGAGTTGGGTCGTCGGGCAGGAATTCCTCGTGATGAGAAGAGGGATGTCGAGGTTACTCCCACATCTTCCACTGACATATAGAGGCCGAGTACACACGGGATGAGGCTGATAGGTGGAGAGCAGCTCTGGTGGACACATCCTCGGAGATTGATATTGATGCATTTCTTGCAGAGGCAACCTTGCCTACTTCGGCCTCCAGGCCTTCAGGTACTTCTACTCCTTCTTAGGCCTCGGGTTCTTCTGCTGCTCCCCTGCCCCCTAGAGCTGTTGCTGGTTCGACAGTCTCCAGAACTCCGATCACTCAAGCCATGATTCTCAAGATGGGGGAACCTAGCCCATTCTATCGATATGCGGGCTTCCCGGCTAGTGTCCAAGGTCCTTTGGATGATTGAGAGAGCGATTACTACTGCGCTGACAACTCTCCAGGCTTTTATTGATGCTCTCACAGTGAGAGTAGAGATTTGCGAGAGAGGACAGGGTGTGACTACTGAGTTTACGACTTTGAAAACTGATGTTTCTGAGCTTAGGAAAGATGTGGACCATCTGAAGTCTACAGACTTCACTTCACTATTTGGGATGGTGGAAATCCCAGATGATCCGATTGCTGAGATTCCAGCTCGTGCTGAAGTACCTCCGGCTACCACCGGATATGATATTATGGATGATGTTACTGTTGCTGAGTTTGAGGCCGAGACCGATGAGGAGCGAGATGCGGCCGTTTTTTAGGATCTGGCCGACTTAGAGGGTGCCATGTTTGAGATAGCCCGATAGGCCTCCTTGAGAGACACTACTGTGATAGGCCCCAGTGGAGCCACAACTGATGCTACACCGGGCACTGATGCCCATCCTCAGAGTGTTACCCCGTGCACTGATGCCCCGACAGACGGAGTGACTGAGTAGCTAGGATGATTTTTTCCCTCCCTCTCTGTTATTTTCTGATACTTTATATGTTGATTTTAGTTGCATTTGAGGCCAAATTCTTATTTTTGTTGGGTGGGGTGAGGTATTCCCATACCTACCTCTTGTGTTTTGATTTTGATTTTTTTTGTGAATATTTGGCTGATTTTGTTGATATATTTATATGTTTTTGATCTTGATCTTGTGGATGTTTTAGCTTATAGCCCATGGTTTTGAATGAAAATGGTTTTGGACAAAATTTTAAAATTTTGCCACCTCTTTTGTATGTGATTATGATTGTTCGTGTGCGAATTTGAGTGTCGGTTGCGATCAATACCAATGACTTGAATAGTTCTCTTAATTGAACAAAGTGAATGTACGGTTATGATGAGGAAAACTAAGTTACATAGGTAATATGTCAACTTTTAGCATCTCGTTATGCCTAGCCGGTTGTCAAATGAGTCTCTTGTGATGAACATTGCACACTTGCTAGAAAGTGTGGAGTCTTGTTTGATATTGGTACCAATTCCTTGAGTGAAGAAATTACTTTGAACATTGTGTATGATGACACCTAGAATTTTCCCCATTGGTCCGGTTGATTGAGTAATGCAGGCATTTGAACTGATCTTAGGCAACAATTTTTAAGAGTGAAAACAATTTGTCAATATACCTCTTTTGTGGCCAACCTTGTGAGATGAGTGAACCTTGCTTGACACATTTTGAGCCTTATCCATTCAACCATAACTTTCATGAAGTGTGGTTTGTTCGAATAGCCAACTTAGGCCAAAAGCCTAAGTTGGGGGTGTGGTGAAAAGAGAATGAAAGTCAAGAAATGTGAGAAATTTCCCCTTGTTGTGATTGATTTGAAAAAGATGGAACCCCTCCATGTAAAAAAAAAAGAGAAAAGAAGAAAAGAGAAAAAGGTTTGAAAGAAAAGAAAAAGAAAAAGACCAAAAAAAGTTGTGAGATAAAGTAGTGGAAATTGTAAGCAAAATGGGGTATCCAGTAGTTCTTTTGAAGTTGAATAATGGGGTGGATTGTGAGCATGTTTGAATTGTTAAAGAAAAGGAGAAAGTGTTCAGACCATATTTTATCAAGGTAATAATCACTATGCCTAAATGACCATACCTTTGCACTTAGCCCTGTTACAAGCCTTAGAAAGACCTTTGTGATCTTAAGTGAGCTGAAGCGAATGTTGATTGGAAAATAAGGGCAAACCTATGGGTGAAGTCATGCATGTGTTCATCTTTGTGAGTGTGAGCATTGTATGCTATTCCAGAGCCTTAAATTGTTGAGAAATTTTGTGTAAATGTGGAATCATCTTTGTGTGAGGGCATTTGAGTACCTTTGTTGAGCTTGAACTTGCATTTGAAAGAAGTATTGTGAATATGAGCATCTTTGATAATGGTGAGTCACAATTTGAATCTTTGAGTGCACAATTGATCATTGTTTAAGTAGTTTGAACCTTGTTGTGTGCCTTCATGTTGAGTCTTATGCAACACTATTTTTAGACATCTTTATTGAACTGCTAAAGTTGAGTTTTACTTGAGGACAAACAAAAGTGTAAGTTGGGGGTTTTAATGAGTCCTAGATTTGGACTCATTTAGGGCTTTGTTGTGATAGTTTTAGTGTTCTCAAATGCCAAATTTGTGCTATAACCTAATGTTAAAGCCTTGATTTTAAGGTATGTTGATTTAGGAGAAAAGCAAAGACACTAACATGCAATAAGGAACATAACAAGCTGAAGAAGTGGAGAAAGGCGAGCCTAGTGACCACCAAGGCCACTCGGCGACTCGCCTAGTAGCTCTTCAGTCCGCCTAAAGTTCTAGTGTGCTAGCCCTGAAGGAAGAAACCAAGTCGGCGACAGAAAAGGGGCAGACGACGACTCGCCGATCAGTTCCGCGATGACAAGATCGATCAACCAAAGTGATAGAACTTGAGGATGCTGAGAACCAAAAAGGTGATAGAAGAGAGCGAAGGGCGGTTCGCCAAACCCGACTTACCTCGCCTAATGGTCTTTCATGGCTAATTTTTAGCGACTATAAATAGGATTTTGAACTATAAATTAAAGTAGGTTTTTTTTTCTAGATTTTAAAATTGTTTCCTTTGAAAGTTTGAGATTTTCTCAGTAGACTTGAAGGCTTTTTGAGATTCAATTCGGAGATTTCGCAAGTGGGTTATTGATTTTCCTCAATTTGGACCATTGTAAAAGCTTGAATACTCTTACCTAGATCATGGCTAATGTATTTGGTAATTGCTTTTCTATTTTTTATGATGTGTGCATAAAACCCCAATTCTTGGGGTGTGATTATAGCTTAAATTAGCTTATGGGTATTTCTTATTACTAATTTAAATACTATATTGAAGTGGGTTTAATCAAGATTTATGTTTTTATTTATGAATTGTTGTTGCAAATACAATTCTAATTTTGTGTTCTTAGCTTTCTAGAGAGAGAAATTTTAGAACCAAAGCTTTTGATTAATGATTCGTGGGTATTGGGTTGATTTGGGTTTAGCTCGAGAGAGTGAATCCTAAACCCAACCGTACCCATCTTGCTCAAAAGAGAAGATGTATTAAGGTTGTGGGTTTTTCTAATCTTTTAAGCTTGTGATGTTCGAGAGAAATCATTTGACTCGAAGTAGTTGTTCGAGAGAACTCTATTTTCACTCATAGTCCAGCCTACCCACTGATATTTAGCTATTCATTTGTAATTTTAATTACCCATACAACGAAATTTGCCTATAATCGATCATATCCCGAGAATTTCTCTTTATATTGTTAATTCAATTTTGTTTAACTGCTTTACAACTGATAATTGCAAATCTAAACCCCTAATCTGACATTTATTGTCACCTCCTTTGACTTGTTTGTATGTTTATTTCAAGAATTTCTATTCCTATCGCTAATTAGACCACATTTGTACCTACTAAATGAATTTGAACATGTACCACTCCCTGTGGGTTCGACCCCAACTCTTTGTTGAATTTTATACTGCTTAACGATCGTTTGCACCTAGAATTGAATGAGGTGTTCTTGAAACATTAATCATCGCCGCACTTGATAGGTTCAAATTCCGTTCCAAACCAAAAAGATTTGAGTTAGATATGAAGAATCACGATTCCCCACCTGCAAAACCGTCTGTAGAAGAGCCTTTAAAACTGTGACTTAAGGCTCTACCATCCCACTTGATGTATGTGTTCTTGGGGAAACAAAGTACGTTACCAATGATCATTGTTGCCGATTTGAGTGAGGAGCAAGTTGAGGCTTTGGTTTCGGTTTTAATGCGGTTGAAGAGGGCTATTGGATGGATTATTGCGGATATTATTGGGATTCCACTGGGAATTTTTTCTCATAAAATCCAACTCATGCCAGACAGTAAGCAGTATTGAGCACCAAAGGAGACTGAATCCCCCTATGCAAGAGGTTCTGAAAAAGGAGATCATTAAATGGTGGGATGTTAGCGTCATATATCTCCTTGTTAATAGTGGTTGGGTTTGTCTTGTTTAGTGCGTGCCCAAGAAAGGGGGAATCACCATGGTTCCTAACACTAAAATGACCTTGGTCCAATGAGGCCGGTGACTGGTTGGAGAGTGTGTATGGACTACCGCAAGTTAAATGCATGGACAGAAAAAGACCATTTCACTATGCCGTTCATGGATGAGATGTTGGATCGTCTCGCTGGTAATGTTTTCTAGATGGGTATTCGGGCTACAATCAAATCTCCATAACTCCGGAAGACCAAGAGAAGACCACATTCACTTGTCCTTATGGGACTTTCGCCTTCAAAAGAATTCCATTCGGGTTGTGTAATGCTCCAGCTACCTTTCAGCGGTGTATGATGTCGATATTCTCTGATATGGTTGAGGACACGATTGAGGTATTTATGGATGATTTCTCAGTGGTATGTGTCTTGTTTGATGGTTATTTGATGAATCTAGTTGAAGTACTAAAATGTTGTGAAGAGTGTAATCTGGTGTTGAATTGGGAAAAATGTCACTTCATGGTCAAAAAGGGTGTAATGCTGGGTCATCGGATTTCGTAGAAAGGTATTGACGTTTATAGAGCCAACATTAAGGTAATAGAAAAACTTCCACCACCTATCTCTGTAAAAGGTGTTCAGAGTTTTCTTGGGCATGCAGGTTTCTACCGAGGTTCATAAAAGATTTCTTAAAAATTGCACATCCACTGTGCAAACTACTCGGAAAGGAGTCTAAGTTTGATTTTGATGATACTTGTCTGAGAGCATTTGGAGAGTTGAAGGCCAATTTAACTTCCACACCGATCATTATTTCATCGGATTGGGGACAACCGTTTGAAGTTATGATGCGAGCGGCGTGGCACTTGGGGTAGTGTTAGGACAGAGGCAAGAAAAGATTCTTCACTTGATCTACTATGCCAACAAGGCTTTGAATATGGCTCAAAAGAACTATACAGTGACTGAAAAGAAGCTCCTTGCCGTGGGTTTTGCATTTGAAAAATTTAGGTCCTACTTGCTTGGTTCTAACGTCATAGTGCATACTAACCATTCTTCTTTGAGGTATCTGATGGCGAAAAAAGATGCAAAACCGAGGTTTATTAGATGGGTGCTTTTGTTGCAAGAGTTTGAGTTTGAGGTGAAGGATAGAAAGGGGACAGAAAACCAGGTTGTCGATCATTTTTCCGAATTAAAGAAATAGTTTGAGGATGGTATTGAGATTAATGATGCATTCCCTGATGAACAAGTATTGGCTGCTTCTCATGATCTTATCCCTTGGTTCACATATTTTGCTAATTACTTGGCAAGTGATTTGGTTCCATCGGATTTGTCTTTCCACCAAAATAAAAAATTCATGTTTGATGTGAAGAAATTGTTTTGGGATGAGACTTACTTGTTCCGTAGTTGTGCTGATGGGATTATTCGACGATGTATGCTTGAGGTAGAGATGATGAGTATACTTGAGGCATTTCATTCATCACCTGTTGGTGGGCACCATAGTGGTATTCAGACTGCTCATAAAATATTACATTGTAGGTATTACTGGCCTACCATCCACCAAAATGCTCAGGATTTCGCCAAATCTTGTGATCGGCGCCAAATAGAAGGAGGCATTTCAAAGAAGCAAGAACTCCCTATGAATCCGATATTGGTGATTTAGTTATTTGATGTCTAGTGCCTTGACTTCATGGGTCCATTTATAAGTTCACATGGGATGAAATATATTCTTGTTGCGATTAAATATGCATCAAAATGGGTGGAAGCAATTGCTCTTCCAAATAATGAGGGAAAGAGTGTCACCGTATTCCTGAAAAAGTGTATCTTATCTAGTTTTGGTACACCTAGGGCAATTATCAACGATGGAGGTTCCCACTTTTGTAACAAGTTATTCAAGTCGTTGCTAGAGAAATATGGGGTTTGTCATAATGTAGCTTTCCCCTATCATCCGCAGTCTAGTGGGCAAGTTGAGATGTCAACAGAGAGATAAAACAAATCCTTGCAAAGACTGTGAATGCAAATAGAACTGATTGGTCAAGAAGGCTTGATGATGCTCTATGAGACTATCGCACTGCCTTCAAGACTCACATAGGTATGTCTCCTTACCAACTTGTATATGGGAAGTCATGTCATTTGCATGTAGAGATAGAGCATAAAGCAATATGGGTGCTAAAGAAGTTGAATTTGGATTGGGGTGCCGCATCGAGTCAAAGATTGAATGACCTGAATGAGCTTGATGAGTTTCTCCTAAAAGCATATGAGAGTTCAGCCATATACAAGGAGAAGATGAAGAAGTACCATGATGAGAAGATAGAAAAACGTGAATTTGTTGCGGGGGATCTGGTGCTCTTATTCAACTCAAGGTTGCACTTGTTTCCTGGCAAGCTCAAGTCCAAGTGGACTGGGCCATTCAGAGTCACTCAGGTATTTCCACATGGAGCGATTGAGCTCGAGAACAAGGAAGGGACTAGGTTCAAAGTGAATGGGCAGAGGATCAAAGTCTACTTGGGGAAATATGAGATTGTGCAAGAAGCGATTGAGGCCTACTATCTTGATGAAGTCTGAATAATCAAGGTTTCTACATTGTGCCGCAACGTTAAATCAAGCGCTGCTTGGGAGGCAACCCAAGATGTACAATCTAGCTAACTATAGGATTTTCTTTTCGATTTAAAAGTGCTCTTCCTTCTTTTTGATTTTAGTAGCTATTTTGATAGGTGCTTATTTTTATGCTTAGTGTTGGATAGATTTAGAATAGGGTCCGTGTCTAAAAAGTGTCCAGAAAATATAAAAAGAAAGTCCTAATGGTTGCTACATGTGCAGGGATGAAAAGGCAATATCAGAAAAAGGCTGTGCAGTGGTCTACGGGCCTCATCGACGGTCTGTTGGTCAATCCACGGATCGTGGATGTCGTTCGTAGATCCCAAGTAAGTTTATAAATTTTTCTAAATGTCAGAGTGACATATGGACCAGACCCACGGTCCGTAGGTCGACCCACAAACCGTCGACGGGGTCTCGTAGGTCCAACCTACGGTTTCTTCCTGACCCGACCCATACCCCTTTTTAATAAAAACCTTTCATTTTAAAACATTTCCCACTTCCATATTTTCCTCCCAACCATTTTTAACCTTCCATATACCATTCTTCTCCCTTTCATAACCCCCATATCACTCCCCAAATCAATCACACATATCCCATAACTCCCTTTTTCTCTCCCAAACTCATTCCCCTTCTCCTTTTTCTTCCCCACTCAATCTCACAGTCCGGTTTCGATGTTGAAAGGCTAGCAAAGGGTCATAGATTTCCTTGCATCACCACACTCACAGACTTCAAATTACTTGTAAGGTAAGCGATTTCACCCTAACTTTGAATTCAATGTTCATTGCTTAATTCATGAAATCATGAAGTTGAACTTAACCTTGGGTTGTTAATCTCCTAGTTGAATGCTTGACTTGTAATTGAGAACACCCTCGGAATGATGGTAATGTGAGTGTGTTAAAAATTAAAACCAACTAAATCAAGTAATAGGTTTAATTGGATGTTTTGACTTAGGGTTCATATGTTTCAGTGTGTAAAATGTTGATATATGTTGCAACGAAACCCTAAGGATGATAAACTACCATATTATATGTTGAAATGCATGTGCAAGCTTAGTTTGATGGATTATTTGTTGAAATCTTGGTTTGTGCAAAAGTAGATAGGTCTGCCTTGCACAGAACTAACTCACGACTTCAATATGACATGATAAGGAACCAATTTGACCTTATGACTTAAGCTAAAACTTCAACTGGGGAATCTAATAATCCAATAATGAAATAATGTGCCAAGTGTGTGTGAGAAAAGTTTGAAAACCAATCTAGAACTCGCCCCGTTGGTCCTGCTAAGATAATCTAGGCTAGAAGTTGGGATATGATCATAGGCCATTGCTCTAATAAATTCCACAAAAGCCTAAAATGATTCAACTAAAAGCAATAATTGTTCCCTTTGATCCAAATATTTGAGCCTAAAATAGACCACTTCTATCAATACACCTAACTCACCTTCCCTAAAATAATTGTCTTGGACCTGGTCCCTCCTTGGACATGTGCACCTTGACTTAGGCCAAAAGCCTAAGTTGAGGGTGGCTAATTCAAAAGTTATATTAATCTTGGCCCTGGTCCGACATCGGATATTGTGCATCTCAACTCATGCAAAATACATTTGTTGAGGGTGACTATGAAAAAGGAAAACAAAAGAAAAAGGGTATGCAAAGAGTTTTGTGTAAAAGAAAAAAAAGAAAGAAAAAGATGTGATTGAATGGAAAAGACAAAGAAAGTTGAAATCAAAAGAAAGAATAAAGAAAATTGAAATAAAAGAAAAAGAAGAAAGTGAAAGTGAGTGCAACAAAGTCAAAGTCACATCCGTGTTGAAGAATGTCAAGGGAAAGAGAAGAAAATAAAAAGATGTTAAGAATTGGTTGAGAAAAGAGGTAAGAGCCAATGTAATGTCAAGGATGGCATAAAAGTCACTAAAAAGTACCCAAATGTATCCTACCTGACCCTGAGCCTACGTTACAAGTTAAGAAAGTCCTACAACAATCCTAGTGACTAGTTTGGAGAGTATATGCAATGAAAATAATGGCAAGCCTATGGTATTGAGCACTAACTGTACTTGAAGTCACTTCTAAGCGTGAGTATTGAATGAATCCTTAAAACTTGAAAATCATATCTATTGTGTGAAAAAGGATTTCGGTTGAAGTGAGGGCACTAGTTACATTGTTGAAAAGTTGGTACCTTGGTGATTGTGAAAAGTGTATGTTGTGATGTCTATTGGTCTGTCTATGTCATATCTTGATCCGCATGAGTTAGCTTGTTGAGTCTATGTCAAAAGGTTTATACTAAATGAGGGATTTGATTTAGATAGCCATGTGATTGCTTGAGTTTGTATGTTTACTTCTACACAAGTGTCATTTAGAGTTTTAGTGTGTCGCTTGAGGACAACCAACAAGTTTAAGTTGAGGGTGTTGATATACCGTAAGTTTACAGTATTTTTGATATGTTTCACTTAGAGTTTGTGTGTGTCTTGCGCTATTTTGTTATAGAAATGATGTTTTGTGTATAATGATTGCAGGAAATAAGCTTGGAATGCGGTTGATGGAGATGTGAGCTGAAATTATGTAGAAGGAGCCACCCACAAAGCTGAAAATAACCCTTTCGCCATAAGCATTTGTATCAGACTACTGGTTACCACAAACGTATGACCTGGAGGCAACGGAGGAAGAACAATGGGTCCATCTGATGCAGCTGGATCATAATCAACCCTATAGTGATCACGAAACCTTGGTGCTGGCGGATTCGGTACCCTTTCCACATTACCAGTTAGATTACCACCAAGGACCTGAATAGGCTCATTAACAACCCTTGGGGGCAGCCTTTCATATCTATTATCTAGACCCTCTTCGATCGAATTGTTGTGGACCCTTTGGATATTTATTCTCCTTAAGGTTTTATTCAATTCTGGATCGTAAGGAATCAACGGTTCACCTCAAATCCGTGTACTTGACATACACTAGAGTAGAAACCTGAAGAAACAAAAACAAAACAAGAAATGTAAAATCAGGAAATACTTGACTAAAGTTCAACACTTGTAGTTAACTTAATCGAAAAGCATTATTCCCCGGCAAAGGCGCCAAAATTTGATACGCTCAAATTACACCTCCCTAAAGAAGTATAAGCGATTGTTGTCAAATAAAGAACTCCACTTGTAGGTTGGGTTCGATCCCACAAGGAATTTGGTCTAGACTTAACTTAACTATCAATTATATCCGTTTAGTCAATGAATTTCCAAGGAAACTAAAACAAGAGGAGATTTTGTAATGAAGTAACAAATTGTTATGCTTAAGTAACAAGTAGACAAGATTCAACTTTGTTGTATCAATATGAGAAAGAAACTAGGGCATATGTGTTCCCCATAAGCTATTAATGCAGTAATCCTAATAATAGTAATTATTTCATAGTGTTTTACATGCAAAGTTAGGAAGTTATGTATCCCTAAGTGATTAGTCCTCCAAATAGGGAATTTCACTGCGCACCTTAGTCCGGCTTCGAGTGTGTGCTTTACTAACCCTTACCTTTACCTCAAATTAGTCATCACACCAATGTATGGATTATTAGACTATTAGATAGCATCCACTAAATCTCTGTTGTTAATTCTTTTCTCATTCACTACCTCCTTGGTCCGACAAGTAGAAACGAGGCGAGTTCTAACGTTGGCCACCGTTAAAAGACTTTTAAGCAAAAGAATTAACAATACATGTATGACACTATTCACAGATTACTTTATTATTATTCATACATTGTAATTGCTCATGGTTCCACAACCCTAGTTGTGGATTTAGCAACTCATGTTTGAAATATCACAATTCATATTTGAGTAAAAAGAATTCATCAACTTATAAGTTAAATTTCTTAAAATCGAAATCTTCAATTGAAAAGCAAAGTTAAACTTTCATAAACCGAAATCCGAAAATCAAGTTGCTAAAGTTTGCAAATTAATTCCCAAAACACCAAAAAATAGAAGTTTACAATAATGTCTAACCTCCAAAAATGAGGTTTATAACTCCTATTTATAGAAAAAGAATCCTAAATAAATCAAGAAACAAAATAAGGAAATAACTCGCAGGGCGCAGTTTCAAACGACACTTCGACCTACGGATCGTGTGTCAACCTACTGTCCGTAGGTCCCCTCCGTGGCTCAACACTTAGAAACTTTCATCAGGTACTGGAACCTTCAACTCTTAGATCATCAATGATAGACGTGCATGACGGTACATGGGTCGACTTATGGTCCGTCGTCTTGCTCCGTGGTTCCATACTTGTCAGAATTCCTTGATGTTCTACCGACGATACCTCACCCACGGTCCATGGACTGGACTACTGTCTGTCCTGGCACTTCATGGTTTGAGTTACTGGAACTCAGCCTCCAGGCCAAGACCTACGACTGCCCATCCACGCCCAGTGGTTGGACCTACGGTCTGTGGGTGGTTCCGTGGGTGGTCACTTTTGCACTTTTTCATCTCACGTCTTCATCAACCACATCCAAGCCTATTTCCTGCAAACATCATACATAAAACATTATTTCTAACACAAAATAGCCCAAGACGCACACAAACTCTAAGTGAAATGTATCAACAGTACTGTAAACTCACGGTAAATCAGTGAGTCATCATGTTTCAAGGACAAAGGCTTCTTTAATTTGATTTCCCTATATTTTAGTTCTTCAGATGTTGTACATTGTGTACAGTTTACATCCCAACCTTTTCCTTTGATGTAGTAGATGGATTTTCATGACTATGAGAGAGTTATGCTTTTAAATGTCGAACTATCTTACTAATATGAGATTTCTTTAATTTGTGTATTATATTGTGTATATGTATGTTGAGTGGCTTGCGTAGGGCCTTTTAGGATCTTAAATGTCATGTCACGTGTAGGGTGTACTTTGGGTTGTGACACTTGGGCAACTAACTCTATAAGTCAATTTGCTTCTAGATCATGCTACATTCCATCCTTTATAGGGTCTTGGAAATCACAGTGGGCTGTAGTGATGGCAATAAGTTTGGTCTTTCTACTTAGAGCATCGGCCACAACATATCCCCTGCTTGGCTTGTACTCCATACATAGTCAAACTTGGTCTGAAAGTCCTACCTTCTAGCTTAATTTGGGGTGAACTGAAGTAGCTAGTGGCTAACATTGTCTATCTTGACTATTAACTTGGATCCTAGTAGGTAATGTCTCCATGTGTGTAACCAATACACTATGGCCTTCCTCTCTTTCTCTTGCACGTTGTATCGCTGTTTGGTCTCATTCAGCTTGAAGCTCTCGAACGCAATGGGGTATTATCTTGCATCAAGAAGCCCCCAATGGTAAAGTCTAAAGCATCCATGTGAACTTTAAACATCTTTGAAAAATGGGGCAGCATCAAGACTGTCTATTCCGTCACAGTAGCCTTGAGATCATCGAACACCTTCTGACACAGCTCGTTCCAGGCCTATGTCCCATTCTCCTTCAATAGCTCGGTTAGTGGAGTGGCTTTTCCGGAGTAACCAATAATAAACTTGAGATAATAGTTAGCAAGTCTAAGAAAAGATCTTAGCTCGGTTACCTTTGTGGGTGCCTCCCATTCTTTGATAGACGTACCTTTGCCTCGTCCATCCTTAATTGGCCTTAGCTAATGACATGCCCCAGGAAGTGTATTTCATGCTGGGAAAACTCACATTTCTCCCACTTGATGTAAAGTTGGTTCTCCCGTAGGACTTGGAAAATCTTTATCAAGTACTCGACATGTTCCTCCAAGGTAATGCTATGGATGACTATGTCATCTAAGTATACCATTATAAACTAATCTAGGTATGGATGAAAGATCTTGTTCATCAGTGTGCAAGAGGTTGCATGTGCGTTAGTCAAACCAAAGGGGATCACTAACTACTCATAAGCTCCATATATTGTTATACACATCGTCTTTGGTTCATCCCCTTCTATTATGCAAACTTGCTAGTAGTTTTTCCTAAGCTCAACCTCGGTAGAGTACTTGGCCTACCCAAGTGTGTCAAAAAAGTCACCAATGAGTGGGATGGGGTATTTGTTCTTAATTGTCACATTGTTTAGCGCCCGGTAGTTGATGCATAGGCGTAACGACCCATCTTTCTTCTTTTGAAACATGACTAATGCTTCATATAGGGTGCTTTCGATGGGCGGATATGATTGGCTTCAAGTAATTCCCTTAATTTATTATTCAGTTCTTCTATCTTGGGTAGAGCCATGCGATATGGGGAATATGCAAACGATTTTTACTCCAAGCTCCAGCTTGATCTTATGGTTCACCTCCCGTCTAGGATATAAGTGCCTTGGTAGCTCTTCGGACATCACATCTTTGTTCTCTTCTAGAATCTTCTCTATGGTAAATGTCAATGACCCCTTAGCACCGTTGTCTTCTTCCAAACTTACAATGTCGGTAATAAACGTGGCTCCCTTTTCATTTAGGCTCTTCATAGCCTGCATGGCCGATAACTGGGCTTGTCCTTCAATCTTTGGCACCTTGACTAAAGGCACCATGAATGATCTTTCTCGCCCCATGACGAGGAGTCATTGGAGGTAGGGATCGATCATTATGTGGAACTTTTGGAAGAATTCTTGCCTGAGAATGATATCAAAGATATCTAGGGGCGCAATAGTGAAATTAGTCTTACCTTGCCATCTACCTAGTGTGATGCTTACTCCATGGGTGACTCCGCACACGAGAGTCAGTGGTGTATTGACCGTCTTGAGGCAGATGTTGTTTGGATTGTAACTTATCCCCAATTCTTATTGTTGTTGTCTTAGTCATAATGTTGGCCTCTTCACCAGATTCTACGGTGGAAAGGGCTGGTCGTCCGTTGATGGAAATTTCTACATACTGTGTGTTGTATTCTTCTGGCTACCCCGACTGCGTAGCAATAGCTCTGCATAGTCCAACCATGCCTAACTATGTTGTGATCAAGTTTTGTCCTTGTTCCTGTGCATCCTTCTTTTTTTTCTCTCGCAAAATAGCACTAAAAGTCTTCATTTTAGGGCACTTTTCTTAGCCATACAATCCACCACATATGTATCATCCATCTCCCTTTGTAGTATACGCCTTCCTCTCGGTATAGTTCTAACGTCCAAACTGCTTACCATTTGACTTGTAGGAGCCCTGTTGCTTGGGATCTGGATGTTTCTCCTTGCCCCTTCCATTATCTTCCTCACATTTGGTGTGACTAGTTCTTATTTCCTTGCCTTCTTCTTTTCATGCTTGTAATGCCTAAAGTTGGTTAAAGCTTTGAACTACGTGATGGCTTCATCGATGGTCCTGACTTATCGTCGTTCCTACACCATCTTGGCCCAATTTCGCAATCTATCCATGAAGCGGAACAACATATCTTTATCTATGAGGTTGGGAATTTGAAGCATGAGGGTGGTGAACTAATTTTTTTTTGCTTGTATCCTACCCGTCTGCTTTAGCTCCGTAAATTTGCGCTTCTCCTCATATATGACGTTGTTTGGAAATAAGTCCTTCTTGAGCTCTTCTCAGAATGACTCCCAAGTGTTGATGGTGCAAAGTCCCTTCCCTATATTAGACTCCGTACAACACTCGACAACGTACTCACAATCTTTAAAGCTCAATCGGCCTTTTCAAACTTAGATCGCTAAAAGAACGAAGAAATACACAAGAATGTTTTGAAATGAGGTTTTCGTATTGCTTGAAGATTGCCTACTTTTACTTCGGTCATTTACAAATGAATTCCCCTGTATTTATCCTACACACTTTGGGGCTAAAGTCCAAATAAAAATTCTATACAAGTCCCCACATTTGTACAAATAGGCTCCTCTTCTCGAATTCTGTACAAGTCTAAAGATTTCTAAGGTCTTCCAAGAATTCTTCTCGAGTATTCTAGAATCTTCTCCAAACCTCTCCAAGACTCTAGATCTTCCTACCAAGTCTAGCTCATTTATTCTTTAATTTTTATGCCTAAGTGAATGACAAAGTGACGGTTCATGACATTAGGCTAAAACTCTTCTGTATGTCATTTAGTTACAAAGTTTCTATCCTAAAAGAAATATCCTTCTTTTTTCATGGATCAGACGGCATTATGAACATGAATATGTATCCACTAAATTAAAATTTAGAATCCACCTCTAATTTTTCATCCATAAATAAATAAATAATATAAGCATCAATTGAAAGATATAAAATTCTTAAAGCACCAGTGATGTATTCTTGTTTTGTTGGTCAGGAAGTTTCTCTTGGATAAAATCTTCTTAGTCTTTTGTTGTTTTAATTTCATTATGCTTTTCAAATATCTCGTTTTGTATTATCACCTATAAATTCACTTAGTTATTTTAAAAATGATTGAAAAAGAAATATTTATTGTTGAATACAATGCACAAGCTCAACGAAAATTCACACCAGCTAAAAGTAAAATCTTTCTCTGAAAATTAATAGTTCAAAGTTGACAGCAAATTAGAACATTCCCTAAATTAAGTTAAAGACATAAGTCATGATTAATTAATTACCTCGCATATATCAAAAAGGAATCTAAACATTGTACTCTCTGGTACTATTCCCTTATTTAAATGATCCTCTTCTTCTTTATTCTCTTTCGTCGAAAGATTTAATCTATTAGCAATGTTTTCCTCCATTAAGGTATGATCAAACTCACCTAGAAAATCATGCATACCCAAATAAATGAAAATAAAATGATTAATAGTATATACGTCAATTGTAAGATGTTTAAATAAATTATTAATTTCGTATCATAAATAATTAGTTACATACCATGAATAAAATTAATTAAAAAAAAATAGGATTCATCTCCATTCTCACATCAAAATAATTTGAAAGAAGTAATAGAAGTCAATTGTAAAATGTTAATTTCTTGAAAACTGTTGATACCTTGTTGTTGTTGTGTTTCAAGTGGTTCCTTCTCGAAAGAACTCTGTTTCTCCTTTTCCTTTTTCCTTTCACTACATTCTTTAGAGCTCTCATTATGTGTCATCTTCTTGCAACTTTCCTCTTCATTTTCTTTGAATGACTGAAAGCAAAAAAATTATTGTGTAATACATAGACCACGATCTCAAGCTATACTACATCCGATCTACCTTTCAAGTACCTTGGCATACCACTGTCTACTAAAAAGTTGACCCTATAACAATGCCAATATCTTACAAATAAAATTTTCAAAAAGATCTCTTATTGGACTGCTAAAAAGTTACTCTAGATAGGGACATAATTAAGTAAACAGAAGATATGAAAATTACTGTAGCAATGAAGTCAATAAGATTGAAACTATTCATGGTACTTTGTGGTACTCCTTGTTGCGCATGATTGTCTACATCTTTTCCTTCTTTGATCGAAAGTTTTGAATTACGCCCTTTGTTGTTTTTTATTTGTCCAGCTTGCGTATTACTTTCCCTTACACAAATTAGTTAGTCATTTATTTTACCAAATTAATTTTATTAATGATATTTGAAAGTTAAAATTCTTTCACTAGTAATTGAATTAATTTAAATAATAATTACTTAATAAGAGTAAAAATAAAAGAATAATTAATATAAAATAATGATAAGATGTAGAATAAATTTACTACACATCCTCTTCTTTTGAAAAAATTACAACAGGATATATATTATGGAAAAAAAAAGGAGATTTTTTTTAAAAATTATTGTTTTGATTTACTTAAATCAAACTTTAATTAGATTAAGATTAGGGGTGACAAAATTAAATCTATCTCGCTTAACCCGTCCAACCCATTTAGCTTAACCCATTTCAATCTAATGCAATTCAACCCATTAAAAATTGAGTTGATATGTAATCAAAATTGACTTAAAATCTTGTCAAAATATTTTTAATTTTTTCAAAAATATTGATATGTTACATATAGCCACAGAAAAAAATTTATTAGGGACTAAAATATTTTAAAAGAACAACTAAAATAATTAAAACTTAGTAAAAATTGGATTGGTTCTTGACCCGTTTCATAATTCATTATTTGACCTATTTTTACCCAAGACAATTTAGATTGGGCTGGTTCTTGACCCATTTTTTGTTTTGATCCATTATGACCTGTCCAAATTTTATTCAACCAGTCCAATTGTCACCCCTAATTGAGACATATTCATACAAAATTGTGGATTAAATAAACTCCATAAGACATAAAACAATCAAATCTAGGACTGAACATAGGAAATTAATTCTACCACTAATTCAAGGAAATAAAAAAAGTGAAAAAAAAATCTTACAAAGCTAAGAAGAATCACATCTCTGTGTGAGAGAGAGAGTGAGTGTGTGTACGCGCGCGTGCGTGCATGTGTGTATGAGAGAGAGAGAACACACAGGCAAAACAAATATTAATTAAGAGAATGAGGTTCGAATAGAATCAAATTCACCAGAAATAATTTAAGTCCTTAGTAAAAGATTTAATGAACAAAACTGAATTGCATAAAATGAAGAAGCAAATTGGTACCCTCTTCTTCACGTTTATATTCCACTTGGCAGATAAGTTATCAACTCTATACTTTGATCGAATGAAGAAGTAAAATCGTGTTTTCCGTACTAGTTCAATTTCCTCATCTTGATCACCAAGGTATTATCTTGAGAAATTAAATTGAAATAATGAAGCGAGTGAGGATATCTCACCTTTTATAGTTTACTCTTAGATTGAAATTTGTTTGCAAACTGTAAGTACTCTCACCACACTTTGTGGAATTGGACGTCAACCTTATTGGGCTGTTATATTTTGACAACAACTACTTTATTCCCATTTAATTATATAATTTGGGCAACATCATCTTTTCAAAGTGTCTGATTTTAATTTTATTTGATATTCTCTACATCTTCACATTCACACTAGTAAACTCCTCTATTCAAATAGTTCTCAAAAAGTTAATTAAGAGAAATCAAATTAAGGACTATTTACTTTAATAAGTACATATCTATAATTCATAGATTTTGACCAAATAAATTAAATAGTTCTCACAAAGTTAATGTGATTCACTAAAAAATTTAAGTTTGCCATTAAATTGTGACAGAGGTAGCATTAGTTTTCTTAGAAAAATAACAATGACTAATATACTTAATTAGTTTTTCTCTAAATTTTTTTATTTCTACATAGAAAGATAAATTTAATTGAATGAAGAAATCTACAAATCAATTTTTCTCTCGTGTTTATCTTTTTTTTTTTTTTTACTGTTGAGCTATTTTCTTAAACAAGTGAGTTAGATATTCTAACATGAGTAGTAAAAAAAGAATCTAATATTTACCATTTTTTAGGAAGATTCAACAAAGTATAGATATACAAAACAGAGTTATCTTATATATATATTTGTAACGGTTCAGCCCTCTTGTGATATTGTTTGCTCTGGCTCTAGGCCTACACGACCTTAAAACAAGTCACCAGTTGGTAAGGCCTACTAACTTATATACTCAACACTCTATTATATTTTACTGATGTGAGACTTCTTATCATAAGAAGGGGCATCACGAACACCCCCTCTATTGATTTTGCGTCCTCGCTGAGGTTTGCCTTAATGAGATTTGGCTAGATTAGTGACTGAGGTTTTTTCCACCTTACTGAGATTTTCCTAAACTCAGTTGAAATATGGCCCACATTGACAAGGCTGAAGTGGCTCTGATACCATTTGTAAAGGTCTAGCCCACTATTGATATTATCCATTTCGGGCCTAGGTCCGCACGACTTTAAAATCCATCACTAGTTGGTAAGGTTTCCTTACTTATATAACCAACATCTATCTTGTGTTGTCTATCACTACAAGAAAAATGTGAATTACATAGGAATTTTTTTGGGGATTATGTATGAAAATTCGCAGGAAAATAAGTCTAATGCTGATTTCCTATTGAAAAAAATCCGAAGGTAAAACCTCCGTAGGTAATTATTTCCTGCGAATTTTAAAATCCCCAACTAATTACCTAGGGAATTAAATTCCGCAGGTAAATTACTTGCAAATTTTCTTGCAAAAAATACAAAAGATAAAAATGTATTTTCTTACCAATTTATTCGCAGGTAAAGCCGCAGAAAGATATTCAAATAAATTTCTTTAAAAAATATTAATTATTAGTTTCCATTTATTTATTTTATTACTCATTGATACCTAACTATCCATATTTCTCACACACACCCATTGCACAATTTCATAAGTGCCCAATCCCCCATGAGATTCAATTTAATTAACCTCCAAATGCCAAATCCCCATGAGATTCCATGCCCACTCATTTATAGTTGCTCCTTGAAATTCCATTCTACCAATATTCTAAGTCATAGAATTATAAATGCTAAATTTTTGGTTTTTTTGCCGATGTGGTACAAAAGATACCATGACACTACACTAATTATTTTTGTGTCTTTCTCCAATTTGATTATATTTTAAAGAAAAAATTAATTAATTCAATTGAATATTTAAAATACCATTTAGATATTAATAAATTCTACAAAAGTACTCTTAATTCATCTCATATCAATATGGTAATAAAATGTAACAACCTGTTCTCGTCGTAATAGAAAAGCCAATGGGAAAATTTTTTTGGTCGGAAAACTTTTCGGTAGTAACTTGAAATTTCCCAACCTAGTCCAAATTTAGACGAAATCGGAGTCAGTGAGGTCTAAAGAAATTTGTTAACAAATGGGAGATCTAATAATGAATTTGAGCACATGAGTAGATAGCTAAGACGTTAAGGAAACTGTACGACTTTACGGAATCAAACTCGGGTGAGTATAACTCCTGAAATTAATCTTAGTGTGAACGAGTAATTTTTGAGTGTCATGGGATGAAGGTGTGTTGTGAAATGGGGGTTTGGAACTCTTAATTCGACACTCTATTTTCGTGCAGGCCGCTAGGGCGGGATTTTATCCCACCAGGGCGGGGCCGCTGTAGCGGGATTGGGCCGCCATATCGAGACAGTTGCAAAATAAGTTGGGTGTCACGATCCGACACACTAATTTGGAACGGGTGTCACGATCTGGCACACTAATTGTTTGAGTATGGATTCCATGAGAGGATTAATGACTTCTTTCATATATGCGTAACATTGGAAATGTGAAATTGTACGTTGCTCTTAAATGGTAATTAATATTGTATATGTTCGGTTTATGCATGTTATGATGTTGTAATGACTTATGGATGTTTCACTTATTGGGATAGCCGCGTGATCCTACCAGTACATTATGGTTGTGTATTGATACTGCATTTTCTCTTTCTTTGTTGAGTATAGGGCATCTTCAAGCGGCTACTGACAGACCTCTTTCAGAAGATCGTTGATCAGTTGAATTCAAGGGTGAGCCAGTTCGTCCAGGCTGCCATGAGTTCTCTTTTTGCTCAGTCCATCTTAGTCGGACTTAGATTAGTTCATTAGATATACTATGTTTAGTTTGGGTTGTACCCATTTTCTTAGACTTGTCGTTCGTAGATGTTTTGGTACATTGACTTTTAGGTTCTAGGGATTTATTTCTGCAATGTTTTAGTATCGTTGTTAGACGTTTTGAGTTTATGGGAACTCTACTTAATTTCAGCATATAAAGCTTCTTTTGTATCTTTAAAATGCTTAGTTTTGAGGTTAGTTGGTTAGTATGGGTGCCACTCACGTTAGTGTGGGTGTCACTCACGACGATCTGGGTCATGACAAAATTGTTATCAAAGTCCTAGGTTCATCGATCTTGATGTACCAAAACGAGTCTAGTAGAGTCTTGCAGAATGGTACAGAGACTTCTGTACTTTTCTTCGAGAGGCTATAGGACTTTAGGAAATCTCTCTATTTTTTCTTGTCTCATTTCGTGCTATAACTTGGTCCAATTGGTATCTGATTATACAAATTGGTATCTAATCTTCTTCACTCTTCTGTCTGCAGATGGTTAACACTCGCTTCAATGGAGTCAGGCCCGTAGCTCCCGTCAATGAACCAGCCGAGGGTCCGCAGCCAGAGGTCGTGGTCGAAGTAGGGGTAGAGGCAGAGTAAGGGGAAGAGGCTGAGGAGGGTAGAACCTACTATGGATGGAGCATAAGTTGATAATGCTCCCAGAGATGAGGTTCCTCCCACGAATCAGGAAGAGGTAGAAGAGAATGTGGAGATTGGAGACGAGGAGGATATTAGACAGGAAGAGGATGCACCGGCTGGGAATACCGGCGTTCTTCCCTTAGCCCCAGTTAGCTCAACAAATTGTGTCTTTTCTCAAGGGATTGGTTGGTCCTGGAATCCTTCCAGCAGTGCAAGCTACTCAACCCCCAGCCAACTGCCCCGCTACCGTTACTAGTCCTAGGAGAGATGCGGCATTAGGTAATGATTCCTTTTTTCGTCGTTTGTTGGGTCCTGTAATGACTGGTAATGAGCATGCAAATTTGACTAAGTCTTTTAAACTAAAGCGTCATGTGTTTCTTGATTTTGAGAATGAGGATGCTTATGAGTTTATTTTGGATTGTTATGAGAGGCTACATAAGTTAGGTATTATACATCAGCATGGGGTGGAATTCGTGACTTTACAGCTTCAGGGTGAGGCTAAGCAGTGGTGGAGAGCTTATATGGAATGCATATCGTCAACTCTACTCCCACTCACTTGGACACAATTTCATGCTCTGTTTCTGGAAAAGTATGTACCTCAAACATTGAGAGATCGTAAGAAGGATGAGTTCATGAACTTGGAGCAAGGTGGTATATTTGTGGCTTCTTATGAGGCTAAGAGGATCGTAAGAAGGATGAGTTCATGCTTAGAGGATCCGTCTATTTGTTATGGGACTGAATTTTGAGTTACAAGTATTGTCTGTACACATTACTTATGCGGGAAAAAAGTTTTATTGAGGTAAGGAATTTCGTGAAGAAATTGGAGGGGGTGAGGCAAGACGGTCAGGCTAAGGCATTGGCCAAGAAAGCGAAGAACTTCGGTAACTTTTAGGGTTCCTACTCCAGAAGTTCAGGTAGGCCGACACTTGCAGCCCGACCAATTTAGTCCGCTATGCCTGCTTCTACAGGTAATTACTCAGAAACTCCACCTCAGAATTTGATTCAGGATAGTCAGGGAGTCGTGTATATGGCTGGCGGCAGGAAATCTATCGATCATACTTGTTATAATTGTGGAGAACCTGGGCAAATGAGGACATATTGTTCCCAACCATGCATGTTGGACCCAGCGCAGCAGCAGTCTAGAGTAGTGGTGCCCGCGGGGAATGGTAATAATGGTCGAGGACGTCCACAATATGGGCGAGGAGGAAATCAGTGAGGCCATGGAGGTCGGGGAAGTGGTAATGCAGGCAGAGGTGCAGCACAACCAGGTAGGGAAGTCGCCCGTCAAGATGATAGGACTTAGTGTTACGCCTTTTTGGGCAAGATCAAGGCAAAGTCTTCTGACGCGGTGATCACAGGTACTATTCTCGTCTGTGACCGGATGAGTAATGTGTTATTTGATCCGGGTTCTACTTATTCTTATGTGTCAGTTTGATTTGCCTCAGAATTTGATATGATTTGTGTTATACTTGATGCCCCAATCCATGTTTCTACCCCTGTTGGAGAGTTTGTCATAGTTACCCATGTCTATCGTGGTTGTCCTATCTTTCTTATTGGTTTTCAGACTTGGGCTGATTTGGTTATTCTGGATATGACTGACTTTCATATCATCTTAGGCATGACTTGGTTGTCCCCCTATTATGTTGTGCTTAATTGTAATACTAAGTATGTAACTCTAGAGATCCCCGGTAGGGAAAAATTAGAATGGGAAGGGGTGTACAAGCCTAAGCTAGCTAAGATCATATCCTCCATTCGGGCTAGGAAACTGGTGGAGCAGGGTTGTTTGTCTTATTTGGCTCATATTCGGGATGTTGAGGTTGAGTCTCCCTCTATTGAGTCTATCCCCGTGGTGTCAGAATTTAAAGAAGTGTTCCCTACTAATTTGCCTGGTATGCCTCCGGATAGAGATATAGATTTTTGCATTGACTTGGAACCTAGTATCCGCCCCATTTATATCCCTCCTTATCTTATGGCTCCGGCGGAACTAAGAAGGCTAAAGGCTCAAATCTAAGAGCTTCTTCATAAAGGATTCATTCATCCTAGTGCTTCCCCTTGGAGTGCCCCGGTCTTGTTTCTTAAGAAGAAGGATGGTAGTACGATTCGTTCATAGACGATCGTCCATTGAATAAGGCCACCATTAGAAATAAGTATCCACTGCCTCGAATAAATGATCTTTTTGATCAATTTTAGGGTGCATCCATTTTCTCTAAGATTGATTTTAAGTTCTGGTTACCATCAATTAAAGATTAGGGCTGAGGATATACCAAAAAGGGCAAGGACCCGCTATAGGCTCTATGAGTTCCTAGTTATGTCGTTCAGGCTGACAAATGCGCCTGCAACTTTCATGAGTTTGATGAATAGTGTGTTAAAACCTTTCCTTGATTCATTTGTTATAGTATTTAATGATGATATTTTGGTTTATTTGAAAAATGAAGAAGAGCATGCCGACCATCTTCGTATTGTTCTGGGTGTTCTTGGGAAACAAAAGTTGTATATGAAATTTTCTAACTGTTAATTTTGGTTGACTTTGGTTGCCTTTTTGGGGAATGTAGTTTCGAAGGAAGGGGTAATGGTAGATCTCCAAAAGATTGAAGTAGTTAAGAATTAGGTCTGACCGAGTTTAGTAACTGAAATTAGGAGTTTCGTGGGGCTCGCCAGCTACTACCGTCGGTTTATGAAAAACTTTGCTTCTATTGCCGTACATTTGACAAGATTGACCAAAAAAGAGGTACCTTTTCAATGGACTGAAAAATGTGAGGAGAGCTTTCAAAAACTCAAGACTCTTTTGACTACAACACATATTATTGCACTTCCGGTGGAACGTAAAGAATTTATTGTTTATTGTGATGCTTCACATTCACGTTTGGGTGCGGTGTTGATGCAGGAAAAGAATGGCATAGCTTATGCATCGCGACAGTTTAAAGTTCATGAACGAAACTACCCAACACACGATGTAGAGTTGGCAGCGGTAGTGTTTGCTCTTAAGATTTGGCGGCATTATCTTTATGGCATTAAGTGTGAAGTATTTACTGACCATCGTAGCCTATAACATGTATTCACTAAAAAAGAATTGAATCTGAGACAGCGAAGGTGGATGGAGTTACTCAAGGATTATGATGTGACCATCGAGTATCATCTGGGTAAGGCTAATGTAGTGGAAGATGCACTAAGTCGAAAAGCGGTGAGTATGGGTAGTCTAGATTGCTTAGGTGTGACCAAGCGACCTTTGGCTAAGGAAATTCAATATTTGGAGTCTAAGTTCATGCGGTTGGGCATCTCTAAAACAGGTGAGGTGTTAGCTAGCATTGAGGTTAGAGCTACCTTTATTGAGGAGATCAAGGCTAAACTGTTTAAGGATGAGAACTTAAATAAGCTTAGGAAGAAGACGGTGACTGGTAAGGCACAAGATATGGTTTTTTATGCGGGTGGTATTCTCAGTTTTAAGGGAAGGATTTGTGTTCCTAGAGTGGGAGACTTGATTTAGAATTTATTGACAGAATCCCATGGTTCGTGGTATTCCATCCATTTCGGTGTGACTAAGATGTACCAAGATTTGAAGCGCCTGTATTGGTGGTCTGGCATGAAGAAATATAAAGTAGAGTTTGTGGCTAAGTGTCAAAATTGCCAACAAGTAAAATATAAACATCAAAGGCCTGTAGGTTTGCTTAAGAGAATCCCAATTCCGGAATGAAACTGGGAGAGGATAGCTATGGATTTCGTAGTTGTTCTTCCCAAGACATTGGGAAAGTATGATTCTATTTGGGTAGTGGTGGATAGATTGACTAAGTCAGCCCGCTTCATTCCAGTTATAGTAGACTATAATGCGCTACAATTGGCTAAAGTGTATGTAAAAGAGATAGTAAGGCTGCACGGGGTGCCCCTTTCTATCATCTCGGACCGTGGTATATAGTTCACATCTAAGTTTTGGGGAAAACTACATAAGGAGTTGGGTACGCAACTCACTTTTAGCACAACCTTCCATCCGCAGATGGACGGACAGTCAGATGGGACTATTCAAGTGTTTGAGAACATGTTGAGGGCATGTGTGATTTAAGTTCCTACCTTTGTGTGAGTTCTCCTATAATAACAGTTATCACTCCAACATTGATATGGCACCATTTGAGGAACTATATGGGAGAGGATATAGATCACCCATAGGATGCTTTAAGGCTGGAGATATGAAACCTTTGGGGGTTGACTTGGTGAAGGATGCTCAAGAGAAGGTAAGAAGCATTCAAGCTAAGCTCCTAGCAGCCCAAAGTCGATAGAAAAAGTATACGGATCATAAGGTAAGGGATATGGCATTTCAGACTGGTGAGAATGTTCTTCTTAAAGTGTCACCCATGAAAAGAGTGATGAGATTCGGCAATAAGGGCAAGCTTAGTCCCAATACATTGGACCATTTGAAATTCTTGATCGTGTAGGGCTAGTGGCTTTTATGTTGTCTTTAGCTCCTAACTTATCGGGAGTTCATCCAGTATTTCATGTATCCATGTTGAAGAAATATCATGGTGATGGGGATTACATCATAAAATGGGACTCAGTTGTGTTAGACAAATACCTTCAATATGAGGAAGAACCGATTGCAGTTATTGATTGTGATTTCCGAAAGTTGAGGACCAAAGAGATTAAGTCCATGAAAGTTCAATGAAAGAATCATTTGGTTGAGGAGGCCACATGGGAAATTGAGAAGGACATGCGAGACAAGTATCCCAGTTGTTTGACAATTCAAGTACTACCCCACTCTTGCTTTAGCTTGTTTTTCCTTGTTTATCACTCGAGGACGAGTGATGGGTAAATTGGTATCTATTGTAACGACATGTTCCTGTCATTATAGAAAAGCCAATGGAGAAAATTTTTGGGCCGGAAAACTTTTTGGTAGTAACTTGAAATTTCCCAACATAGTCCAGATTTGGACGAAATTGGAGTTAGTGAGGTCTAGGAAAATCTGGTAACAAATGGGAGATATAATAATAAATTTGACCATATGAGTAGATAACTAAGACGTTAAGGAAACTGTATGACTTTACGAAATCAAATTCGAGCGAGTAGAACTCCCTAAATTGATCTTAGCGTGAACGAATAATTTCTGAGTGTCATGAATAAAGGTGAGTTGTGAAATGGGGGTTTGGAACTCTTAATTCGACTCTCTATTTCCGTGCAAGCTGCTAGGATGGGATTTATCCTGCTAAGGCGGGGCCGCTGTAGCGGGATTGGGCCGCCACAAAGGGACAGTCGTGAAATAAGTCGATATCAAAACCCAAAAACGTTATTATTTTGCAAGTTTCATCTTTGAGAGCTAAGGAACGACCCTAGGTGTTTTCTTTAAGGTTTTTCACGACCTTTGGTGCTAAAGGTAAGGATTTCACTCCCCGAATCCATTTTTCGATCCGTAGAACTTAATTTCTTGGGTAATTATCGATGGGGGAGGGTTTTGATCTGGGATTTATGGTTGAAGAAACCCTAACCTGGGTATGGGGATCAAGGGTTTGGCCTAGGGTTGATCTTGTTGATTATAATCCGAGTAATTAGGTCTTGTTTATTGATGCTTACATTATTATGATTGTTTGTAGACCAAGAACAAGCGGAAAGAATTCGGAAAGGGAAGAATCAAGTTTCTTAGGGGATTCAAGCTTTGTTCGAGGTAGGTGATGGTTGTGATTTCATGTTTGTGATATATATGATAGTAATTGATTCATTGTATTGCATGTATGTATGCGAATGTGGCATTATTGATCGCACCTAATGTAAATGAGTATGAATGAATAACTATATCCCATGAATTACCTCTTGATTGTATGATTTTGAGAATGTACATTGTGATTGTGATTGTGATTATGGTAAGTTGAATGGATCGGGTGTCACGATCTGACACACTAACTGGGATCGGATGTCACGTACCGGCATAAAATTGGATCGGGTGTCACGATCTGACACACTAACTTTGAACTGGTGTCATGATTCGACACACTAACTTGGAACGGGTGTTACGATCCGGCACACTAATTGTTTCAGTATGGGTTCCATGAGAGGACCAATGACTTGTTCATAAATGCATAACATTGGGAATGTGAAATTGTATGTTGCTCTTAAATGGTAATTAATATTGTATATGTTCGGTATATGCATGTTATGATGTTGTAATGACTTATGTATGTTTCACTTACTGGGATAGCCGTGTGATCCTACCAGTACATTGTGGTTGTGTACTGATACTGCATTTCCTCTTTCTTTGTTGACAGACCTCTTTTAGAAGATCATTGATCAATCGAATTCAAGGGTGAGCCAGTTCGTCCAGGCTGCCATGAGTTCTCTTTTTGATCAGTCCATCTTATTCGGACTTAGATTAATTCATTAGATATTCTATGTTTAGTTTGGGTTGTACCCATTTTCTTAGACGTGTCGTTCGTAGATGTTTTGGTACATTGACTTTCAGGTTCTACAAATTTATTTTCCGCAATGTTTTAGTATCGTTGGTAGGCTTTTGGAGTTTATGGGAACTCTACTTAATTTCTGCATTTAAACCTGCTTTCATATCTTTAAAATTGTTAGTTTTGAGGTTAGTTGATTATTAGTTATGGTTCTCCCACCGGAGGTTAGTGTGGGTGCCGCTCATGACGGTCTGGGTCGTGACATAAAATATATCTTAAACGTTGACTAAAGTTCATGTAATTTGACTCTTAAAAAGTGAAATGTGACAATTATTTATATATTTAAAATAAATCGCCACCACACAACATTCATGAATTTTGTATGCTTACACTTCCTATGAGATAATGTCTATAACTAAGCATATTAAACATAGACAAAGTTTAAATTATACTTACAAAGTTTTTATAAATAAATAATTGAAAATACAAATAAATTTATAAGTTTAAAGTGCAAGAAAGCTATAATCAATAATTGATAGTATATCCTATTAGGTATTTGTGGTATTTTTAATTTTAATTTATATTTTAATAATTATATTTTTAACATACTTGATTATATATTTGAAAATAAATAGCATTTAATAACTTACTATATATAGAGAAATTATGTCATTTTTAATGCTTATAAAAAATATCAATTGGATATACAAGTAAAGTTTATTTATTTTTCATTTAATACAATTTTATCAATGAAGGGTAATTAAACTTCACATTAATAATGTATATCATCCAATTTTTCTATACTTTAATATAATGCTTGACTTATTCAATAATACACAATTTAATATAAATAATATTAATTCAAAATTAATTACATTTATGAGAGTTATTTTTCTATTGGGTAAATAACTAGTCATACAATTTTAATTCTTTCTATCTTTTAAATTGAAAAAAAAAAAACCGCATCATTAGTTTTTTATGATAAGTTTAAAATATTGAAATGACATTTGTAGTAATGTTCCAACAACGTATTAGATTGATATTCTTGTATAATAATTTATTTAATCTACAAGTAGAGTAAATATCTAACAATAAAATTCATTCTAATGTCATTGATATTTTTTATATTATTGTATTTTTTTATTTGGTTAAATATATTTTAAAGAAAATATTCCTCCAAGTTTTCAAATAAAGTTCTTAGATTCAAAAAAAATCCAGTTAAATTATATTTTTAAAACATCAAGTATGCATTCCTCAAAAAATCTCCAATCAAATTCACAATAATAAAATCCCCACATAATTCTACAAGTAAAAATATCCCAAGTAAATCCTCAAGAAATATATTCCCAACAAAATTCGTAGAACATAAATCCCCAAGTAATACCACATATAAAATTATTTCTAAATAATTTTTAACATAATTATTTCTAACTAGATCGGCAAATAAGTTTATTTGGGAATTTTCTTTCAAAATAATTTAAAAATATATTTTTTTTCATTACTTGCGAATTTACCTATGCAAATGGTACTTGCAAATTATTTACCCCAAATAATTCCCCAGGTAATAATTTTACGAAAATGGCGCCAAGTTTACCTATCAATTTTTCTGGGAAAATATTTTTCTCATGTAAAAAAGTCCAGAATTTAGGAATTTCTTAATTTCGCATGAAAATTCGTACAAAATTTCTGCGAAAATAATCCACAAGTAAAATCTCCAGGTAATTTGCAGTTTTCTAGTAGTGTATATGGGACTTCTAATCTGAAGTGGAGTACACTTACATCCCCTATATGGACTCAACGTCATCGCTAAGATTTTTCCTACCTCATGGGATTTACCTAGACTCAGTATTGCGTTTTCCCTGCCTTATCGACATTTACCTCAACTCTGTTGAAATCTAGTCAACTTGCCACATTGACAAGGATGACACAAGAGTGACTCTGATACCATTTGTAATTTACCCGTCCGCTAGTGATATTATCCGCTCTGGGTCTATGCCTGCACAACTTTAAAGTAGGAAAAATTACAGAAATCCCACATTTTAGTTTAGTTATTACCATTATCCCCTATAAGTTTTACAAATCTCCAAAGTTCCTCATTTTCATGCATCAGATTAGTGTATCTGACACATCAAATTAGTGTATCATGTATAAAATGTACATCAGATTAGTGTATCATGTATAAAATATAATGTATCTTACTTAACGATTAATATATCTCCCGCATCAGATTAATGTATCTATGCTTATATTATTGTATCTCGCGCATCAGATTAATGTATCAGCGCTAATATTATTGTATCTGTTTGAGGGATTTCTGTAATTATAAACTTTTAAGGGATAGATTGTAATTTTGCCTTAAAAGTATGTGATTTCTGTAATTTGCCCTTTAAAATATGTCACTAGTTGGTAAGACCTGCTTATATATATACTCAATATATCTCCTATGTTTTGTCAATATGTGACTTTTTATCTTAAGCTTGGGCGTCACAATATTATCACTTCTCAATTAATTAGGAAATCGATTGAATCAAATCCTAATATATATATAGGTAACCCCGCTATGCCCTTGAAAACTACATTTGTTCAGTTTCAACAATCCAAGTTTATGTTTTGTAGAATAACCACAATCTTCAAGTGTTTGAACACACAAGACTTAAGTAGATGGTTAGATGTGACTTTAGGCACAATATTATGCATGTGGTTACATATATAGTGTAGTTTTTGTGTAAAAATGTATCAATTAACCTCCTTTGAATACATTAATGTAGTGACTCATTAATTTCATTAATGTAGGTCCATTTCGGAATTTGGAAATGCTAACTATGGTAGATACGGTAATAACTTGATTGCCGTTAAATATGTTTTTTAGAGGTAATTAATATTTTTTGTAAATATTTCTAAAGTTTATAACAACATTGGATCCAATGACAATATATTAACTAGTGTAGATAAAGACTTTAATACTTTTTGATAAGATACATATTTATTGCCGCTAAAAACCATTTTTACTACGGTGATAGTAGATACTTACCCTATCAAAATACCATGAAGATTTCCTTCTGTGCCACCATGAGTAACATAACCCCAATATTCATCCTTCTCAATTTCCCATAATTTAACAAACCAATCCAAAATAGCCACTTCAAAATATTTTGAATGAAAATCCACATCCGTGAAAGGATCACCACAATTATTTAAGTGAAATTGCAAAAGTGGAGCTAATGCAACGTGGTGATCATAACATATGTTCTCTGGAAAACCTAAAGAGACAAAAGGATCTATTATAGAATTCATAAATTAATCTTTAATTTTCACATTACAAATTAGGATTATTACTGTGTCAAGGGAAAAAAATTAGTACTACATCCATAAGCCTTCCATATATTGAATTTGTTCATCACGGAATCCCTATGTTTACTTTCATTCAATGTTGTTATGTGCCAATTTATGAACTACTTAATAATTTACATGAAATGAGAATAGTAAAATATTACCAAGATGATATTTGACTCTTTGTGCAAGTGTCTTTAAATAATTATCCAATATATAATCTGGTGATGAAACGCCATTTGTCAAGCCAGGCTCTGCCACGGCTAATTGCAATTTCTTTCTTGGCCCTGGTGGTGTTTGAATTCGCTCAAACTACACCTCCTTAAAGAAGCATAAGTGATCGTTATCAAGTAAAGAATCCAACTTGTAGGTTGGGGTCGATCCCACGAGGAAAATGGTTTAGACTTCACTTTAACGAATAATTATATTCGTTTAGTCAAATTACTTCCAGAAACAAGTAATTAAAGGGGGGGGGGGGGGATTTGTGAAACAAATTGTAAGAATTCAGTAAGTAATCAGTAAGCAAAAGTTAATTTTGGTTGTTATCAAGATGAGAGAATTAACTAGAGTATATGTGTTCCCAACAAGCTCATAACGTAGTAATCCTAGTAATAGCAATCATTTACTAGTGTACTGCATGCAAAGTGATAAGCTAGGTATCTCTAAATCCTTGTTCCGGCATCTAGAGAATTTCACCCCACACCTTGGTCCGGCTACGTGTGTATAATTTACTAACCCTTACATTTACCTCATATTAGACATCACATCGATGTTTGGCTTAGTTATTACTTCGCACCAATCGACACTAGACTATTAGATAGTATCACACTAAATCTATGTTGATAATTTTTTTCTTGTTGATTACCTCCTTGGTTCGGCAAGTAGCAACAAGGCGAGTTCTAACGTTGTGCACCGTTAAAAAGACTTTTAAACGAAAGAATTATCAATGCATGCAAAACACTATTCAAGAATTATATTGCTTATTTACTATTCATACTTTGTTAATCGCTCATGGTTCCCACAACCCTAGTTGTGGAGTTTAGTTACCCATAATCATATGAACACAATTCATTGTTTTAGATGAAAGAAGTATGAACTTACATAATTGAGAATAACAAACTTGGAATTTCAACTTGAATCTCAAGACCAAAACTTTAAAATCAACTTAGGAAATCAAGAATTGCTAGGTTTGCAAAAATTAATCCCAAGTCAAAAAAGTAGAACTAAAGTAATAAAGTCTAACCCGAAAAATGAGGTTTACATACCCTATTTATAGAAAAGAAGTCCTAACTTGAAAGGGAAACACAATAAGGAAAGTTTACTCAGGCACGCGTCTTTAATCCACGAGACTGACTCACGGACCGTCAATGGATCTGCGGTCCATGAGTCCCTTCCGTCAGCCAGGACTTGGAAAATATTTCAGCTTCCAAAAATCAGCTTCTCTGAAGCAAACGACGGAACACCAGTACAGACCGTAGATCAATCTATGGTCCTTCGATCTCTCTCCGTAACTCCATACTTAGAATTCTCCAAAATTTAAGTACTTGAACCCTCGCAGTCACATTCTACGGTTCAACAGTACGGTCCGTAAATCAATCTACAGACCATCAATGGTCACCGTGGTTCAACAGTTAGTCAGATTCCCTGATTCTCCTTCCATGCCTTGCCCTGCTGATCTACGGTCACCATCTACGGAACGTCAATAAACCTACGGTCCGTAGATCACCTCCGTAGATGCTATTTTCTGCACATCTTTCAGCTGTCTCTTTATTTTCGTGCCTGAACATCTTTCCTGCAAAACATCATTAAAACACATAAAAACCAATACAAAAAGGCCTTAGACACACACAACTCTCAAGTGAAATGTATTAAAAATACCGTAAACTCACGGTATATCAACACCCACAACTTAAATTTGTTGTTTGTCCTAAAGCAATGCACTAAGACTCTAAATGACACTTGTATAGAAGCATGCAATTTAAGCACAAGCAATCACATGGCTCTCTATCCCAACTCTCTTTTCGGGTGCAAATTTTGTTCTCTTACACTCGACAAGCTAATTCATACGGATCAAAATATGATAAAGATCAACCAACCAACACACAACATACACTGTTTCACTATCACCAAGGTACCAACTTTTCGACAATGTAACTAGTGTCCTTACTTCAAACGAAATCCCTTTTTCACACAATGAATATGAATTTGAGTACAAGGATTCATTCAACACTTAAACTCAAAAGTAACTTCAAGTACAGTTAGTGCTCAATACCATAGACTTGCCCTTATTTTCACTGCTTAGACTCTCCAAACTAGATTCTAGGATCACTATAGGACTTTCTTGGCTTTTAACGTAGGCACAAGATCAGGTGTGGTACATTTGGGTACTTCTTAGTGACTTTCTGCCCTCCTTGACATTACACTAAGCTTTCAACCTCTTTTGCCCTATTTTTAACATCCTACCGCTTTACCTTCTTTCCCTTGATTTTCTTCAACCATGGATGTGACTTTAGACTTTGTAGCTCTTTATTTTTCACTTTCACATTTTTTCTTGCATTTTATTCTTTTCTTTAGCTTTCAACAAGTCACATCCTTTCCTCTCTTTTTCTTTTTCTCTTTTTCAACATCAAACTCTTTTTATACCCATTTTTCTTTTTCCTCCTTCATAGCCACCCTCAACTTATGGATTTTCCATTGGTTTAGGTGCACAACACTCGATGTCGGATCAGGGCCAAGATTGAAGTTAGTTTTTACATTAGCCACCCTCAACTTAGGCTTTTGGCCTAAGTCGAGGTGCAGATGTCCAAGGAGGGACCAGGGCCAAAATAGTAGATTATGGGAAGGTGAGTTAGGGGTTTAGAAAGAAATGGTCGAATTTAGGCTCAAAACATTTGGATCAAAGGGAGCATTTATTTAATTTGGTTAGACTTTTCTTTTAGGCTATTTGTGGACTTATCAGAACAAGGGACTATGATCACTTCCTAGCCTCTAGAGTAGATTGTCTTAGCAAGACTAACCAGGCAAGTTCTAGATTGGCACAAAAACTGTTTGAACAATCAACTATTCTCACACACTCTTGGCACATAGTTTCATTATCAGATTATTAGATTACCCAATTCAAGTTTTAGCTTAAGTCATGCCATCAAGTTGAATCATTATCATGTCATACTCAAAGCCAACACATTTAACTTATCTTAGCCTACAAACTCTAGCACACATCACAAAATTTGGACGGGTATCATTTTTCATAAGACATCATCATTCATTGTTTTTCATACTCATCTACATACGAGCCTAACACATGTCAGTTCAATAGAACTTAAACAGTCTCTTGGGGAAAAAGAACACAGGCAAGAAATCCCCAAGAAAGGATTATGAGTTGGGTTACTCAGACTTCACCCTATCACTCATATTCCATTTACCCCACCCCCAACAAAAATAGGTGCACTTGTCCCCAATGCACATAAAAAATAGTAAAAAGTAATGGATTTGGGTAAAGCAAATCTGTGGCGCATAACGCCGACGAACCATCAACAAGCGGGTGGTTCCAATTTCCTAGAGCCCGCTAAATCAACACTCAGGTCACCCTCAGTAGTGCCCGCATCAACAAGGACAACACCATCAATAGTGCTATCCACAACTCTAACTGCACCAAGAGTTGTGCTCACATCAATCCTCACGGGCACATAAATCGATGGCCCTGTAGCTACCTCAAGCGCCCTTTTCTAGTGCAACTCCTCATCTAATATCGATGCTCTCCTAGCCTGCTCCTCTTTCTTACACTCTTTTCTTCTAGTTCGAGCATCATCAACGGTCTCAGAAGGGTGACTAGAACGGTTCCTCTTGCCACGAGCACGGGTGGGATCGGGTTGTGTCTCTGCGTCCACCCTGAATAAGGAATCAAGAATGGTATCCTCAGACAATACCATCAATGCATGCTTTGGCTCATTCTCAGGCATCTCAAAATGGCATTCTTATCAGCTCGGAGACTGGCCAACTCCGCCCGAATGGAGGAAATATTGGTGTCTAGGGGTTGTCGGGCCTGAACCCTCAACTTAAACGCATACAAGCGTTTATGAACTGCCTGGATATGCTGCTCTGTTTGCTTTAACACCCTTTTCTCAATTCTGGCCTCAGACTCTGCTATCGACTTTTGCATCCAAGACTGGATGTGGTGAAGCAGTGTGGCCATCTGAACCTCTAATTTATGTACTCTGGCCATCGGGACAACAACAGCTCCTGATGGTGGTGTGGACCTGGATGAGCTAGGAGCCCTACTAGCGGCCTGAGAAGAGGAGGCCGAAACAGTATCGGTGTGGCCTGGTATAATGGGATCACCGCCCTATGCCTGCTCCACCGTGTCTGCAAGATCTGTGCTCAAGGGAGGTACCTCAACCTGGGGCTCTCGGCGTGGTGCCGCCACATTTTCCTAATCTCGAATGAGGCCTATATGCAAAGTCCCAGTAGGGTGGATCAACCTGTCACAGTGCCAGATCGACACTCCAGAGTCCCTGCATAACTGAAAAATCAAACATGGAAAGGTGTAGGTAGTGGAGGTCTTGAATGCCCTCTCGTAAATCTCTGCCAGCAGTATATGGGCAAAGTCTATCTCCAATCCTGCTACTAATGCTGCAACCATGACGGCTCTGTCCCATGTGAGTTGGTTGTCACCTTTTGTAGGCGACACCATGTTACGCACCAACAATCAGATTAACTTGGCCACAAAATTTAATGTGGCCTTTCGGATACCCAACCATGGTGCGGTGACCCACTCCGCACGACGATCTGTTGCAATGTATTTAGCCAACCATAGTGTAATAGCCTCCCACAGATCAACATTTCTCTGGAAAGCACCTCTCCGCATGATGTACCATCGCTAATCAAACTCTGTTGTGTTCAGTGACCAAAAGTGATCGGTGATAGGACCATAGAGAAATCGGCTGATAGTAGCCTGTGAAATGTCTACCGGACACCCTCGGACCATGGTGGAAGTGCGAGGATCCTGTTATGTGGGCTTGGCCCGCTTGGAAATCGACCCTCAGAGAGTGGCAGCATAGGAAGCATAAAACTCCCGCAAAATCTCCTTGTTGTAAGTCCCAGGTGCTTGGGCCATCCAGTCGCACTTTTGTAGGTTGAACAGTTGATGTATCTCTGGTACGGTATGCAAGCTCCCAGTGAGGACTCTGCTCTCCTCAGTGATCAATCGGGCCATCTTCTCCTTCTCGTTGAGCATCTTGGCGTCACGATAGATCTACCACTACCCCTCAACAAACCATCTATTTGGCTGGCCGGCCACTGGAGTAAGGTTATCATTCTGTGGCGCTGGTACTGCCTACGAGCTAGTGTCCTCATCAGACGAGGCATCGTTGTCATGTGACCCTGAGCCTGTGGCGGATCCAAAACTGGAGCTGAAAGCATGGGCAGGCTCAGAGCCGGAAGTAGAGGCAGACTCTAAACCAGACATAGAACCAGCCTCAGTGTGTTCTCCTCATTAGACTGGGAGACAGTGACTACGTCGGTGGACACCTGTCGGGAATCATTCCGAGTAGCCCGAGGCAGAGATGTTAAGTGTACTTGAAGCATGCCATTCATCACCTGTTGGTGGGCATCATAGTGGTATTCGGACTGCGCATAAGATTTTGCAGTGTGGGTACTATTGGCCTACCATCCACCAAGGTGCTCATGATTTCGCCAAGTCTTATGATCGTTGCCAAAGAAAATGAGGGATTTCAAAGAGGCAAGATGAATATGAATTTGAGAACAAGGATTCATTCAACACTAACACTCAAAAGTAACTTCAAGTACAGTTAGTGCTCAATACCATAGGCTTGCCCTTATTTTCACTGCTTAGACTCTCCAAACTAGATTCTAGGATCACTATAGGACTTTCTTGGCTTGTAACATAGGCTCAAGGTCAGGTGTGGTACATTTGGGTACTTCTTAGTGACTTTCTGCCCTCCTTAACATTACACTAAGCTTTCAACCTCTTTTTCCCCTATTTTGACATCTTACCATTTTACCATCTTTCCCTTGATTTTCTTCAACCATGGATGTGACTTTAGACTATTTAGCTCTTTATTCTTCACTTTCATCTTTTTTCTTGCATATTATTCTTTTCTTTAGCTTTCAACAAGTCACATCTTTTCCTCTCTTTTTCTTTTTCTCTTTTTCAACATCAAACTCTTTTTATACCCATTTTTCTTTTTCCTCCTTCATAGCCACCCTCAACTTATGGATTTTCCATTGGTTTAGGTGCACAACACCCGATGTCGGATTAGGGCCAAGATTGAAGTTAGTTTTTACATTAGCCACCCTCAACTTAGGCTTTTGGCCTAAGTCGAGGTGCAGATGTCCAAGGAGGGACCGGGGCCAAAATAGAATATTATGGGAAGGTGAGTTAGGGGTTTAGAAAGAAATGGTCTAATTTAGGCTCAAAGCATTTGGATCAAAGGGAGCATTTATTTCATTTGGTTAGACTCTTCTTTTAGGCAATTTGTGGACTTATCAGAACAAGGGACTATGATCACTTCCTAGCCTCTAGAGTAGATTGTCTTAGCAAGACTAACCAGGCAAGTTCTAGATTGGCACAAAAACTGTTTGAACAATCAACTATTCTCACACACTCTTGGCACATAGTTTCATTATCAGATTATCAGATTACCCAATTCAAGTTTTAGCTTAAGTCATGCCATCAAGTTGATTCATTATCACGTCATACTCAGAGCCAACACATTTAACTTATCTTAGCCTACAAACTCTAGCACACATCACAAAATTTGGACAGGTATCATTTTTCAAAAGCCATCATGCTTTATTCTTTTTCATACTTCTACACATACTATCCTAACACATGTCAGTTCAACAGAACTTAAACAGTCTCTTGGAGGAAAAGAACACAGGCAAGAAATCCTCAAGAAAGGATTATGAGTTGGGTTACTCAGACTTCACCCTATCACTCATATTCCATTTCCCCACCCCCAACAAAAATAGGTGCACTTGTCCCCAATGCACATAAAAAAAACTGTAAAAAGTAATGGATTTGGGTGAAGCAAACCGGTGGCACATAGCGCCGATGAACCATCAACAAGCGAGTGGGTCTGATTTCCCAGAGCTCGCTAAATTAACACTCAGGTCACCCTCAGTAGTGCCTGCATCAACAAGGACAACACCATCAGTAGTGCTATCCACAACTCTAACTACACCAAGAGTGGTGCTCACATCAATCCTCACGGGCACAGAACTCGATGCCCCAGCAGCAGCCTCAAGTGCTCTTTTATGGCGCAACTCCTCATCTAATATCGATGCTTCCTAGCATGCTCCTCCTCCTTACGCTCCTTTTTTTGAGTTCGGGCATCATCAACGGTCTCAGAAGGGTGACTAGAGTGGTGCCTCTTGCCACGAGCATGGGTGGGATCGGGTTGTGTCTCTGCATCCACCATGAATAAGTGGAACGACTCGAGAGCACCCCCTAGTCATTACCGGCGTATTCGACCTTTCAAAGGTCTTATACAAGCCCTTAGCATTCGTCATAGCATTTATCATAGAAAAATAGCAGAAAATTTAAAACTTTTCATAATATAACACAAGACTTAAAAAGTCACCTCATGTAAACCGTTAATACAAAATTGGAGTACTACGGCTCAAGGTAGCCATCTTTAAACAAGACTACAACACAAGAGGGACACAACCCTTACAATACAAAAGAAACTACTATCTAGTACATTGAATCTTAAGGAAACTCTTTAACATAAAGGTCCTTGAATCTTTAAGGACACACCCGAACTTGGGAATAGTAAGCCAAGCTCCTCACTTCTAGGAATGCCCTTTAGCCACCACCACCTACAGTTGGTGTAAAAAGATGAAGAAGAAGGATGTTAGTACAAGAATGAACTAAGTATGATAACCATGCAAAAGCATGCTTTTAAAAAGGGACATTTAGTTGGAAACCATGCATCATGCCTTTTTAGAGAAGCTTCAAGAACATTTAGCACAATAGGAACAATATAAATCACATACATCATCATACACATGGAAACCATTCATAATAGCACATAGAGCCACTTATAACATTTTAGGCACATTCAATGCATACAATACATTACCTTCCTCTTTATCTTAACTCCTTTCCTCAAACAACCTTTAGGGAATACTTGGTGCAATGTATCACCTTAAGGTTACCAAGGGTGAACTTACATATAGCCTTCATCAATCTAACCACATATATTCATAGAGTCATAAGCACACCATAAGACATAGTTTTCACATAGGAACCATCACCTAAGACAACCCCCAAGTCACACTAGTGCAATGTGCAAGTAGCATCCTATAATACTACTCACACCAAGTGTTCCTAGGAAGCCACCATACACTAGGCACATCATATTCAACAAGTCATAACATCTTCATTTAACATTTGACATAAGACCACATACTTCATAACATCATATAAGGACTCATTCATTTACCACATCATTACTCATAACCCATTTAGTTCATATCATAGGTAAACCACCCTCACAACTCCTTCACAAACTCACTTGTGCAATGTACACCTGGAGTCCCATACCCTCACATATACTAAGCAAACCCATTAAGAAGTCATAAGTGTAATTCACATGCATAATCATACTTCATGTCTTGACATAAGTAAAGTCAACCTTAACAAGCTTTCATATTAACATACATAGACCATAGTTTTCATTACATAAAGAGCCTATTCATAACCTCCCGTAGAGTCCACTTGTGCAATGTATAAGTAGGGTCCATAGTCCTACCTACACTAAGTAACTCTTCAAGAAATCATGACTAGAGTTCATATTCTTATCTTAGTTCATTTCTTAACTTTCGGGAGACATAGCCATAACCAATATAGACCATGTGAGCTACATGGAATCCGGTGTTCTACTCCTACACCGAAAAGAAAGGGTACTAGTTTCCAAAGTAGGACCTACATACATAATAGCTATATAGTGGATCCACTAAGCTAAGACCTATGGAGGCACATAGTTATGGAACAAGGAGATTTCTACTAGAAACCTTGACTTACTAGGCGTGGAGGTTTCCATCTCATGAGACAACATCTATGTTGGGAACCCGGACTTGCTAAACGTGAAGGTTCTCTTGTGAGAAGTCGGACTTGTTAAACGTGAAGCCCCCACCCACATTTTTCAGGTTCACTCGGTGCTAAGCTCCAACTCCTTTTTAAAATATCTTTAAGCCTTTATTTAACATTAGTTCATAAAATAGGATTTAGGAACTTAATCCATCATATCATATAGCTCAAAGGTTTTTAAGATGAGAATGACCTTTCATCATAGAACCTACATTATGTGAGAATGACCTTTCACATAGTCATACCATATTCATAATATAGTCTAGTTTAGAGTACAATTAAGGAAACCTTTCAAGAGACTCACTTTCACTAGATTATCATAAACCTTATTCATTCATTTATGTGAGTGTACATATGTGAGAAATATTTTCACATAAACATATTTATGCAACACATATTCATACATTGCTAATCATACACTTTGCATGCATAATAAGATGTAAGGGTGCATATAAGAATTAACCTTTCAATTGACACCATAACACATCATATTCATAGCTATACATGTAGAGTGTGTGTGTGCTTATTGGTCCTCATAGTGACATAATAGCAACAATATTGATATTGAGTGCACTTCCCTTCAAGGGATCATAAGACATTCACAATGTCCCCAAATCATGAGAAATTCACATATAAAGCCTTTAGGGATTCTAGACCACACACCCACACTTCATCATAGTAGACAAGGACACATTCAACATTGAATAGGTACTCCTAATATGTATATGATTACACATTCATATAGTTGTCATATAGGTAGGGGTCATTCCACAATAGTACTTAACATAATCAATCATGTAGACCACACCTTATCCCTAATATTATCATTCACATTATACTCCTCATCATCAACACACTTTAAACATCATGCTAGCATTGATGATTTCATACATAACCTTCATAGCACAACTTCATAAACATATGCATCATAGTCATCAATTCTCTTCACATCTATTGCCTATAAGGCCATGATCTCAACATGCATAGATAGACAAGAAGTAAACATCGCCACCATAAGTGGACCAAACCACACAACATCAATTCTCATACTATAGACTAGAAGTTAGGTTAACTTACCAATTCTCCAAGCCATGATCACCATGGATCAATCCTCAACAATTCATAATCAATTGACATAGATAGCAATAAGAATCAACAATGTAATTCAATAACATAAACATAATCTAAGTACAATTCTATAAACAAAGGGATCAACTCATCAATATACCAACAATTAAACATGAATAAGTATAGATAATCATAGGAAACATCAATACAATCTAATCTAAACATAATTTCATCGATAGAGATCATATTCACAAAGACCCTTATCATAGGCCAATTTTCAAGAATTTGGGGATCATGGGTTCTTCAAGAATTCCACATTAATTCATCAATAGAATGATTTAGAAAATCGTTTGACAAGGGACCCATGTTTAGATTGAAAATTGGGAATTTTGATCTTTGAATCACTTTTGAATATCTTTGATAGAACTCCTTGAATGAGAGGTTATTCAAGAATCAAGAGGTACCATACCTTAATTATTGAAGACCCGTGAAATTGAAGAAGAAATTAGTTGAAAACCCATCTTCTAGCTTGAGCTTTATCAAGGTCTTCAATGGGGTTTTTGAGAGAATCTATTTTGAGAGGGAAGGGTCAATTTGAAGAATGGGGTCTAATTCTAATTTTTGGGGTTTTATCAACTTAAAATACCCTAAAATAGGTAGAATAACTGGTTATAATAATTCCCCAAAGTACCCAAACTACCCCTCACTTAGTTGGACTTTTTAAACAAGTCAAACATGAGCTTTGTTTTTGCAGATTTCGTCTGAAACCAAGTCCACGACGCGGAGGTGTTCCATGGAGTTTATGGAGATTAAATTCTGAGACAGTAGAGTCTGTAGTATCTTCGCAACTTGGAGCCACTTTTTGGTCATTGGTGGAGCAGGTCCGCGACGTGGAGCCACTCCCTCCATGAACAACTTCAAGCTGCCTTGGCAGCTTGTTTGGCCAAGGGTTGGGGTCCTCTTCGAGGACCCTTAGGGTGGTCCTAGGGAGTCGTACCCGAATGTTTTGACCCTAAAAATAAATATTAAGATACTAGGATCACCTCCACTGATTTTAGCCTCTAAACAACACATAAAAACATGAACGACATACTAGAACACACCAACACGTAAAAGACTAGTTTCTGAACGTCTTCGTCGTCCCTTGACGTTAGACTTCCAAACTCTTTAAAACTAACTAAAAAATCTATTCTTCATTATTTAACAAGCTATTAATGCATAAAACCCATGTGAGGCTCTACTTTACCCTACTTTATTTTGAGGGTTGTTAAATAAGGCATCAAGAATGGTATCTTCAGACAATACCATCAGTGCTTGCTCTGGCTCATTCGCAGGCATATCTAGAATGGAATCCTTATCAGCTCAGAGACTAGCCAGCTCCGCCCAGGTGGAGGAAAGATCGGTATCGGGTGCTGGTCGGGCCAGAACCCTCAACTCAAACGCAACTAGGCGTTTATGAACTGCCTGGATCTGCTGCTTTGCCTACTTTGCCACCCTTTTCTCAATTCTGGCCTCAGACTCTGCTATCAACTTTTGCATCCAAGGTTGAATGTGGTGCAGCAGTTTGGCCATCTGAGCCTCTAATTTATGTACTCTGGTCATCGGGGCGATGACAGCTCCTAACGGTGGTGTGGACCTGGACGAGCTAGGAGCCCTACTAGCGGCCTGAGAAGAGGAGGCCGAAACAGTATCAGTGTGGCCTGGTATAACGGGACCACCGCCTTGTGCCTTCTCCACCGTGTCTGCAAGATCAGTGCCCAAGGGAGGTACCTCAACCTAGGGCTCTCGGTGTGGTGCCGCCACGTTTGCCTCATCTCGAATGAGTCCTCTATCAAAAGTCCCAGTAGGCTGGATCAACCTGTCACAGTGCCAAATCGGCACTCCAGAGTCCCTACACAACTGAAAAATCAAACATGGAAAGGAGCAAGTAGTGGAGGTATTGAACGCCCTCTCGTGAATCTCTTCCAGCAGTATACGGGCAAACTCAATCTCCAATCCTGCTACTAATGCTGCAACCATGATGGTTCTGTCCCATGTGAGTTGGTTGTCAGTTTTTGTAGGCGACACCCTGTTACGCACCAACAACCAGAAGAACTTGGCCACAAAATTTAATGTGGCCTTTCAGATACCCAACCATGGTGCGGTGACCCACTCTGCACGCTCGCCATCTGCGGCAATGTATTTAGCCAACCATAGTGTAACAGCCTCCCACTGCTCATTATTTCTTTAGAAAGCACCTCCCCGCACGATGTCCCATCGGTAATCAAACTCTGATGTGTTCAGTGACCAAGAGTGACCGGTGATAGGACCATAGAGAAATCGGCTGATAGTAGCCCATAAAATGTCTACCGAACACACTCGGACCATGGTGGAAGTGAGAGGATCCTTTTATGTGGGCTTGGCCCGCTTGGAAATTGACCCTCGGAGAGTGGCAACATAGGAAGCATAAAACTCCCGCACAATCTCCTCGTTTTAAGTCCCAGGTGCTTAAGTCATCCAGTAGCACTTCTGTAGGTTGAACAGGCGGTGTATCTCTAGTATGGTATGCAAGATTCCAGTGAGGACTCTGCGCTCCTCAGTGATCAATCGAGCCATCTTCTCCTTCTCGTTGAGCATCTTGGCATCACTATAGATTTGCCACTGCCCTTCAACACACCATCTATTTGGCTCGCCGACCACTGGAATAGGGTTATCATTCTGTGGTGCTGGCATTGCCTTCGATCTAGTGGCCTCATCAGACGAGGCATCATTGTCATGCGACCCTGAGCCTTTGGCGGATCCAGAATCGGAGCCGGAAGCATGGGCAGACTCAGAGCCGAAAGTAGAGGCAGACTCTGAGCCAGACATAAAACCAGCCTCAGAACTGAAAGTAGAACCAGATGGTGACCCGATCAGTGTGCTCTCCTCATCAGACTGGGAGACAATGACTACGTCGGTGACCACCTATCGAGACGCATTTCGGGTAGCCCGAGGTGCAGTAGGGGATGTCCTCGTGGACGGTGGAACATATGCGGGATCCTTTTTTGCGTCTGTGTCTTCATCAATCAGCCTAAAAGTAGGCTACATGGATTTTGATTTGCCCCTTTTTGAGTAGGTAACTTGCTTCTTAGGCGCCATGGTACCTGTGGATGTGGAATTATTACCAAAATAAACTCATAACACACTAGAAAAGATTTTAGAACTAATAACGAACGAAAATGAAAAACAAAAAAAAATTCAGACAGTGGCTTCAGTGGCCACTTACGGTGGGCATCTATGGTCCATAGGCTGATCTACCATTCGTAGATCGCTTCCGTAGATCAGAGGTACCAAAAATTTCATCTCTTATGGGAACCACGGATGTGAAAAACAGTCCGTAGATTGATCTACGGACCGTTAGTCCACTTATTTGGTTCCATACTTAGTAAAATTCCCATGTACCCCCAACCACGAACCTGATCTACGGTCCGTAGATTGACTTATGGTCTATAGACGGGGTCTCGTAGATGGGATATGTGCCATGTTTCAGGCATCCTTTAAATTGACCCCAATTTGACCCATTTCAACAGTATCCTCGTCTAACCATGGTTTTCAACATTTAATCATGCTAGTTCGTCATTTTCAGGATTCCAATTAATCATTTTAACAAGTCTTTAAGACAAACTTTGGAACCCTAAGTCAAAACTTACATTTAGATTGTAATTACACACATCTCAAACAATATTACGACACACAATCAACATCCATCATCCCAAGGGTGTTTGCAAGTCAATTCATAAAACACATACCTAAGGTTAGGACCCAACTCCCGACTTTATATAATCAATCTCTGAACCGAAATTCAAAGTAAGGGGGAAAGTCTATTACCTTACAAGCAACGAGGAGTGGTGGGATTGTGTGATCACACTAAGCTTTGCAATACCATACTAATCGCCTAGTTGCACCGAACTCGTACACCGGACCTTGTGGGGAGTTTTGGGGATGAGTGGCGTCTTGGAGATGAAAGTGAATATAGGATTTTGGGGAAAAGAAAGGGAAGATTAATTGGGGAGTGATGGAGTGATTTAAGGGATTGGGGAGTTTAGAAACGGTTTGGGAGTAAATGGAAGGAAGTGGGAATGATTTAACAGGTGGGATTTTTTAAATAGGAGAGTCCGGGTCGGGTCAGTCCAACTTAGGGTTAGGACCTACTAGACCCCGCTTACGGTCCGTAGGTCGATCTACGGTCCGTCAATTGGGACTGTAGATCACCTTCACACTTAGAAAAATTTAGACACCTACCTAGGATCTACGGACACCATTCACGGTCCGTGGATGGATTGACGGACCGTTGATGGGGTTCGTAGACCTCTGCACCAGACCATTTTCTGCAGATTTTTCATAGCGCGCCTGCACATGTAGCAACCATTAGGCTATTTTTTTTACATTTTCTGGACACTTTTTAGACACGGACCATATGCTAATTCTACCCAACACTAATACAAAACTAAAACACCTATCTAAATTAATACAGAGAGTCAACTAAACAAAGAAAACTACTAGATGAGAAACAAAAACCTATCGTTGGCTAGATTGTACATCTTGGGTTGCCTCCCAAGCAGCACTTGATTTAACATCGCGGCATGACGCAGGCCTCTTGATTACTCAGACTTCATCAAGAACATAGGCCTCAACAACCTCTTGCACACTTTCTGCGTTTCCCAGATAGAACTTCATCCTTTGTCCGTTTACCATGAACCTTGTTCCTTCACTGTTCTCAATCTCAACCACTCCATGGGGGAACACTTTTGTGAGAAAAAATGGTCCGATCCATTTGGATTTGAGTTTGCCCGGAATCAAGCGCAACCTAGAGTTGAAAAGAAGCACAATATCAACCACAACAAATTCTCGTTTTTCAATTCTTTGATCATGATACCTCTTCATCTTCTCTTTGTACAAGCCTGAACTTTCATAAACTTTTAGGCGAAACTCATCAAGCATATTCAAGTCATTCATTCTTTGATTAGATGCGGCGCCCCAATCCAAATTTAGCTTCTTCATCGCCCACAAAGCCTTATGCTCTAGCTCTACCGGTAAATGGCAAGACTTCCCATATTCAAGTTGGTACAGAGACATACCTATGGGAGTCTTGTATGCATTGCGATAGGTCCATAGAGCATCATCAAGCTTTCTTGACCAATCCGTTCTAATAGCATTCACAGTCTTTGCCAAAATCTGTTTGATCTCCCTGTTGGACACTTCAACTTGCCCACTAGTCTGTGGATAGTAAGGAGTGGCTATATTGTGGCGGACACTATATTTCTCAAGTAGCGCCTTGAATAACTTATTACAGAAGTGGGAACTTCCATCGCTGATAATCGCCCTCGGTGTACCAAATCTATAGAAGATATTCTTTTTCAAAAATGATGTGACACTTTTACCTTCATTATTGGGGAGTGCAACTGCTTCCACCCACTTCGATACATAATCAACCACAACAAGAATATACTTCATCCCATCTGAACTCACAAATGGACCCATAAAATCAATGTCTCATACATCAAACAACTCTATCACCAATATAGGATTCATAGGAAGCTCTTGCCTCTTTGAAATCCCTCATTCTCTTTGGCAACGATCACACGACTTGGCAAAATTATGAGCATCTTGGTGGATGGTAGGCCAGTAGTACCCACACTGCAAAATCTTATGCGCAGTCCGAATACCACTATGATGCCCATCAACATGCGATGAATGGCATGCTTTAAGTACACCCAACCTCGGGAACACAACGACAAATAATCCCAACAACACAACTACGATACAAGTAAGGCTCATCCCAAAAGAATTTCTTCACATCATCCTTAAAATTTTTCCTTTGGTGAAAAGACAAATTCGGGGGCATCAAATCCCTTGCCAAATAATTAGCAAGTCGCGAACCAAGGAATCAGATCATGAGAAGCAGCCAATACCTGTTCTTCTGGAAAAGCATCATTAATTTCAGCCCTCTCACCAAGCTTTAGCATACCCTCTTCCTTTAATCTGGACAAGTGATCGGCAACTTGATTTTCAGTCCCCTTTTTATCTTTTACCAAACAATCAAACTCTTACAGCAACAATACCCATCTAATCAACCTCGGTTTTGCATCCTTCTTCGCTATCAAATACCTCAATGTAGAATGGTCAGTCTGCACGATAACCTTGGTACCAAGCAAGTAGGATCGAAATTTCCCAAATGCAAAAACCACTGCAAGAAGTTCTTGTTCAGTCACAGTATAATTCTTCTGGGCTACATTTAGAGCTTTGCTAGCACAGTAAATAGGGTGAAGAATTTTCTCTCTCCTCTGTCCTAATACTACACCAAGCGCCACTCCACTCGCAGCGCACATTACCTAAAACGGTTGTCCCCAATCCGGTGAAATAATGATAGGTGCAGTAACCAACTTCTCCTTCAACTCTCTAAATGCTCTCAGACAAGCGTCATCAAAATCAAACTTATACTCATTTTCGAGCAGTTTGCACAATGGATGTGCAATTTTAGAGAAGTCCTTGATGAACCTCCTATAGAAACCTGCATGCCCAAGAAAACTTCTAACACCTTTCACAGAGATAGGTGGTGGGAGCTTTTCTATTACCTCTATTTTTGCTCTATCAACCTCAATGCCCTTCTCAGAAATTCGATGACCCAGAACTATCCCTTATTTCACCATAAAGTGGCACTTCTCCCAATTTAGCACTAGATTACAGTCTTCACATCTTTTAAGAACCTCAGCCAGATGATCAAGACATCGATCAAAAGAGTCACCTACTACAGAGAAATCATCCATGAACATTATAATAGTGTCCTCCACCATATTAGAAAATATCGACATCATACAACACTGGAAGGTCGCTGGAGAATTGCACAACCCAAATGGCATCCGTTTAAAAGCAAAAGTCCCATAAGGGCAAGTGAAGGTGGTCTTCTCTTGGCCTTTCGGAGCTATAGAAATTTGATTGTAGCCTGAATACCCATCAAGAAAGAAATACCAACCCTTTCCTACAAGTCTATCCAACATCTGGTCCATGAATGGCATAGGAAAGTGGTCCTTCTCTGTCCACACATTCAACTTCCAATAATCTATGCAGACTTTCCATCCAGTCATGGGCCGCATTGGAACAAGCTCATTTCTCTCATTTGGAACCACAGTAATACCACCCTTTTTAGGCACACACTGCACAGGACACACCCAATTACTATCTGCAATGGGATAAATAACTCCGGCATCCAACCACTTGATGATCTCTTTTTTAACTACCTCTTGCATATGTGGATTTAATCTTCTCTGGTGCTCCATACTAGACTTGTGATCTGGCATGATTTGGATTTTGTGAGAACAAATACCGGGAGGAATCCCAATAATATCCGCAATAGTCCACCCAATAGCTCGCTTGAACCTTTTTAACACAGTCACCAAGCACTCTACTTGTCTCGCATTTAAATCTGCCGCAATGATGACCGGCAAAGTATTACCTCTACCCAAGAATACATACCTTAAATGCGGTGGTAGAGCCTTAAGCTCCAATTTCAGTGCCTCCACAATAGATGGTCTCGCAGGTGGGGACTCACGATTCTTCATGTCTAACTTATACCTCTTTGGTTTTGACCGATATTCGCACTTATTGAGTGCAGCTACCAACTTATCGTACTCTTCACTACCATCACTATTGAAATTCATCATAACTGCTGCTAGTGCCTCAACACCTAGTCGCTCTTCAATTTGCACTTTTGTTTCACTCTCAACTCTGTAAGTTATGGCAGATACCGTTTGGAGCTCACCACTCTGCTTCATGGATTTATAAATATTGAAAGTTGTTTCTTCATTGTTCAGTCTGAACTTCATCTGCCCCTTCTCCATATCAACCAACGCACTCCCTATGGCAATAAATGGTCTCCCAAGGATGATGGGAACCTCAAAATCAACCTCAGAGTCAAGAATCACAAAATCCACCAGAAAGATGAACAACTCCTCTTTCACTAGCACATTATGGAGTACACCAATGGGCCTTTTCACGGTTTGATCGGCCATAAATAACTGCATCGTAGTAGGCTTTGGATCCCCTAGACCCAACTTCTTATAAATAGACAGTGGCATGAGGTTGATGCTAGCACCAAGATCACACAATGCCTTAGCAAAGTGTAACAACCCTATAGTACATGGGATCGTGAAAGCACCAGGATCTTCCTTCTTCTGCACAAGAGACCTTGTAGCAATAGTTCTACAATGCTGCAATCTATTATCATCTTCAAAATCACAAACCTTTTCTTTGTCACCTTATCTTTCATAAACTTCGCATACCCAGGCATTTTCTCCAAAGCTTCTATCACCGGAACGTTGATGGAAAGTTGCTTCAACATAGTAATAAACCTGCGATATTTACCATCTTCAGTCTTCTTCACTAAGCTCTATGAAAAAGGTGGTGGAGGTCTAGGTATGGGGACCACTTTTTGAGATATCTCCACTTCTTTCTTTGTCGCATAGACTCTTCTCTAACCTCTACCTCATCATCTTTTTTTCTGATCTCAACGTCCACCCCAGACGGCATAGGTGGATCAATAGTTTGCTTACCTCCTAGAGTTGTAACTGCCATACAATGACCATCATTCTTTGAATTCTGGATGGTATTGCTAGGAAGAGTGCCAGGTTGACGTGGGTTCACTGTAGTAGACAACTGAGTCATCTGTTGCTCTAGATGTTTTATTGACACTGCATGGGCATCAACCTTTTGACCAATACCAGACAAGTCGTTTCTCATCTCTTTTACATTCTCATCAGTTGCATCAAACCTTCTCATCATCTTCTGCATCATAACTTTAATATGCGTCGTATTGTCTTCAGTTTCCCTAGTACCAGATTCCCAATTTTGAGAGGGAACATAAGAAACAAATACAAGTGGACCTGGCAAAGGAAAGGAAAAGGTGTAATATTCTTTTTCTTTTGGTCACATAAGGCCAAAGAATTAAAGTTACTTTTATAAAGATAATAGCCGAAAGCATTGTCGGCCTTATTAAATAAAATATAAGACAATGTGAAGGCCATAGGGGTCTGTCGGTCTTATCATTTGTTTATTGGCCAATGTATAAAGTTGTGGGCCATTCATTTTATTCGTTTTAGGTTTGAAACCTCTATATAAGAGGAAGTTTGTATTAGTAAGAGGCAGGTTTTAGAACCCCCCCCCCCCTCTCTCTTTTAAATTCTCTCTCAATCCATTATAATATTTTCTGAGTAATTTTCAATAAAAGTTTGCAATTTGGTTTGGAAGACTTCGTTTGAAGGTACTAATTCTTATTTACTCATTTTTATTTACTCTTATTTATTATATTTCTTTATGTTCATAAGCCCAATGATGGGCTAAACTGTTCGTGTTGAGCTATAGCATACTAAGTTATTATAAGGTGGTGTGGTGTATATTATGTTGACAGATTGAACAAATTAGATTAAGGTCAGATATAGATAACCCAGGCCAGTATATGAAAGGTCGCCGAAGGAATTTGTTGGATTACCCATAGGAAGGGCGGACCCGGATAGTAGGGACTTTTATACATTGTTGCCAGAGTTAGCTATGTCTATAAAGGTTCCTAATAGTCTAACTGTTGTGCGATCCGTTTACGTTTTAACCCAGGCCAGTATATGAAAGGTCGCCAAAGGAATCCGTTGGATTACCCATATAAAGGGCGGACCCGGGCAGACCCGGATAGTAGGGACTTTCATACATTGTTGCCAGAGTTAGCTATGTATATAAAGGTCCCTAATAGTCTAACTGTTGTGCGATTCGTTTACGTTTTGGTATCAGAGCCATGGATTTATAATAACTATAGGTGTTATAGTTCAACACAGTTCTTATAATGAATATCATAAAGAAAAAGTCTACTGTTAAAAACAGTAGAAAAGAAGAATATGATATACCTCAACATCTTGATCTACTTAATAAGTGGACTATTCCTAGAATTTCACCTAGAATTATATATCAAATGGGTACTTTTGAGAAACTAGGTCTCAAACAGGTGGTTAAAACCACAAAAGAAAGTATTACTATTGATAGTGACAATCAGACTTTTCGATTTTTATCTGATAATGATATTGCCCCTTCTAGGGATATTTATAGATTCATGCATATTGGTTTAGTACATGTTGCTTTCAAACCTCTTACTTTATGAGGATTACCAGAAAGCTTTATAGCAGCTCTACGTGATGGTAGAAATCACAATTGGAAGAAGTCTCTTATAGGGACATTTCAAACTAGTCTAGCATATGGGCCAGTTTATTTTAATGCTTATCCTAATTGCTAAATTTCCTTGTAGGATGAGAACTCTTTAAGTTCTCTTATATTAAATGTTAAACTTCATGGTTATGATTATATGCCTGGCACTGAAGTTGTTTGTATATGTTATAGAATTTATTATAAATTATTACATACTTTGAATCCTATGTGCAAAGTAATTGATTTTAAAAATGAAACTATTTTAATAGAAACTAATTTTGATAAATCTAAGGTAGTCACTAGACGACCTATTAAGTGGAAAGAAATTGATTTTCCACAAGAGTGGGTTATTGAGAACGCTACTCAACCTCAAAATAATGTTAATACAGAAGTTTCTGAAATTGAACAGTTAAATGATGGAACTGTTAAAATCAGATTTCATGAGCCAACTAACATGCTTATTGATAATCGTAGCATGTCTTCTAGAATGACTAGATCTAACTCTTCTTATATTTCCCCTATTGATTACATTGTTCAAGTTATTTCTCATGCATCTACTTCTCAAATTAGAGAAACCTATAAATGTGATAATATAAAAATTGATAAAGATAATATAGCCAGACCTATTCATAGAGCTAGTTCTGATTTAGATATTACTGAATCTGAAATGAATTTTCCAGATGGAATAGCAGGTTAAATTTGGTTTCTTATGACTGACAAAATTATAGATTTTAGTCCGGGGTCTCCGGCAAGAGCTTGTATCTAAAGATTTTGAGCGTAAAAAATGGAAACTCTTTAGAAAATGGTTTTTTAAAAACTTTACTAAAGATGAACAACATGAATTCCAAGAAGAATTTTATAAAGATCTTATTGACTCAGGAATAAATCGATTAATTGCATTTGTTCCTTGGTTTATGTGCAAACATGTTCATAATTATATTTCTATGCTTGAAAGAGATTTTACTCTAAGTAATGGAGAAATTACTAAATCAGTTTTTCCTCCACAACAGTCTTTTCAAATTAATAAAAATGATAGGATTGTTAACTTTAATGCTTTTTCAAAATTATTCGAAAATGACACTACTGTAATAACTGCCCAGCATATTAATGTCATGATTAAGCAAAATAATTATGCTAATATTTATATGAGTATTTTGGGTGATCATGTTATAACTTTACATGAGAAAGTTGATAAGCTTATAGCCTTATTACCTACTAAATTAAAAGGTAAAGAAAAAATTGCTCATAGCAGTTTACAGCCACCACCTGAAATTGAAGACTTCAAGATTAAAGATTATTCAGATCTTGAACATTTCTTAGAGAAGAAATTTAAAGGTAGTGGAGTTCAGCCTTTAAATGCTGAAAACTTTAATGAAGGAGAACCTAGCAATAAAAAGGAATTTTATGATAGTCTTAATAAGATATCAGAGAAATATGCTAGGAAACCGGTCCAAAGAATGTACTATTATCCCAGACCTACTCCACAATATGTTCTATTGGAAGAACATGAACATATTATAACTAATAGTTATAATGGAAAAGAAATCTATGAATGGAACATAGATGGTTATACCGATAGACAGATTTATACAACTGTTCATAGGATGTTAATGTACAGTACTATCTGTAAAACCAATAAAAATAGTGATAAGACTATTGCTGATATGATAACAGCAGGTTTTACTGGCCAATTGAAAGGTTGGTGGGATAATTATCTCAACCAAGAACAAAGAGACAGGGTTCTAATGGCGGTAAAACAAGAAGGAGAGCAAGTTACTCAAAACGCAGTTTATACACTGGTTTTGAATATTATCGAACATTTCTCAGGAAGATGGTCAGACAATAGTGAGACCATTAGAACTCTTCTCCAGAACTTAAGGTGTAAAACCCTTACATCATTCAAGTAATATAAAAATGTGTTCCTTTGTAGAGTAATGGAATTACCAGAGTGTAATAGCACTCATTGGAAATCCAAATTTATAGATGGCTTACCTACTTTATTTGCAGAAAGAGTCAGAAAGGCCATTAGAGGAGATCTCGTAATACAAGCGGGTTTTGTATGACTCTCCTGGGAAGTATAATCCGTTAAGTAAATATCGCTGGAATATCTTCCAGGGTTCTTCTTTTCTCTGTATCTCAGAGTTTTCAATAAGAAATATCATTTCTTTCTTTACTACCCTTTCATAGGAACTAATATCATCAACCTCTTCTTTTGCCACCGATGCAAAAGTATCACTTTGCTTTTGAGATAAATATGCTCTCAGTTAGGCGTATAATGGATTATTCTCTGGAATATCATCCAGATGTATCGAAGAAGTAGCTTCTCTTGAAGAACTTGTTAGTTTTACCAAGCTCATTCCTCCCCTTTGTATAATTGGAGAGCTAGATGATGATCCGTATGACGATTCTGATGTTTTTGAGGAGGATAATCTTCCCCTTCCGCGAGTATAACTACCCCTTCCTCTAGCCTTGGTTATCCAAGGAGGATCCATTCTGCAAACATAGAATTTAGTTTTAATCATCTAAAAGGTCATAAACTTCAGAACAATAAAATATTTCATATAACTCTTGTTCAATCATGTAATTAGCGACGATATCCATCACCATTCCGTCTATAATTCTCCATAAAATACGTTCCTGTAAATCTCTATTAAGAGGAACTGCCTTCAAAATTGTAACCAAAGTAATATCAGTAAGGAAGTCAAGAAAACCCATTTTTTTAAGAAGAAAGATATTCTCTAGATAAGAAGTCTGAGAGGGAATTATCACTTCCTTTTTTATAATGAGTTTCGAAATAGAAAGGGGCTAATTGTGCCTACCACCTAGCAAATATTAATTTGGATGCATCATGTTTAAAATCTTTATCAAACATATATTTGACTAATTGACCATCTGTTTTTATCACAAATTTCTGATTGTAAAGAACATCCGGTAATTTTAAAACACATTTAACGATAGTTTACATTTCATGAGCTACCGTTGCATATTTTTTCTGAGCATCGCTTCATTTTCCTGAATGAAACCGAATAAGGTATTCATTTTTATCATGCGGATTAATCTGTTTTAATATTCCACCATAACCTATATTGGACGAATCTGTCTCAACGATCTTTGGCCAAGCAGGATTAGCAAGGGTTAAACAAGGCAAAGATTTCACTCTTTCTTTAATAGTCTTTACAAGATCTGTGAGACTAGTAGTCCAAGGCTTCTTATGATCTTTTTTTAGCCTGTCGTATAACAGAGCTAAATCTCGAGACAAATTTTTGTAGAAGGGGAAATGTAATTTAAACTTCCCAGAAACCGTTGCAATTGCTTCCTATCTGTAATAATATCAGGGAATTTAGATGCGAATTCAATAGATCGCTGAATAGGAGTCATTTTCCCTTGACAAATCAAATGACCCAAAAATCTAATTTCTGTTTGAAAAAGACTCATTTTAGGTTTAGATATGACCAAACCATTTTGAATAACTATTTTCTTAAAAATGTCTAGATGCTTAATATGTATTTCAAGAGTCTTTGAGTATACCAAAATAGCATCAATATAAACTATGATGAAATCCAAATAAGGATTAAAAATATCATTCATAATCTATTGAAATTCCGAGGGAGCATTTTTTAATCCAAAGGGCATTACATTCCATTCATATTGTCCAAACGAAACATTAAATGTCGTTCTATAAGAATGGTCTTTAAATAATTGGATTTGCCAATATCCAGATTTTAAATCAAATTTTGAAAAGATATTAGCATCATATAATCTTGATAATAAATCCCTTTTGTTTGGAATAGGATACCTAATCCATTTTAAAAGTTTATTTAAAGGTTTATAATTAATTACAAACCTGGGAACGCCTCGTTCTTTTTCTGCTGCGTTATTAACATAAAATGCAGTACAAGACCAGGGTGACTTGGAAGATTTTATTAAACCCTTTTGCAAAAAATTATCAATTTCCTTTTTGCAGAATTCGACCAATTCGGTATTCATCTGACAAGGACGTGATTTGGTAGGGATATTTTCTTCAGAGAAATCATCTTCATATGGAAGAGTTACAATATGCTTTTTCCGATTCCAAAAAGCACTAGGATGATCAGCACAAATATCAATGGCCATTTTTTCAGAAATGAGTTTAATCTTTTCCTGTACTTTAGCAGATTTTAAAGTATCGAATATATTCATACTAAATATCTCAAGTTGTAAATAATCAACATTCTTTTGTTTCATTTCAATTAGAGCATTAATATCTCAAGAAATAGGCTCAGTGATAAAAGTATAACTAATATCTTAATTTTTATAAATAGCAGAAAATCCTTTAGCATTTATATTAGTAAAAGGATAAATTGCATTTATAAAAGGAGTTCCTAGAATAATAGGAGGGTATAACTGATTTTTTTACTAAGAAAAAGAAGTGAGGAATACAAACTTTATTCTGGAAAATCCGAGTATTAGATAATTTATACATTATATCCAAAGCATGACCAGATGCAGATTTAACCATATGAGTTGTTTTTTTCAAAATATTTAGTAGGTACTAGACCTTCTTGAATGCAACTCACATCAGCGCCACCATCAATCATAGCAATATTAGTTATAGAAAGAGTATTATCAATTAATATAGTACATTTAACATACCATTTATGAGCTGTAACAATTTGCATCATTTCTAGAAACATATTTTGTTTCGGATCAATATTCAAAGTGTTGGCAAGAGTATTTTCTTCAGTAGTAGATTCATCAACCTTATTTTTTCCTTTGATATTAGCAGACTCAATCTGAGTAAGACGGTGATCACAAATAGTATGGTTTTGTTTAAGAAATTTAATTTCTTCCTTCAAATGTTCAATTTCTCATTTTAAATCATCAAAAGAAGTATCACGAATAATCATGGTTTGTTTAGAAGAGAGTCTATTATGAACTTCAAACAAGGAGTAAGGAGCAGAATAATTAAACTCATCTTTAAGCTTTTTATCGTTAGGAATACTAGTTGAAGAACTAGTTTTACTAGCAGCCAATTGATTGATCTTTTCACGAAGAGTATTATCGGTAACTTCTTTTAGAAGTTCTATCACATTATCAGCAGTGATAGTGAACATATTCATATCTTCAAACTGAGATTGCAGCTTGTAAAACTCATCATGTTCGCAGTGACAAATATCACCATGACATTTGCAAGCATCATTCAAATCTTGATGAACCTTAGAAGGCTCAGGTTGCTCATCCTCTGTTGCATAACTTGCTTCAGAATCATCATAATCTGATTTGGAACCACAAGTATATAGAAAACTATAAATCTTCTCTTGGATATCATCATCAAGTTCTAGAATCTTAAGCTTTTCCAGCTTACAATTTGGAGCTATATGCCCAAATTTTCCACATTTAAAACACTTAATCTTATCAAGATTTCGCCTTGACCTATTCCTGGTAAATCTACGAGATTTACGATGAGTCCTACGCTCATCTCTTTCTTCTCTAGTCCTTCTTCTAGATCTTCTTTTCTTATGATGAGATCTATGAGATTTTGATTTAGAAGTTTCTCGGTTGGTGCTTTTTGAAGCATTCGGTAAACACTACAACAAATTCGATTATCAGGGACAAATAATTTCGTCATTTATAAATCATATTTCGTCACTAAAATTCTTGTGAGACGAAAAATAATTTGTCACTCAGTCGTCACTAAATGTGTGTCTCTAAAAGTATACAAAGACGATTTAGTGCTTCGTCGCTAAAAGTATTATATTAACTACAAAAAGAAAAATCATCCCCAAATGCTTAAACATTTGTGACAAATTCATTTGTCGTAAAAAGTATATTTTTTGTAGATAATAGTATGTTTTGTCACTAAAAAGGTTATTACTACTGACAAAATTATATCGTCGCTAATGACTATATTTTATATACCAAAAATTATTTTGTTATTAAATGTATTAATTAGGGACAATTTTATTATTATAAAAATGATTAATTTTCCTATTATCCTCCCCCCACCCCCAACCCCCCACCCCCCATCTCAAATTTATTTTAAACTACTCCCTAGGAGCTCCCACATCATACTTTCTTGGGCATTCGAACTTACAACCTTAAGGTTGGAAGTGAGGAGTGTTTACCATCAGATCAACTCTCTCTTGTCTCTCATTTTTAATTTATTTTCAACTTCATTCACTTCTTTCAAATTTAACTTTTGTAGAAATAATATATTATATGATTATTTATACAAATACACAAGTGCATGAAATTTACCACCCACAATTCATTCAAATGTAGATTATATTTTAATTAAACTGTATATTTTTTAACATATCTTTAAATATATTCAGTACGATTCTGTTATTTTTATAAATTTTAAAAATTATATAGTACAATTATAAATTTAAATAAAATTAAACTTTCGATTTTATTTAAAAAATTGAATAATCAGTTCAATTCGGTCAGTAAATCAATTGTTTTGTAAAAAAAAAACATCGATACCCATAACTATATTTAGTACTTCATCATAATATATTTGAAATCCTAGGTTGTTCATTTCTTTCATTTGTGCTTTCATTTTTTTAGTTTATTTCGTTTTTAACACTGATGGAAAAGTTAATAGAAATTCATGAAATATTTCGCACCTTTGCAAAGTCTAAGTTTGTAAGTCAATGTTATCTCTGTATAGTTCATCTACGTGCATTTGTGGAATTACTATTAAATAACTACATATTTTTAGACAGAAGCAAATAGATCAACTTAGTATATGCAGTTTACCAATCACAAATCAATAGATACGCACAAAAATTAACACCAAGACTTGAGAATTATTTTTTCTATCATCTTTATCGGTGAAAGTGTATCAAATAAAAAAACAAAAGTGTTAAACCAACAAATATTAGTGATCTAGTGGCAGAATCGTACCCCACTTACGATACTTATAACCTGGATTGTATTTTTGAAATGATGCATAATTCTGTAATTAAGAAAATTCATGAATTGAACTTTTTCATTTTTACAAAATGGACCGAATTCGTTGGTTTTAATATTTTCCCTCACCAATTAACGAAAGGACTCTGTCTATTTCTTATGAAGCACTTATATTATTCTTTTTGTAAGTTGTCACTTGTAAGTATGGACAGTTGTAGCAAAAAAAATTGTATTTAACTATGAATTTTTTTCGTAGCAAATAGTTGAATTATTCACTACAAATTTTAAGTCGTCGCTATTTAACACCTTACATATTTTGTGACAATTTTTTTGTTCTCACTGAATCACAGATTGTTTAGAGACAATAAAATCTTTGTCACCAATTATTTATACTATTAGTGACGAAAATAAATATCATAATTAAAGTTAAATTCTTATATCTAAAACTTATAATATTTAACTACGAATTCTAATTTGTCAATATTGTAACAACATATTTTTTTAGATGAAATTTTTTTAGGTAAAAAAATCAATAAATTTTAAGACAATATAATTTGTCATGAATTAGATACATTATTAGTGACGAAATAATGTGTCACCGATAACTTTAAATTCGTGACTAACACTACTTAACAAATGACGCCAATTAATTTTTTGGTGGGAAATTTTAGTAGATGAAACTTTGCTACGGTTTTTTTGTTTCGTCACTAAAAGTATGTGTCTCATATATTTAAGCACGAAAAGTAAATTTTGTCACTAAAAGCAAACAATTAGTGACGAATTTGATGTCGTAGCTAATAATTTCGTAGTTATATATCATATTTGTTGTAGTGAAACCGAATTGAGTACAAAAATCTCCTAATTGAGACTTTTCTCTAAGCTTATCCATCTTAAGCTATCTTAAGAATTTTAACTCATTGCACAAATTTATGCCTTCTTGCGTACAAGCCCCAATAAGCTTTCCATAAGTAAAATCACTATAGGGAATAGTTCCTTGAGGATTTCTAAGAGTCTTTTTTACTCTTTCTGCAAATAAAGAAGGTAAGCCATCAATAAATTTGGCTTTCCAGAATTCTAAACCATTTTCGGAAAGTTTCATGACCGACTTAAATAAGTGTCTTTATACCATCTAAACACACCTAAATGTCTACATCTAAGACCATTTAGACGAGATCTAATGGTTTCATATTGATTGGTAAATCTACCACTAAAATGTTCAAGAATAGTCAAAATAAGTGTATACACAGCGTCTTCTCTATTTTGAACAAGGGCAAAGCCTAAATTGTCACGACCTTCATTTGCTGCCTTTGCATTAATTACTGTTGCTCTGGCATCAGAGGGCATATAATTATCCCACCATCCTCTTAGTTGAAATCATCTTGCAGATGGTCCTGTCAGTGTTATTGACACTTTTGCAAATAGTAGCATACATAAGCATCCTATGAACCATAATCGTCAATTGCCTATCAGTTAGCCCATCGAGATTCCATTCATAAATCTCACTTCCACTATAAGAAGTGTTAGTTTGATTCTAACCTCTTTCCTCTATTAAAACATCTTGAGGAGTAGGCCTGGGATAGTAATATGTTTGGATGCTAGATTTTCTAGCATAAGCAGTATTACAACTAATCTTCTTTGGATACCCATGAAGTTTATTAACTTCCATTTCCATTTGAGTTTCGAAGTCAAAGTGGCTTCCATCTCATCTGCAAAATCTTGAGCGAGACTTATCGGTTTCGCACTTATGATTATGGTTGGTTTGATAAGATTTCTAATAAACAGTTGATTAAAACAACTGAACAATCCTTGGCATTAAACTCGTCCGAACAAACTATTCGTTTATTAAATAAGCGTGATATTGAATTATATAAATCTCAGTAAAAAAATTTGCATATTGGCATGGTTCAAATTGCTTTTAAACCTCTAACTCTTAAAGGGTTACCAGAGACTTTCTTAGCTACTCTACGAGATGTGAGGAATTTAAATTTTTGTCAATCCTTGATGGGTTCGATAGAATCTACGGTGGCTTATGGTCCAATTTATTTTAATGCTCAGCCCAATTTGTAGTTATCTTTGACTGATTCTAATATATTAGATGCTTTAACCTTGAATGTTAAAACGCATGGTTATAACTATGCGACTGGATCTGAATTAATTTGCTCGTCGTATAGAGTCTATTATAAATTACTTGCTACTTTGAATCCTAGATGTAAGTTATACGATACATCTAATCAAACTATTTTAATAGAAACTAATTTCGCCAGATCTAAGGTCACTACTAGAAGACCTATAAAATGGGAAGAAATTAATTTTCCTACCACTTGGATTTTAGACTCTGTTATACCTCCTGAGCAAATGACCGATGCTGTCACTAATTCAGAATATTCTCATATTACTCAAAATTTCGATGGAAAAATTTGTATGCAGTTTGATGAAAAAAGTATTTCTTATAGTAGAAATTCTTTTGCTTTTGATAGAAGACTGGCCATTCAACATATTTCTCTGATAGAACCTTGTTACGGTTCAGCTAGAAATCGCGCTGCTTCATTACACACTTTATCAACAGTTATATCTGCAGAAAAACAAAAAATAAAAATTGATCCTCGGTTAAACATTGTTCAAACGAATGATAAAGCATCTGATATTTCGAATAAGGATATTCCTTCTGTATCCGAGATGGATTTTAATCTTAATGATACTTAATGATGAGTGAACTTCAAATTGATTTTAGTCCAGGTTCACTGGCAAGAAAATATATTCAAAACGAATTTTTAAATGAAAAATGGAACCGGTTTAAATCTTGGTTTTTTGACACTTATAGTAAAGAAGATTTAAATAATATTTCTCAAGAGTTTTATGAAACTTGTGCATTACATAATCATATTATGTTTTTTGTGCCTTTGTTTATAACCACTTATTTGCCTTTATTCATCAACGTTCTTGAACGATCTTACAAAGATGAATCGGGTAATATTATTCAATCCATTTATCCTCCTCAAGCTCCGTTTATTTTACCAAATAATACTGGTATTACTTTTACTGCTTTTCATAAATTTATTGATAATGATGTCACCGCAGTAAGTATAAATGAAATTAATCGTCTTATTTCTCAAAATAATTATTTGGGTCTATATGTCAAAGTTATTGGTGAACATATTTGTTCTCTAGACAAAAAATTAGATAGCCTGTCTAATCTAATTGTTCAAATTGATAGTAAGCTAAAATCTGCTAAACAAGTTTCAGAACAGGCTTCTTCGTCAAAAACAGTCTGATGTTCGTATTCAAAGGCCCCCTGAGATTCAGGACTTTATTCTTAGACCTTTGCACGACCTTCAAAATCTTCTTGATAAAAAGTTCTCAATTTGGTGCAAGTGCGAAACAGATAAGTCTCGCTGAAGATTTTGCAGATGAGATGGAAGCCACTTTTGACTTCGAAACTCAAATGGAAATGGAAGTTAATAAACTTCATGGGTATCCAAAGAAGAATAGTGGTAATACTGCTTATGCTAGAAAACCTAGCATGCAAACATATTACTATCCCAGGCCTACTCCTCAAGATGTTTTAATATAGGAAAGAGATTGGAATCAAACTAACACTTCTCATAGTTGAAGTGAGATTTATGAATGGAATCTCGGTGGGCTAACTGATGGGCAGTTGACGATTATGGTTCATAGGATGCTTATGTATGCTACTATTTGCAAAAGTGTCAATAACACTGACAGGACCATCTGCAAGATGATTATTGCAGGATTTACCGGTCAACTAAGAGGATGGTGGGATAATTATATGCGCTCTGATACCAACGTTACAGTATCACTGACCTGGCGGTGGTCCGCCCAGTCATAGATAAAGCAAGTCAATATCCTTAGAGGTAGTCCAACTTCATAAGAATTGAAATACACAAGAATTTTAATATAGTTTCTCAGACTGCATGGTTTAATTATTTTACTCAAGCAAAGGGCCTGTCAAGAAGCTAATACATATTTTTATTAAGCCTATGTGTCTGATAGTTCTAACCGGGTATGAGGCGCCCTACTTATTAAACTCTATTTCGGGCTAAAAACCACGGCTCATCAGACGGAGTCATAAAGACAAAGCCAATAAAAGTAGTACTAGATTTGACTGTACCTCAATTTCAGAACCAAGTCGAGAAGCCATACTAAAATTCTTCTATATTTAAATAAAGCTTAGATCAGTTCATGGTCTATATAAAAAAGAAGTTAGTTATCCGGCATAGATATAATTTTTTTAGCCGGACATAGTCACGGCTTCCAGATCGGACATATTAAAGGATTTAAAATTAAAAGAAAAGAATTAAATTACCTTGTAATAATGGCCAACAGGGCCGAAGAGAAATATCAACAACTTTATTTATATCCGGCAAACCGAGAGCTTTACAAACGAAGAGAAACAAACAACTAAAAAAAAAAACTTTTGAAGAGAGAGTGTTTTTCCACGCCTCTCCTTCAAACTACAAAAGACCTTACTTATAGAAGAAAAAGGGATCTATCTACAGTGGTCTACAGTGATCTACAGTGACCGATCTACAGTGATTTACAGTGACCCTGGGTCCCTTATCAATGGGTCCCAAATGTACAGTAACAGTTTTTCTACTGTGGTTTAACAGTGTATCTACTGTTAATCAATAGTGGTCATCTTGTCTTTCCTGTTCAACTCCCGAAGTAAACCTTCTGCTTTAGACAGCATATCTTTTGTCACGGGCTTCGCCAATTCACAAGGCTGGGCCTCTTGAGCATCATCTGCGATATCATCACTTGTTTCACTTCTCATTGAAGTGTCTGATTTTTCATAGTGAGTGATATTGAGGAGTATATTCCTCTTAATTTCATACAAATACTCCTTTATCATTTCTTCTTTATTTCCATCTTGAATGGAAATTCTTCTGGCAATATGTTTGACGGAGTTGTCAGCAATTATTCATTTGTGAGAAATAGTACCATAATCTTGGATTCTTTGAGAAATAGAGTCCAATAATTCTTGGCCATATAATGATTTAGTCATGGGATCCATCTTCATTAATTTATCCCAGAAATTATTATAATAAATCTGATATAAGCATGGAATTTGTTCTTCAGTTAAACCTACTTTCGGGGTCCATTTATGGATCCATGAAATCGAGAATTCTATGAAGAAATAAATTTGTTCAATTTGTTCTATATAACAAACATGATCTGAGTGGTATAAATCATTAAGGTCTGATGAAACCTTAACCCAGTTTTTGTATAACTTTAAAAAGGGATCAGGTAAAATCTTTACCGTCGGTCCGTGGTATGACCACCAGTTCAAGAACCAGTTAGGAATTGGGTCAACAAATATCTTTGCACATGCCTTGATAAACCAAGTATGTTTATGCCTTTCATTGTTATAATAAAGGACTTTGCTGAAAGCGTTAATATAATCCCAATAAGTGAAATTGGTAGGGATTTTATTGAGGCTGATCTGTCTTTCTTTCATTGAGGATATACCCCAATCTTCAATTGATATAATCTGCTTTGTGATCATTTTAGAGAAGTTACTAACGTTCTCGCTGGTGTTATAACCTGAGAAGTGCTGAAATTCAACACTACCTGTAATCGTTAAAATGGTCTCGTAATACAAGCGGGTTTTGTATGACTCTCCTGGGAAGTATAATCCGTTAAGTAAATATCGCTGGAATATCTTCCAGGGTTCTTCTTTTCTCTGTATCTCAGAGTTTTCAATAAGAAATATCATATCTTTCTTTACTACCCTTTCATAGGATCTAATATCATCAACCTCTTTTTTTGCCACCGATGCAAAAGTATCACTTTGCTTTTGAGATAAATATGCTCTCAGTTGGGCGTATAATGGATTATTCTCTGAAATATCATCCAGATGTATCGAAGAAGTAGCTTCTCTTGAAAAACTTGTTAGTTTTACCAAGCTCATTCCTCCCCTTTGTATAATTGGAGAGCTGGATGATGATCCGTATGACGATCCTGATGTTTTTGAAGAGGATGATCTTCCCCTTCCGCGAGTATAACTGCCCCTTCCTCTAGCCTTGGTTACCCAAGGAGGATCCATTCTGCAAACATAGAATTTAGTTTTAATCATCTAAAGGGTCATAAACTTCAGAACAATAAAAACTTTCACATAACTCTTGTTCAATCATGTAATTAGCGACGATATCCATCACCATTCCGTCTATAATTATCCATAAAATATGTTCCTGTAAATCTCTATTAAGAGGAGCAGCCTTCAAAATTGTAACCAAAGTAATATCAGTAAAGAAGTCAAGAAAACCCATTTTTTTAAGAAGAAAGATATTCTCTAGATAAGAAGTCTGAGAGGGAATTATCACTTCCTTTTTTATAATGAATTTCGAAATGGAAAGGGGCTAATTGTGCCTACCACCTAGCAAATATTAATTTGGATGCATCATGTTTAAAATCTTTATCAAACATATATTTGACCGATTGAGCATCTGTTTTTATAACAAATTCCTGATTGTAAAGATCATCCTATAATTTTAAAACACATTTAACGATAGTTAACATTTCATTAGCTACCGTTGCATATTTTTTCTGAGCATCGCTCCATTTACCTAAATGAAACCGAATAAGGTATTCATTTTTATCATGCGGGTTAATCTGTTTTAATATTCCACCATAACCTATATTGGACGCATCTGTCTCAACGATCTTTGGCCAAGCAGGATTAGCAAGGGTTAAACAAGGCAAAGATTTCACTCTTTCTTTAATAGTCTTTACAAGATCTGTGAGACTAGTAGTCCAAGGCTTCTTATGATCTTTTTTAGCCCGTCGTATAACAGAGCTAAATCTCGAGACAAATTTTTGTAGAAGGGGGAAATGTAATTTAAACTTCCCAGAAACCATTGCAATTGCGTCCTATCTGTAATAATATCAGGGAATTTAGATGCGAATTCAATAGATCGCTGAATAGGAGTCATTTTCCCTTGACAAATCAAATGACCCAAAAATCTAATATCTTTTTGAAAAAGACTCATTTTAGGTTTAGATATGACCAAACCATTTTGAATAACTATTTTCTTAAAAATGTCTAGATGCTTAATATGTAGTTCAGGAGTCTTTGAGTATACCAAAATATCATCAATATAAACTATGATGAAATCCAAATAAGGATTAAAAATATCATTCATAATCTTTTGAAATTCTGAAGGAGCATTTTTTAATCCAAAGGGCATTACATTCCATTCGTATTGTCCAAACGGAACATTAAATGTCGTTCTATAAGAATGGTCTTTAAATATTTGGATTTGCCAATATCCAGATTTTAAATCAAATTTTGAAAAGATATTAGCATTATATAATCTTGATAATAAATCCCTTTTGTTTGGAATAGGATACCTAATCCATTTTAAAAGTTTATTTAAAGGTTTATAATTAATTACAAACCTGGGAACGCCTCGTTCTTTTTCTGCTGCGTTATTAACATAAAATGCAGTACAAGACCAGGGTGACTTGGAAGGTTTTATTAAACCCTTTTGCAATAAATTATCAATTTCCTTTTTGTAGAATTCGACCAATTCGGTATTCATCTGACAAGGACGTGATTTGGTAGGGATATTTTCTTCAGAGAAATCATCTTCATATGGAAGAGTTACAATATGCTTTTTCCGATTCCAAAAAGCACTAGGATGATCAGCACAAATATCAATGGCCATTTTTTCAGAAATGAGTTTAATCTTTTACTGTACTTTAGCAGATCTTAAAGTATCGAATATATTCATACTAAATATCTCATGTTGTCAATAATCAACATGCTTTTGTTTCATTTCAATTAGAGCATTAATATCTCAAGAAATAGGCTCAGTGATAAAAGTATAACTAATATCTTGATTTTTATAAGTAGAAGAAAATCCTTTAGTATTTATATTAGTAAAAGGATAAATTGTATTTATAAAAGGCGTTCCTAGAATAATAGGAGAGTATAACTGATTTTTTACTAAGAAAAAAAAGTGAGGAATACAAACTTTATTCTGGCAAATCCGAGTATTCGATAATTTATACTTTATATCCAAAGCATGACCAGATGCAGATTTAACCATATGAGTTGTTTTTTCAAAATATTTAGTAGGTACTAGACCTTCTTGAATGCAACTCACATCAGCGCCACTATCAACCATAGCAATGTTAGTTATAGAAAAGTATTATCAATTAATAAAGTACATTTAACATACCATTACTGAGCTGTAACAATTTGCATCATTCCTAGAAACATATTTTGTTTCGGATCAATATTCAAAGTGTTGGCAGGAGTATTTTCTTCAGTAGTAGATTCATCAAACTTATTTTTTCCTTTGCTATTCGCAGACTCAATCTGAGGAAGACGGTGATCACAAATCATATGGTTTTGTTTAAGAAATTTAATTTTTTTCCTTCAAATGTTCAATTTCTCCTTTTAAATCATCAAAAGAGGTATCACGAATAATCATGGTTTGTTTAGAAGAGAGTCTATTATGAACTTCAGACAAGGAGTAAGGAGCAGAATAATTAAACTCATCTTTAAGCTTTTATCGTTAGGAATACTAGTTGAAGAACTAGCTTTACTAGCAGCCAATTGAATGATCTTTTCACGAAGAGTATTATCGGTAACTTCTTTTAGAAGTTCTATCACATTATTAGAAGTGATAGTGAACATATTCATATCTTCAAACTGAGATTGCATCTTGTAAAATTCATCATGTTCGCAGTGACAATTATCACCATGACATTTGCAAACATCATTCGAATCTTGATGAACCTTAGAAGGCTCAGGTTGCTCATCCTCTGTTGCATAACTTGCTTCAGAATCATCATAATCTGATTCGGAACCAGAAGTATATAGAAAACTATAAATCTTCTCTTGAATATCATCATCAAGTTCTAGAGCCTTAAGCTTTTCCAGCTTACAATTTGGAGCTATATGCCCAAATTTTCCACATTTATAACACTAAATCTTATCAAGATTTCGCCTTGACCTATTCCTGGTAAATCTATGAGATTTACGATGAGTCCTACGCTCATCTTTTTCTTCTCTAGTCCTTCTTCTAGATCTTCTTTTCTTATGATGAGATCTATGAGATTTTGATTTAGAAGTTTCTCGGTTGGTGCTTTTTGAAGCATTCGGTAAACTGAATTGAGTACAAAAATCTCCTAATTGAGACTTTTCTCTAAGCTTATCCATCTTAAGTTGTCTTGAGAGTTTTAACTCATTGCACAAATTTATGCCTTCTTGCGTACAAGCCCCAATAAGAATTCCATAAGTAAAATCACTATAGGGAATAACTCCTTGAGGATTTCTAAGAGTCTTTTTTATATAGACCATGAACTGATCTAAGCTTTATTTAAATATAGAAGAATTTTAGTATGGCTTCTCGACTTGGTTCTGAGATTGAGGTACAGTCAGATCTAGTACTACTTTTATTGGCTTTGTCTTTATGAATCCGTCTGATGAGCCGTGGTTTTAGCCCGAAATGGAGTTTAATAAGTAGGGTGCCTCATACCCGGTTAGAACTATCAGACACATAGGCTTAATAAAAGTATGTATTAGCTTCTTGACAGGCCCTTTGCTTGGGTAAAATAATTTAACCATACAGTCTAAGAAACTATATTAAAATTCTTGTGTATTTCGATTCTTATGAAATTGGACTACCTCTAAGGATATTGACTTGCTTTATCTATGACTGGGCGAACTACTGCCAGGTCAGTGATCCTGTAACGTTGGTATCAAAGCCTAGGAAAGTTCATGGTATATATATAATTGATGTGAAGAATTTCAGCATAGATATATTCTCTCTTTTATGGGTCAAGAAGATATTAAAAGCACTCGACTAGACGAGGTAGATATACCTCAAAACATTGATTTGTTAAACAAATGGACTATTTCGAAAGTTAATATAAAAACCATTTATGATTATGGTTGGTTTGATAAGATTTCTAATAAACGGTTGATTAAAACAACTGAACAATCCTTGGCGTTAAACTCGTCCAAACAAACTATTCGTTTATTAAATAAGCGTGATATTGAATTATATAAATCTCAGTATAAATTTTTGCATATTGGCATGGTTCAAATTGCTTTTAAACCTCTAACTCTTAAAGGGTTACCAGAGACTTTCTTAGTTGCTCTACGAGATGTGAGAAATTTAAATTTTCGTCAATCCAAAATGGGTTCGATAGAATCTACGGTGGCTTATGGTCCAATTTATTTTAATGCTCAGCCCAATTTGCAGTTATCTTTGACTGATTCTAATATATTAGATGCTTTAACCTTGAATGTTAAAACGCATAGTTATAACTATGCACTTGGATCTGAATTAATTTGATTGTCGTATAGAATCTATTATAAAATACTTGCTACTTTGAATCCTAGAAGTAAGTTATATGATACATCTGATCAAACTATTTTAATAGAAACTAATTTCGCCAGATCTAAGGTCACTACTAGAAGACCTATAAAATGGGAAGAAATTAATTTTCCTACCACTTGGATTTTAGATTCTGTTATACCTCCTGAGCAAATGACCGATGCTGTCACTAATTCAGAATATTCTCATATTAGTCAAAATTTCGATGGAAAAATCGGTATGCAGTTTGATGAAAAAAGTATTCCTTATAGTAGACATTCTTTTGCTTCTGATAGAAGACTGGCTATTCAACATATTTCTCCGATAGAACTTTGTTATGGTCCAGCTAGAAATCACGTTGCTTCATTACACACTTTATCAACAGTTATATCTGTAGAAAAACAAAAAATAAAAATTGATCCTCGGTTAAACATTGTTCAAACGAATGATAAAGCATCTAATATTTCTGATAAGGATATTGCTTCTGTATCCGAGATGGATTTTAATCTTAATGATACTTAATGATGAGTGAACATCAAATTGAATTTAGTCCAGGTTCACTGGCAAGAAAATATATTCAAAAACGAATATTTAAATGAAAAATGGAACCGGTTTAAAACTTGGTTTTTTGACACTTATAGTAAAGAAGATTTAAATAATATTTCTCAAGAGTTTTATGAAACTTGTGCATTACATAATCATATCATATTATGTTTTTTGTGCCTTGGTTTATAACCACTTATTTGCCTTTATTCATCAACGTTCTTGAACGATCTTACAAAGATGAATCGGGTAATATTATTCAATCCATTTATCCTCCATAAGCTCCGTTTATTTTACCAAATAATACTAGTATTACTTTTACTGCTTTTCATAAATTTATTAATAATGATGTCATCGCAGTAAGTATAAATGAAATTAATCGTCTTATTTCTCAAAATAATTATTTGGGTCTATATGTCAAAGTTATTGGTGAACATATTTGTTCTCTAGACAAAAAATTAGATAGCTTGTCTAATCTGATTGTTCAAATTGATAGTAAGCTAAAATCTGCTAAACAAGTTTTGGAACAGGCTTCTTCGTCAAAACAGCCTGATGTTCATATTCAAAGGCCCCCTGAGATTCAGGACTTTATTCTTAGACCTTTGCACGACCTTGAAAATCTTTTTGACAAAAAGTTTTCTCAATTTGGTGCAAGTGCGAAACCAATAAGTCTCGCTGAAGATTTTGCAGATGAGATGGAAGCCACTTTTGACTTCGAAACTCAAATGGAAATGGAAGTTAATAAACTTCATGGGTATCCAAAGAAGAATAGTGGTAATACTGCTTATGCTAGAAAACCTAGCATGCAAACATATTACTATCCCAGGCCTACTCCTCAATATGTTTTAATAGAGGAAAGAGATTAGAATCAAACTAACACTTCTTATAGTGGAAGTGAGATTTATGAATGGAATCTCGATGGGCTAACTGATAGGCAGTTGACGATTATGGTTCATAGGATGCTTATGTATGCTACTATTTGCAAAAGTGTCAATAACACTGACAGGACCATCTGCAAGATGATTATTGCAGGATTTACCAGTCAACTAAGAGGATGGTGGGATAATTATATGCCCTCTGATGCCAGAGCAGCAGTAATTAATGCTAAGGCAACAAATGAAGGTCATGACAATTTAGGCTTTGCCCTTGTTCAAAATAGAGAAGACGTTGTGTATACACTTATTTTGACTATTCTTGAACATTTTATTGGTAGATTTACCAATCAATATGAAACCATTAGATCTCTTCTAAATGGTCTTAGATGTAGACATTTAGGTGAGTTTAGATGGTATGAAGACACTTATTTAAGTCGGGTCATGGAAGTTCCCGAAAATGGTTTAGAATTCTGGAAAGCCAAATTTATTGATGGCTTACCTTCTTTATTTGCAGAAAGAGTAAAAAAGACTCGTAGAAATTCTCAAGGAATTATTCCCTATAGTGATTTTACTTATGGAAAGCTTATTGGGGCTTGTACGCAAGAAGGAATAAATTTGTGCAATGAGTTAAAACTCTCAAGACAGCTTAAGATGGATAAGCTTAGAGAAAAGTCTCAATTAGGAGATTTTTGTACTCAATTCGATTTACCGAATGTTTCAAAATGCACCAACCGAGAAACTTCTAAATCAGAATCTCATAGATCTCATCATAAGTAAAGAAGATCTAGAAGAAGGACTAGAGAAGAGAGAGATGAGCGTAGGACTCATCGTAAATCTCATAGATTTACCAGGAGTAGGTCAAGGCGAAATCTTGATAAGATTAAGTGTTATAAATGTGGAAAATTTGGGAATATAGCTCCAAATTGTAAGCTGGAAAAGCTTAAGACTCTAGAACTTGATGATGATAATCAAGAGAAGATTTATAGTTTTCTATATACTTCTGGTTCCGAATCAGATTATGATGATTCTGAAGCAAATTATGCAAAAGAAGATGAGCAACCTAAGCCTTCTAAGGTTCATCAAGATTCGAATGATGCTTGCAAATGTCATGGTGATATTTGTCACTGCGAACATGATAAATTTTACAAGCTGCAATCTTAGTTTGAAGATATGAATATGTTCACTATCACTGTTGATAATGTGATAAAACTTCTAAAAGAAGTTACTGATAATACTCTTCATGAAAAGATCATTCAATTGGCTGCTAGTAAAACTAGCTCTTCAACTAGTATTCCTAACAATAAAAAGGTTAAAGATGAGTTTAATTATTCTTCTCCTTACTCCTTGTCTGAAGTTCATAATAGACTCTCTTCTAAACAAACCATGATTATTCGTGATACTTCTTTTGATGATTTAAAAGGAGAAATTGAACATTTGAAGAAAGAAATTAAATTTCTTAAACAAAACCATATTATTTGTGATCACCGTCTTACTCAAATTGAGTCTGCTAATAGCAAAGGAAAAAATAAGGTTGATGAATCTACTACTGAAGAAAATACTCTTGCCAACACTTTGAATATTGATCCGAAACAAAATATGTTTTTAGGAATGATGCAAATTGTTACAGCTCATAAATGGTATGTTAAATGTACTATATTAATTGATAATACTTTTTCTATAACTAACATTGATATGATTGATAGTGGCGCTGATGTGAGTTGCATTCAAGAAGGTCTAGTACCTACTAAATATTTTGAAAAAACAACTCATATGGTTAAATCTGCATCTGGTCATGTTTTGGTTATAAAGTATAAATTATCTAATACTCGGATTTACCAGAATAAAGTTTGCATTCCTCACTTCTTTTTCTTACTAAAAAATCAGTTATACCCTCCTATTATTCTAGGAACTCCTTTTATAAATGAAATTTATCCTTTTACTAATATAAATGCTAAAGAATTTTCTTCTACTTATAAAAATCAAGATATTAGTTATACTTTTATCACTGAGCCTATTTCTAGAGATATTAATGCTCTAATTGAAATGAAACAAAAGCATGTTGATTATTTACAACTTGAGATATTTAGTATGAATATATTCGATACTTTAAAATCTGCTAAAGTACAGGAAAAGATTAAACTCATTTCTGAAAAAATGGCCATTGATATTTGTGCTGATCATCCTAGTGCTTTTTGGAATCGAAAAAAGCATATTGTAACTCTTCCATATGAAGATGATTTCTCTGAAGAAAATATCCCTACCAAATCACGTCCTTGTCAGATGAATACCGAATTGATCGAATTCTACAAAAAGGAAATTGATAATTTATTGCAAAAGGGTTTAATAAAACCTTCCAAGTCACCCTGGTCTTATACTGCATTTTATGTTAATAACGCAGCAGAAAAAGAACGAGGCGTTCCCAGGTTAGTAATTAATTATAAACCTTTAAATAAACTTTTAAAATGGATTAGGTATCCTATTCCAAACAAAAGGGATTTATTATCAAGATTATATGATGCTAATATCTTTTCAAAATTTGATTTAAAATCTGGATATTGGCAAATCCAATTATTTAAAGACCATTCTTATAGAACGGCATTTAATGTTCCGTTTGGACAATACGAATGGAATGTAATGCCCTTTGGATTAAAAAATGCTCCCTCGGAATTTCAAAAGATTATGAATGATATTTTTAATCCTTATTTGGATTTCATCATAGTTTATATTGATGATATTTTGGTATACTCAAAGACTCTTGAAATACATATTAAGCATCTAGACATTTTTAAGAAAATAGTTATTCAAAATGGTTTGGTCATATCTAAACCTAAAATGAGTCTTTTTCAAACAGAAATTAGATTTTTGGGTCATTTGATTTGTCAAGGGAAAATGACTCCTATTCAGCGATCTATTGAATTCACATCTAAATTCCCTGATATTATTACAGATAAGACGCAATTGCAGTGGTTTCTAGGAAGTTTATATTACATTTCCCCCTTTTACAAAAATTTGTCTAGAGATTTAGCTCTGTTATACGACAGGCTAAAAAAAGATCATAAGAAGCCTTGGACTACTAGTCTCACAGATCTTGTAAAGACTATTAAAGAAAGAGTTAAATCTTTGTCTTGTTTAACCATTGCTAATCCTGCTTGGCCAAAGATCGTTGAGACAGATGCGTCCAATATAGGTTATGGTGGAATATTAAAATAGATTAACCCGCATGATAAAAATGAATACGTTATTCGATTTCTTTCAGGAAAATGGAGCGATGCTCAGAAAAAATATGCAACGGTAGCTCATGAAGTGTTAACTATCGTTAAATGTGTTTTAAAATTTCAGGATGATCTTTACAATCAGGAATTTGTGATAAAAACAGATGCTCAATCAGTCAAATATATGTTTGATAAAAATTTTAAACATGATGCATCCAAATTAATATTTGCTAGGTGGCAGGCACAATTAGCCCCTTTCCATTTCGAAATTCATTATAAAAAAGGAAGTGATAATTCCCTCTCAGGCTTATTATCTAGAGAATATCTTTCTTCTTAAAAAAATGGGTTTTCTTGACTTTTTTACTGATATTACTTTGGTTACAATTTTGAAGGCAGTTCTCTTAATAGAGATTTACAGGAACGTATTTTATGGAGAATTATAGACGGAATGGTGATGGATATCGTCGTTAATTACATTATTGAACAAGAGTTATATGAAAGATTTTATTGTTCTGAAGTTTATGACCTTTTAGATGATTAAAACTAAATGTTATGTTTGCAGAATGGATCCTCCTTGGGTAACCAAGGCTAGAGGAAGGGGCAGTTATACTCGCGGAAGGGGAAGATCATCCTCCTCAAAAATATCAGGATCGTCATACGGATCATCATCCTGCTCTCCAATTATACAAAGGGGAGGAATGAGCTTGGTAAAACTAACAAGTTCTTCAAGATAAGCTACTTCTTCGATACATCTGGATGATATTCTAGAGAATAATCCATTATACGCCCAACTTAGAGCATATTTATCTCAAAAGCAACGTGATACTGTTGCATCGGTGGCAAAAGAAGAGGTTGATGATATTAGATCCTATGAAAGGGTAGTAAAGAAAGATATGATATTTCTTATTGAAAACTCTGAGATACAAAGAAAAGAAGAACCCTGGAAGATATTCCAGCGATATTTACTTAACGGATTATACTTCCCAGGAGAGTCATACAAAACCCGCTTGTATTACGAGACCATTTTAACGAATACAGGTAGTGTTGAATTTCAGCACTTCTCAGGTTATAACACCAGCGAGAACGTTTATAACTTCTCCAAAATGATCATAAAGCAGATTATATCAATTGAAGATTGGGGTATATCGTCAATGAAAGAAAGGCAGATCAGCCTCAATAAAATCCCTATCAATTTCACTTATTGGGATTATATTAACGCTTTCAGCAAAGTCCTTTATTATAACAATGAAAGGCATAAACATACTTGGTTTATCAAGGTATGTGCAAAGATATTTGTTGACCCAATTCCTAACTGGTTCTTGAACTGGTGGTCATACCACGGACCGACGGTAAAGATTTTACCTGATTCCTTTTTAAAGTTATACAAAAACTGGGTTAAGGTTTCACCAGACCTTAATGATTTATACCACTCAGATCATGGCACTACGACATATAAAATATTTGTAGCAAAATTCCTCTTCAATTGCTACAGTTTTGATTTTCAAAATTGAACCCATTTCTGATTGATAGATTTGCACGTCCGTAGTGTAAAATTCATTTCTAATTGTAGAAGTAGTGACAGATCTAGAATTTTAAGGTTGTGGGTGCTATGAATGTAGCGGAGTCAAAAATATAAAAAATATATGTTAACAATGAGATTCGAACCCTAATTCAACAGCACTAAAATAGTCTTAAGCAACCACCCAAGAGCGATTGGGCCAATCAGATCATTTATTCATTGGGTGCTCTATGATAATTTTTACAAATACCTCTTAATTTCTACATAGATATATATATTCCATGACGAGGTTAATGGGTGCTACAGTTTAAATTTTTAAGGTTGAACTTGTTTCTGATGGTCAGATCCTTTTGTCTTTTGATTACTCCAATTATGTTTCCGTCAATGTAACTATCACGACCCGAGTCTACACCCCGGAAGTGACACGGCGTACTCGACCCCGAAGGGGTCTTATACAAGCCTCATAGCATTCATTCATCGCATAGGTAATAAAAATAGTATGGAATTAAAACTTTTTATTTAAAACCATACAATCTAACATTTAAACGCAAGCGGAAGTCTATATCTCACATAGCCATCTTAGACACAATGTGAACAAGAATAGGGTCACAGCCCTTTACAATAGAAATCTAAAGTAGTCTATTACATGAAAAGAAAGAAACTTCTAGAAAGACACTTGTCCTCAATCTATGAGGACGTACCACTTGATCTTGGAAGAATAGCAATCCAAGCACTTCAATTTAGATAGAAGCAATCATTTGCCGGAACCTACACTTGTAGTAAAAATAAGAGAAATATGGGTTAGCACACAAAAATGTACCAAGTATGATGACCATGCAAAAACATGCTTTAAAAGGGACATTTTGGTTGGATACCATGCATTATGCCACTTTTTAGAATTATCATGAACAATAGCATAAGAGACATCAAATACAAATATAATCATCATACAAGTCATAACATCACATTTGAGCAATATCAACATGTAACTCTTTACCTTCACATTTAGCCTTCACCTCAAGTAACCCTCATGATATACCTTGTGCAATGTATGGATAGCGTCCCATACCACCATCCACACCAAGGTACCACATTAAGGTCACCAAAAGTGAACTTACCATTCAATCTTTCCATTTTCAATAATACTCATACACAAGAGACCTAAACCTTTAACAAGTTATTTCATCACATAAGGACCATCACCTAAGACAACCCCTAAGTCATACTTGTGCAATGTGCAAGTAGCATCCCATACTACTACTCACACTAAGTAATCCTTTGAAGTCACCATAGGCAAGGCACATTCAAATACAATAAGTCATAACATAAGTAACTCATAATACAATCCAAGTATAGCATGCATCATTACATTAGACATTCAAATCAATATTCTTTATTAGCTTCATTTAGAGCACTTTCATTCATTAGTCATTAAGACTTAGAGAACTCACTATACCCCTCTTGAAGCCTACTCGTGCCATGTATAGATAACATCCCATTCTACAACCCACACTTCATAGAACTCCTCAAGAAACTATAATGTAAGATCACAAGTAGGTTCAAGGATCCTAGCACGCACCACTTTACAAGAAGGAACACACAAAGACATCATGACAAATTTAAAATAAACTTCACATTTTCTCAACAAAGAACTCCTACCCCCAGAAAATGTACGATTGGCAAGATCATACTCTAAGCAAGAGTAAAGAAAGGGGTTTAGGAAACTACCCTTCCCCATACACAATGTAGGCTCCTCAATCGGATTGTAAACCCTCAAGAAGGACTTTCCATCGTAGGGAAAGGTGTCAACAAATCCATCCAAATGATACTTGTCATTTTGCCAAGCATCACTACACAAGTGCCACAATTTAATTCACTACCGAGGTCAAATGGAAAGGAGATCCATGGACTTAGATCAAGTACTTCTCCTTTTGCTTGATTGGCACTCTCATTTTCCAACTTTATACTCCACTCAACAGCATGAGCTTCATCATATGTAAACAAGTAATAGAGAAAGGTGCCTCTCAAATCAACTTCCTCTAGGGTGTCTACATGGGTATGACTACGAGTAGGCTCAAAAGTAATGGTCATACCATTAAGAAGTGAAACACACCAAGAAGAAAAGGTAATGGGAAAACAAACACCACCTTCCTCCTCATCACCTTCCTTCCCCACAAGAGTACTCTCATCTTCCCAGAAGAGATTTCCATCTTTGGGAGGGAAAGCCTCACACCATAGTGGGTTACTATAACAAGTATAGCTATCAAGAACTATATTGCTCTCAAGATTCACATCACTAGGAATGATTTCATCAACTTCAAATAAGATATTGTACTTAAAGAGGGAATGATCAACCACTAGAGAAGAATTAAAACATGCAAGTTCACCCTCAAAAAGGCACATATCATTTTTTGAAGCATTTTCAAGCACATGATCTCTATGAGCAAAGCAAACAATCGAATCTTCAACAAAATATATGCTCAAAGAGTCACTCCTATTCAAATGATCAACATTTGCATTAGTACCACCAAATTGAGGTTTGTTAATCACATTACAAGAACCTTCAACGAGTGAACTACACTCACAAACAGGTTGATCAACATAGTCATTACAAAATAATGAGCTAGCATTCAAAGCATATGTGTCAACACTAGGTGGACACAAATCAATCTTACTAGAAGAATCAATTCGGTCATCAATAGGATCAGCTAGAATATCCACATTCTCAACAAGCACATTATTAACACATGGTAAAGAAATAATAGGCTCACATATAGACAAGCTAACATTCACACTTTGTTCATTTGTAATGGTAAAAGTGCTAAGTTTAGCTATTGTACCTTGACTTCCGCAAGAAAGATCTTCTTTACCTTGGATGTTGGGACATCCCATAAGTTCATCCATCACACCTCCGACTGTAGGCTCATTGGCTAGAACTTGTGTTCCTTCATTCATCATTCTTGTACCTACATAAGAATCCTTACAAAGTGAAGGATGAACAAAAAGGTTAGATTGAGATTGTGGCAACCCTCTCACTTCACTCCTCTCAACCTCTCATTTTTCCACTCTAAGGTTGCCACCTTGCTTTCCCTTACTCCTCTCAATCTTTTGTCTCTCACTTTTCACCTTAGGAAGAGGAAATAGATGTGTTCCCCAATGATCCACAACACATTTGTACCCATTCTGCTCGTTTGGGACCTTATGTTCAATAAACCAATTGGCCCCCAAACTTAAGTGACAAGAAGCCATGGGCATTATATCACACTAAACCTCCTTATAGTATTTTCCGCTTGTGAAAGAGACTCTTACCCCTTCGGTAACCTTACATCCCTCCATGGTGTATGGATAAGTCCTTTGTAGTAGAGGTAGTGTCTCAAATAGGCTACCACCTCTAGAGTGATGTAGTTTAGATTGTACCCATCATCGATGACAAAGTAAAATCCCAAAGCCACACAAGTGCCAACCTTTATCCTAAGAACTAGTCTTCTCGGATCGACATTGAAAAGCTTTGTGTACCTTTTTGGCACATACTTGAACCTCATCAGCCCTTTTAATCCTTCCCATGTCAATAGGTGGGTATTTTCTTGGAGTGTTCGGAGCCTTTCCTCTTGAGTCCACCAACCCAATGCAAAACCTTTCAAATGACCAAGGGCATACAAGGGTCGCTCTGGACCTCTCAAATCATGGCCTTGGAAAACCTACCCACATTGCCACTCCCAATCAAGATATGCTTCTGGATCATGTCTTCCTTCAAAGATAGGAAAATCAATCCTTTTGGTACCGAGACCCTTGACACATCCCATATCATAGTCATATGGGTCTAAGGCAATTGAGGACATGTTGCCTTATAATTCCTTTGTACCTATAAAATGACAACTCATAAAAACAACAAACAACGTTACCATTAGTAAAATGAACTCACAATCACTCGTGTTTACACACCTTTGATTGCCTCTCAAATTGGCGCGACTAATGTTGAAGATTGCTTTTACTCAGTTGATCACAAGGTCTCGATTTCTACTCTTAGTCAGAATAGATTTTTATTGCAAGAAGAACGGATGACTCAATTAAAGCAAACGGACTTGAGTCAAGAAATAACTACGAAGTAAAATGAAAAAGCATGAAAAGAAAAGCACTACAAAGAAGTGAATGCAAGAACTAATAGTCAACAAGTAGGTATTTACAAGTTGAAAATCAGTTTAGGATTCTTTGATTACGAACTAAAATCAAAAGAAAAGGAAACTAATAAATTAGAACCTGAGATGAAAAGGGTCATACGGCGAGTTTCCCATCACCAAATGGCCTATTTTCATCGCCAAACGTGAAGTTCAGCTCGCCAACTTGAAGATTGACTCACCAAACTCGACAATCAGACAAGGCAAATCGGCAATCTGGGTAGAAGTTCGGCGATGCGCCGAATGGATTCGGTGACCTGGGCTTAGCTCGCCGAAATTTCCAGTGTCTTCACCAAAATGAGGTCCAACTCGGAGACCTAGCTGCCCAAAGGGAGAGGCACCGAGTGGAATGGGCGATCCAAGTCAGGATTCGCCCAAATTCCTCAAGCTGCAACTGCAAGGCTCTAAAAATTTAACCTTGGTGGTCCCCCCCCCCCCTCTTCCTTGGCCTTTTGTATTTACCCTTTTTGGTAAATTCTCTTTTTACAAACACCTTAACACTTTCTCTTTCTTCCTTTTTGGAATCAAAAACTTCATTTTCCAAATATTTCCTTCTTGAAGATTTGAATGTTCTTCAAGAACTTCAAGAACACTATGAAGACCCAAAATAAAACCCCGAAGATTTTTAGCTCAGAATTTCACGAAACTTCAGGCGAATGCTCTCCTTGATATAGGAAACAAACCCTAATACTTTTTAGCTCTCAATTCCTTGCCAAAACTTCCATATTTCAAAATCCACTTTGTCTTCTTCAAAGCTTCTTCAACCTCCAATGGTGGTTCCTTCAAAAGTGAACCAAACCCTTTCCAATCTCAGCCCTAGACTAGAATAAGGTTAGGGAACACTAATCTAACCTTGGAAACACCAAAGAAAACTCAAATCAACAGACCCATTTTAGAATTTCTTCAAAAATGAGTTGAACATTTTTTATTTTTTTTGTAGCAACAAAACCCAAGACTAGAATCGTAGGAATGATACTAAGCTCGGCTATGATACCAAATGATGTAATTCTCACTAGAAAAATCACAACAAATAGCAAAAAACAAGAGAGATAGAAGAAGAGACACAAGATAAGAAACAATTGACAACTAAAGGATGTATTAAATTCAATAACCTCCAATCTAGATCCTAACAAGTACCAAATCCGGATAAATAGATAGACACAAAAAGAGGAAACAAAGAGCAACCTAAGGGTATATTAAACCCAAATACCTCACCTCGTTAATCCATCAAGAAGCACCTAACTCTTACGAAGACCTCAAGGGAATCAATATCCCAAGCAACCCTCGTTTCTAAACAAGGTTTAACAAAAGCTTACCAAGCTTTCAACACTCACACAAGGAGTTTAGGTTTACAACCACAATATTCAAAATCAATCTTACCCTAAAATGAACCCTAAGACACCTATTTATAGTATTAGGCATTATTACATAGATGGGCCCAAAAGTGACCCAAAATGGGCCAATGGGCGAGCTAAGTCGGCATCGCCCAATCCTCTTGGCGAGTTGCCGATCAGTTAGCGATGTGCATTGCTCCCTTGGCTTCTCCGTTGATGTCTACTGTAACTTTTGGCTATCTGGGGGTCAATGGGCGATGTGTCGAATGTCATTCATGCTCGCCGAATGGGCAGCCTTCTCTTGCAGCTCATTGGATCAGTTGGCGATCCTGGAACCTTCGCCAAAGGGTTTTGGCGAGTCACCGATGTGTCCTTCAGCTCGCCGAATGGCAACATTATTCACTTGCTCCTCCTCGCTTCGTTAGGCCTCCCACGCTCTAAGCTATCATCCAAGCATGGTGTTTCCCAACTGGGAGCTCCTTCAAGGTGCATATGTTCCTATACAAGGCATGGAACTGCCTCTTTGGCATCTATACATGCCAAACAGCCTCCATTCTTGTGAACAATCCATCAAAGCATTGAAGTTCGCGAATGGATAGGCTTGATGTAATCCATTTTACATCAGGTATTGTTCATCAGCATAGGATTGAGTTTGTGTCTTTCCAACTTCAAGGTGAGGCTAAGAAGTGGAGGTGAGCTTATATGGAATGCAGATCTTCTACTTTAACTCCATTTACTTGGACCGAATTTCATGCTTTATTTCTAGAGAAGTATGTGCCTAGGACTTTGAGGGATCGTAAGAAGGATGAGTTCATGGCTTTGGAGCAAGGTGGCATGACTCTAGCTGCTTATGAGGCCAAGTTCCATGCTTTGTCTAGATATGCTACTCAATTGGTGACTACTGAAGAAGAGGGAATCTGGTTATTTATTAGGGGGCTAAATTCTGAGTTGCTAGTATTATCTGTTCATATGACTTCTGTAGGGAGGAGCTTTAATGAGGTACCATACTATGTTAAGAAAGTAGAGGGGTGAGGCAAGACAGTCAAGCTAAGGCATGGGCAAAAAGGGCCAAGAACTCAGGTAACTTTCAAGGTTCTTATTCCAAGGGGTCCGGAAGACTAACGCTTGCAGCCAAGCCAATTCAGTCTGCTATGCCCGCCTCTGCAGGTAGTTACTTGGAAACACCATCTCATAATTTTCAGGATAGCCAGAGAGTCGCGCCTTTGACAGGTGGCAGACCATTTTTTGATCGTACTTGTTACAACTGTGGAGAAACTGGGCATTGAGGAGAGATTGTCCTCACCCACGTGTGTTAGATTCTGCACAACAGCAATCTAGAGCAGTGGTACCTACGAGGTCGTGGAGGTAGAGAAAATGGTAATGCAGGTAGAGGTAATGTGCAACTAGGCAGGGAAGTGGTTCGTCAAGATGATAGGGCTCAGTGTTATGCATTTTCAGGCAAAAATGAGAAAGAGGTGTTTGATGTGGTGATCACAGGTACTATTCTTGTCTGTGACCGGATGGCTAATGTGTTATTTGATTCGAGTTCTACTTATTCTTATGTATCTGTGCGATTTACCTCAGAGTTTGATATGATTTGTGATATACTTGATGCCCATATCCATGTTTCTACCCCAGTTGAAGAGTCAGTCATAGTTACCCATGTCTATCATGCTTATCCTATTTTGATTATGGGTTTTCAGACTTTGGCTGATTTGGTGATTTTGGATATGACTTATTTTGATATAATCTTAGGAATGATTTGGTTGTCCCCCTATTATGATGTGCTTAATTGTAATACTAAGTCCGCAACTCTAGAAATTCTGGGAAGGAAAAAATTAGAGTGGGAACGGGTGTACAAGTCTAAGTGAACTAAGATCATATCCTCCATTCAGGCTAAGAAATTGATAAGGCAGGGTTGTTTGGCTTATTTGGCTCATATTAGGGATGTTAAGATCGAGGCTCCATCCATTGGGTCTATTCATGTGGTGTCGAAATTTATAGAAGTGTTTCCTAATGATTTGTCTGGTATGCCTCTGGATAGAGATATAGATTTTTGCATTGACTTAAAGCCTGGTACGCACCCCATTTCTATTCCTCCATATCGTATGGCTCCGGCGGAATTAAGAGAGCTTTTAGGCTCAAATCCAAGAGCTTCTTGGTAAGGGAATTATTCATCCTAGTGCTTCCCCATGGGGTGCCCTAGTTTTGTTTGTTAAGAAAAAAAATGGTAGTATGAGAATGTGTATAGATTATCGGTAATTGAATATGGTCACTATTCAAAATAACTATCCCTTGCCTCGAAAAAATGATGTTTTTGACAAATTGCAAGGGGCATCAGTTTTCTCTAAGATTGATCTAAGATCCGGTTACCATCAATTGAAAATTAGGCATGAGTATGTGCCTAAAAAGGCATTTAGAACTCGCTATAGGCACTATGAGTTTTTGGTTATGTCATTTGGTTTGACCAATGCACCTGCAACTTTCATGAATTTGATGAATGGGATGTTCAAACCGCTCCTTGATTCGTTTGTTATAGTGTTTATTGATGACATTTTGGTCTATTCGAAAAGTGAGAAAGAGCATGCCAACCATCTTCGTAGTGTTTTGGGTGTTCTTGGGAAACAAAGGTTGTATGCTAAAATTTTTATGTATGAATTTTGGTTGACTTCTGTTGCATTTTTGGGGCATGTAGTTTCGAACGAAGAGGTAATGGTAGATCCTCAAAAGATTGAGGCAGTTAAGAATTGGGTTTGGCCTAGCTCCGTGACGGAAGTTAGGAGTTTTGTGGGGCTTGCTAGCTATTATCATCAATTTGTGAAGAACTTTGATTCTATTGCCACTCAATTGACTAATTTGACCAAAAAAGAGATACCATTTGAATGGACTAAAAAATGTGAGGAGAGCTTTCAAAAGCTCAAGAATCTCTTAACCACCGCACCTATTCTATTATTACCGGTGGAAGGTAAGGATTTTATAGTTTATTGTGATGCTTCTCATTCTGGGTTGGGTGTTGTGTTTATGCAAGATCAGAATGGTATGGCCTATGTGTCGCGCCAATTGAAGGCGCATGAGAGAAATTATCCAACGTATGATTTGGAGTTGGCAGCGGTAGTATTTGCTCTTAAGATATGGCGACATTACCTCTATGGTGTTAAGTGTGAGGTGTTTACTTATCATCGTAGTTTGCAGCACGTGTTCACTCAAAAGGGTCTGAATTTGCGGCAACGAAGGTGGAGGGAGTTACTCAAGGATTATGATGTCACCATTCAATACCATCCTGGTAAGGCTAATATAGTGGCCTACGCTTTGAGTCGAAAAGCGGTGAGTATAGGTAGTTTAGCTTGCTTAAGTGCAACCAAGCAACCTTTGGCTAAGGAAATTCAGACCTTAGAGTCTAAGTTCATGCAGTTGGGCATCTCAGAAAGAGATGGGGTGTTAACTAGCATTAAAGTGAGGGCCACATTCATTGAAGAGATCAAGGCCAAACAATTTGAGGATGAGAATTTGGAGGAGCTTAGAAAAAAGATTGTGAATGGTAAGGCACAAGAGACCACTCTTGATGCGGATGGTGTGCTCAATTTTAAAGGGAGAATCTGTGTTCCTAGAGTAGATGACTTGATTGAGAAATTGCTGGCAGAGTCTCATGGTTCGTGTTATTCTATTCATCCAGGTGTGACCAAGATATATAGAGATCAGAAGCGAATTTATTGGTGGTCGGGCATGAACAAAGACATGGCATTTCAAACCGGTGAGAATGTTCTTCTTAAGGTATCACCCATGAAAGGGGTGATGAGATTTGGTAAGAAAGGTAAGCTAAGTTCGCGATACATTGGTCCATTTGAGATTCTTGAATGTGTGGGACCGGTAGCGTATAGATTGGCTTTACCTTCTAATTTATCAGGAGTTCACCCGGTATTTCTTGTGTACATGTTGAAGAGATATCATGGTGATAGGGATTATATCATAAAGTGGGACTCAATTGTGTTAGACAAGGACCTCCAATATGAGGAGGAACCGATTGCAATTTTCGATCGTAATGTGCGTAAGTTGAAGACCAAGGAGATTAAGTCCGTGAAAGTTCAATGGAAGCATCGTTCAATTGAGGAAGCTACTTGGGAAACCGAGAGAGACATGCGAGACAAGTATCCCCAATTGTTCGTCGATTAAGGTACTATTTCATTCCTTCCTTAGCCTATTTTCCTAAGTTTTTTCACTCGGGGACGAGTATGGGTAAATTGGTATCTATTGTAACGACCTATTCCCTTTGTTATAGAAATGCCAACGTGGGAAAATTTGAGGCCGAAAAATTTTTTTGTAGTATTTGGATTTTCCCAACCTTGTCCAGATTTGGACGAAATTGGAGTCATCGAGGTGTAGAGAAATCTGGTAACAATCGGGTGAATTATTTATGGTTTTGATTACATGAGTGGTTAGATAGCTCGTTAAGGAATCCGTACGTTAGAAGGGTATTTTCTAAGCGTCGTTGGTTAGAAGTGTGTTGTGAAATGGGGATTTTGGAATTCTTTAAATAGCTCACTGGTTCGTGCAAGCCACTCTGGCGGAGCTTTTTGCCGCTCTGGCGGGGCCGCTACAATGGGATAAGGGCCGTTGTGGCGGGCTCGACGCGACTTAAAGTCATTAATAAACCCCTAAACGACTTTATTATACATTTTTTGACTTTTAGAGCTAAGGAACGAACCACAGGCGACTCCTACTCATTTTTCACTATTCTTGAGGCTAAGGTTAGCTTTCACTCCCCGAATCCATTTTTTGATCCGTAGAACGTAATAGAATGGGTGGGAGAGGGTTTTGTTATAGATTATATGGTGGAAAAAACCCTAATTTGGATAATTGGGATCATGGGTTGATCTAGGGTTCATAGAATTGTTAGTAATTCGAGTAATTAGTGATTATTTATTGATTCCCGTATTATATTGATTGTTTGTAGACCAAGAACAAGCGGAACGAATCCGGAAAGGGAAGGATCAAGTTTCTTAGTGTTTCAAGCTTGTTTCGAGGTAGGTGATGGTTGTGATTCTATGATTGTGTGATGTATGTTTGTTCTTTCTTCATTATGATACTTGTATATGTACGAATGTTGCAATGTTGATCACACTTATTGTAAATGAGATAGATGAATGATAATTGCCATGAAATCATGACTTAAATGTATGATCTTGATGATATACTTGTGATTGTGATTGTGGTGTGTTGAATGGATCAGTTGCCACGTTTCGGCATAACTAACTTGGATCGGTTGCCACGTTTCAGCATAACTATGGGATCGATTGCCACGTTCCGGCATAATTATGGGACCGGATACCACGTTTCGGTATGCTAACTTTTTGGGTTTGAGTTCCATGATAAGACTAATGATTTGATATAAAATGTGAAGTTGTTCGTTGTTCATAAATGTTGATAATATTGTATATGTTGGTATATATGCATGTGATTATAATGCTGTCTTGACTTGCTTATGTTGCACTTAGTGGGATAGTCGTGTGATCCTACATATACACTGTGGTTGTGTACTGATACTGCACTTGCTCTTATTTTTGTTGAGTACTGGCATCTTCAAGCGGCTACTGACAGACCTCGCTTAGGAGATCAATGATCGTTCAAATTCAAGGGTGAGCCAATTCTTTCGGGAAGCCATGGGTTCTCTTTCGTCTATGTCCACCATTTACGGACTTAGACTATGTTCTATTAGTTATTAGTACATTAGTTGGGGGTTGCGTCCCTTCTTGTTTAGACTTGGTTCATTGTTAGATGTTTTGATACATTGACTTTCAGGTTCTAGGTTATTTCTTCTTCATTGTTAGTTCTTGTTAGACTTTTGTTGGAGTTTATGGGAACTCCATATTTTTTTCCTTAGTATTTAACTTGTTTTCGTAACTTAAATGTCTTAGTTGTTAGATTAGTTGCTTGGTTTGGATTGTAGTAGTGGTTCTCCCACCGGAGAGTTAGTATGGGTGCCAATCACGACGGTCTGGGTCGTGACATTTTGACACTTGGCAGATTGTGATTGGTTCTGGTATTTGACTGAGACTACCACCTCATTTGGACACGTGGCGTCACCTTGTTGGTCATGGATGCCTACTCACTGTGACATGTGGCATGAGTTTTGAAATGAGTCAATTGGACGCTTTTCCAAACAAGCGGAAGACTAACTTGAGCATACATAAGCATCAAATTGAAAGAAAACTTAAAACACAGTTTACTGAATCTCAAAACATTGCTAAATATACTGAGTATAAAACATAAGTTTTAAATAAAATATCTGAAATCGAAAGAATCTCCAAAACTGTCTATCTATGAAGCCTTGAAACCCTAGCTTGAAGGTAAACGATCAAGAAATTCTTTCTTGAGATTCTTGAATTAGCTTCTTGAAATCTATATGGCCAAGAATTATGATTTTCATTAGTGATGCATAATTGTATGGAGGAATTTGATTTGAAAAGAATGGAATTCATGGAGAAAGACTTACCTTGAAGAAGAAGCTTGAAAAAGATTGAAAGAATCTTGAATGGAGTCTTCTACTTTGATTTTTCCTTAGGGTTTTACCCTACGGTTTGAGAGAGAAGAGAATGATGGATTAAAATATGAAAACCTGATTGTTTTGAGCCTTTTATTAGTCAAGAAATTCGTTTAGGGTTTTCCTGGAGGTAAAAAGACAAAAACGACCCTTTTTAATGTTTTTCCATCGGCTAATTCGTAACAGCACTGTATCAGGTTACTAAAATGGTAATAAATTTTTACTCAGAAATTGGATTGACGCAAAATTTGTGGCATTGGAAAGTAGATTCAAATACCTTCAATTTGATTAGTCATGGGCCATGTAACTCTTTATATTCTAAGAGATATGGTCATTTGAAGTTGACCCAAATAGAATCTTACATCAAAACTTAATCGATAAGGAAACTTCAAGAACACTTATCAAGAACTCATCAAAACGTTAAATTGCTCAATATTTATGGATAGATTCGCAAAAGAAAATCATGATTGGCGTATGGGTGAACAAACCCAACACTATGGAAGCTTACATACCTCAAAGACTAGGTTCTTGGCGAAATCTTGAATTTCTTGATTGAACGCTTGAAACTTTGAACTTTTTCTCCTCTTGAATCTTTTCTCTAAAACCCTAAACGTTTTTGGGGATGAATCAAACTGATTCTAATCAGTTTAGACCCTTAATTGGGTGTTATTAGCGTTTTGAATAAGTGGGTTAAGGAAAACACTAAAATACCCCTCCTATTTTCGAGTAACTTTCCTTAAATGAATAGCCTGACTTCAAAGGGGCATATCTCCCTCATACGAGCTTGAAAATTATCAAACTCGATGGCGTTGGAAAGAGGACTCAAAGATCTTGCATTTGATATCTTGTGTGTCTCCTAACTCATCTTGTACTGAAAGTGGCCGTTTGAAGTTGACCCAAAACTTAAAAGAACTAAGGAATGACTTGAATGAATTCTCTGTAATTCCTTTTGGAACTCAAGTTGCTATATCTAGTGACCTTACCTTAATGCTTAAGAAATTTTAAATTCCTTGATAAAATCCTACTCACAACGAAGAAGGGTTCGAGTCTTAGTTCAAAAAAATTCCAGGGTGTTACAATAATTAAGCATACTTCGCTACCATATATACTATTATTATGTATACTTTCAAAATATTATTACGTATCTTAACACTAATTAAGAATTTCCTACATATTTCACACAGATATATGTGTTTTTGCTACCAGATATAAAAAATAAGGAGAGAGGCGAGCGAGATTTGTATGTATCCCAAATACATGTAAATCACACTAAATACATACTAGATACATGTATTTGTATGTATCTAGAGTAATCCACATGTGCCTGAAATACCAGATACACGAGAGAGTGGTGAGTGGAATGGGAGAGAGGCGATTGAGATTTGGTATGTGTCCAAGTTACATGTGAATCCGCTTGGATACAATGTATCTAGAACAAATTACACCTAAATTTGACTCCATTTATTTGAGATACATAAATATATGGATGTATTTGGAGGCACCAAAATCTGATAAAATACGTAATATTACAAACTAAAGTGTATCTAAGTAATTAGCTCATAACTAGTGAGATTTATATAAACCCCTATTATGTTTAGGCCAGGCCCAACCTATGGTGATACAGTTCATTTGAGTCACCACTAACTTCAAATATAGCGGAAAACCAGACTCACCTATCTCCCTCTTCCGTTCCACTATTTCTCGATATCTATATTTCATAATTTCATGTATTGTATATTCAATATTAGTTGTACACTAATGTATACTATGTTTATGTGTATATCAATTTCATCCAGTGTGTCTAATATTAAATATCTAGTATATCCAATTATCAGTTTCATGTACATAGTATAAAATTTGCATTGATGTATTTATTGTACATGTGCATAGTTACGGATTGGTCTAAGAGGGAACTAATATATTCATCGTATTTGTGATGTATCTAGTATATTTGCTGCATAAATACATTTATCTACTATCAAATTTGTGATGTATCCAGTGTGTTGTATATGTATACATAAGACGAAGAAGACAAAGACAAAGAAGAAGATATAGTTATTCAGATACACGTATGCCTTAGCTAGTGGCCCTTCAATGCTTATTTGGTATCAATAACATATACTACTAAAAGAGTTAAAAAAATCATGGAGTTAAAAATAACAGACAACGTCGCTCCAAAAAGGCGATGCAATTTGCGACGCTTTCCATCATTTTTTATTTTTTTTTTGTAAAAACGATGGACAATGACTCTTTATCCGTCTTTTTTGGGAGGATTTTTACGCCATATATTTAATTACTGTTTAATTATTTGTTAACTATTGTGATGTCGCCCTTAGCTTTTGATTTAAAAAATAATTTATTAATTATTTAATGATAACGTCATCTGTCGCTTACAATTAATTTTTATTTTCTAATTTTTATTAAAGAAACGATGGACGATGTCACTTTGTCCATCACTTTTGGTCAAAATTTTGGTCAAACAATAAAAAAAAATGACGGACTAGGATGATATTGACCTCTTTGAGATTTGTTGATCTCCATTGATCTTCGTGAATATTTCATTAATTTACAAAAATTTTGAGATACATTTTCAAAGGAATATATTACATTTTAAATAGGAATGAGCTAGGGTTTAGGGTAGAATAACCTTCAAGTACTAATTGAAATAGAACTCATCTAGTAGAATCCTACAAAATTTGAATGTTTACAAATGCCCCCTACTTCAAGGCTTATCAGAGTGTATACTTGATGAAATTCAAAGACGAGACTCGAAATATCCATAAAAATAAAGCTTCCATCTTTGTAGTTTTGTGGCTTCAGATTTGCAAATCTGATTTGTGAGAGAAGCGATGAAAGGAAGATTTGATCCTACTGGCGTGCCAATTTGTTTGTAATAAATTTTATAGTGATAGAAAATAAATCACAATCACAAGTAAAATATGAAGAAATATGATTTGATTAATAGAACAACGTGAAGACTAACTTGAGCATACATAAGCATCAAATTGAAAGAAACCTTTAAACACAGTTTACTGAATCTCAAAACATTGCTAAATATACTGAGTATGAAACATAAGTTTTAAATAAAATATCTGAAATCGAAAGAATCTCCAAAACTGTCTATCTATGAAGCCTTGAAACCCTAGCTTGAAGGTAAACGATCAAGAAATTCTTTCTTGAGATTCTTGAATTAGCTTCTTGAAATCTATATGGCCAAGAATTATGATTTTCATTAGTGATGCATAATTGTATGGAGGAATTTGATTTGAAAAGAATGGAATTCATGGAGAAAGACTTACCTTGAAGAAGAAGCTTGAAAAAGATTGAAAGAATCTTGAATGGAGTCTTCTACTTTGATTTTTCCTTAGGGTTTTACCCTACGGTTTGAGAGAGAAGAGAATGATGGATTAAAATATGAAAACCTGATTGTTTTGAGCCTTTTATTAGTCAAGAAATTCGTTTAGGGTTTTCCTGGAGGTAAAAAGACAAAAACGACCCTCTTTAATGTTTTTCCATCGTCTAATTCGTAACAGCACTGTATCAGGTTACTAAAATGGTAATAAATTTTTACTCAGAAATTGGATTGACGCAAAATTTGTGGCATTGGAAAGTAGATTCAAATACCTTCAATTTGATTAGTCATGGGCCATATAACTCTTTATATTCTAAGAGATATGGTCATTTGAAGTTGACCCAAATAGAATCTTACATCAAAACTTAATCGATAAGGAAACTTCAAGAACACTTATCAAGAACTCATCAAAACGTTAAATTGCTCAATATTTATGGATAGATTCGCAAAAGAAAATCATGATTGGCGTATGGGTGAACAAACCCAACACTATGGAAGCTTACATACCTCAAAGACTAGGTTCTTGGCGAAATCTTGAATTTCTTGATTGAACGCTTGAAACTTTGAACTTTTTCTCCTCTTGAATCTTTTCTCTAAAACCCTAAACGTTTTTGGGGATGAATCAAACTGATTCTAATCAGTTTAGACCCTTAATTGAGTGTTATTAGCGTTTTGAATAAGTGGGTTAAGGAAAACACTAAAATACCCCTCCTATTTTCGAGTAACTTTCCTTAAATGAATAGCCTGACTTCAAAGGGGCATATCTCCCTCATACGAGCTTGAAAATTATCAAACTCGATGGCGTTGGAAAGAGAACTCAGAGATCTTGCATTTGATATCTTGTGTGTCTCCTAACTCATCTTGTACTGAAAGTGGCCGTTTGAAGTTGACCCAAAACTTAAAAGAACTAAGGAATGAATTGAATGAATTCTCTGTAATTCTTTTTGGAACTCAAGTTGCTATATCTAGTGACCTTACCTTAATGCTTAAGAAATTTTAAATTCCTTGATAAAATCCTACTCACAACGAAGAAGGGTTCGAGTCTTAGTTCAAAAAAATTCCAGGGTGTTACAATAATTAAGCATACTTCGCTACCATATATACTATTATTATGTATACTTTCAAAATATTATTACGTATCTTAACACTAATTAAGAATTTCCTACATATTTCACACAGATATGTGTTTTTGCTACCAGATATAAAAAATAAGGAGAGAGGCGAGCGAGATTTGTATGTATCCCAAATACATGTAAATCACACTAAATACATACTAGATACATGTATTTGTATGTATCTAGAGTAATCCACATGTACCTGAAATACCAGATACATGAGAGAGTGTTGAGTGGAATGGGAGAGAGGCGATTGAGATTTGGTATGTGTCCAAGTTACATGTGAATCCGCTTGGATACAATGTATCTAGAACAAATTACACCTAAATTTGACTCCATTTATTTGAGATACATAAATATATGGATGTATTTGGAGGCACCAAAATCTGATAAAATACGTAATATTACAAACTAAAGTGTATCTAAGTAATTAGCTCATAACTAGTGAGATTTATATAAACCCCTATTATGTTTAGGCCAGGCCCAACCTATGGTGATACAGTTCATTTGAGTCACCACTAACTTCAAATATAGCGGAAAACCAGACTCACCTATCTCCCTCTTCCGTTCCACTATTTCTCGATATCTATATTTCATAATTTCATGTATTTGTGTATTCAATATTAGTTGTACACTAATGTATACTATGTTTATGTGTATATCAATTTCATCCAGTGTGTCTAATATTAAATATCTAGTATATCCAATTATCAGTTTCATGTACATAGTATAAAATTTGCATTGATGTATTTATTGTACATGTGCATAGTTACGGATTGGTCTAAGAGGGAACTAATATATTCATCGTATTTGTGATGTATCTAGTATATTTGCTGCATAAATACATTTATCTACTATCAAATTTGTGATGTATCCAGTGTGTTGTATATGTATACATAAGACGAAGAAGACAAAGACAAAGAAGAAGATATAGTTATTCAGATACACGTATGCCTTAGCTAGTGGCCCTTCAATGCTTATTTGGTATCAATAACATATACTACTAAAAGAGTTAAAAAAATCATGGAGTTAAAAATAACAGACAACGTCGCTCCAAAAAGGCGATGCAATTTGCGACGCTTTCCATCATTTTTATTTTTATTTTTGTAAAAACGATGGACAATGACTCTTTATCCGTCTTTTTTGGGAGGATTTTTACGCCATATATTTAATTACTGTTTAATTATTTGTTAACTATTGTGATGTCGCCCTTAGCTTTTGATTTAAAAAATAATTTATTAATTATTTAATGATAACGTCATCTGTCGCTTACAATTAATTTTTATTTTCTAACTTTTATTAAAGAAACGATGGACGATGTCACTTTGTCCATCACTTTTGGTCAAAATTTTAGTCAAACAATAAAAAAAATGACGGACTAGGATGATATTGACCTCTTTGAGATTTGTTGATCTCCATTGATCTTCGTGAATATTTCATTAATTTACAAAATTTTTGAGATACATTTTCAAAGGAATATATTACATTTTAAATAGGAATGAGCTAGGGTTTAGGGTAGAATAACCTTCAAGTACTAATTGAAATAGAACTCATCTAGTAGAATCCTACAAAATTTGGATGTTTACAAATGCCCCGTACTTCAAGGCTTATCAGAGTGTATACTTGATGAAATTCAAAGACGAGACTCGAAATATCCATAAAAATAAAGCTTCCATCTTTGTAGTTTTGTGGCTTCAGATTTGCAAATCTGATTTGTGAGAGAAGCGATGAAAGGAAGATTTGATCCTACTGGCATGCCAATTTGTTTGTAATAAATTTTATAGTGATAGAAAATAAATCACAATCACAAGTAAAATATGAAGAAATATGATTTGATTAATAGAACAACGTGAAGACTAACTTGAGCATACATAAGCATCAAATTGAAAGAAACCTTTAGACACAGTTTACTGAATCTCAAAACATTGCTAAATATACTGAGTATGAAACATAAGTTTTAAATAAAATATCTGAAATCGAAAGAATCTCCAAAACTATCTATCTATAAAGCCTTGAAACCCTAGCTTGAAGGTAAACGATCAAGAAAATCTTTCTTGAGATTCTTGAATTAGCTTCTTGAAATCTATATGGCCAAGAATATGATTTTCATTAGTGATGCATAATTGTATGGAGGAATTTGATTTGAAAAGAATGGAATTCATGGAGAAAGACTTACCTTGAAGAAGAATCTTGAAAAAGATTGAAAGAATCTTGAATGGAGTCTTCTACTTTGATTTTTCCTTAGGGTTTTACCCTATGGTTTGAGAGAGAAGAGAATGATGGATTAAACTATGAAAATCTGATTGTTTTGAGCCTTTTATTAGTCAAGAAATTCGTTTAGGGTTTTCTTGGAGGTAAAAAGACTAAATATACCTTAATGCTTACATGTGTAACAACAACAACATACTTGATCGGTGAAATCTCACAAAGTGGAGTAGGAGGAGGGTAGATTGTACGCAGATTTTGTCACTACCTCTCAAAGGTAGAGATGTTGTTTACGAAGACCCAAGACTAAGCCAATTTGAAGCAATGCTTATATGTACAAACAATGTAAAAGCTAAAAAGCTACTACTATTACAATTTGACAAATCAAAAAGCTATTAAGTCAATTTGAATAGACTTTTTTCAGTATGATCAGCAAATCTAAATACTCATTTTCTGTAAAACAAACTTTGAGGGTGTGTTTGGTATGAAGGAAAATGTTTTCCATGGAAAATATAGAAAATATTTTTCCTGGAAAACAAGTTGATTTTTAACTTATTTTCTCATGTTTGGTTGGGGAGTAAAAAATATTTTTCGAAAAAGATTTTGTGTTTGATTTATGAATGAAAAATGTTTTTGAGAAATATCTTTTATTTTTAGAAAATAATTTTTAAATTGAAAATATTTTTAAAAAACAAACTTAAATTTTTTTTGGGATGGGGGTGGGGGGGTGGTTGAGGATAGGGGTGAAAAATTGAAATTTTGAAGTTGGAAATATTTTTTAAAAACAAAGTTAATTTTTTTTGGGGGGGTGGGGGTGGGGGCTGATAGGGGGTGGGTGGGTGGGGGGGTCGAGGGTAGGGGTGAAAAATTGAAATTTTGAAGTTGGAAATATTTTTTAAAAACAAACTTAAATTTTTTTTGGGGGGTTTGGGGGCTGGTAGGGGGTGAGTGGGGGAGGGTCGAGGGCTGGGGTGAAAAATTGAAATTTTGAAGTTGGAAATATTTTTTAAAAACAAACTTATATTTTTTGGGGGGGATGGGGGGGATGGGAGGGCTGGTAGAGGGTAGGGGTGAAAAAATTAAATTTTGAAGTTGAAAATCTCTCTCTCTCTCTCTCTTTCTCTCTATATATATATATATATATATAATAGGAGAGGTGATAGCGCGCGCCTATGTATTAGCACCACAATTAATCTCTAATTTTTAAATTTTAAATTATCAACTAATCAAATATAATAATTTGTTTTAAAATAAAGAAAATAAGGTACTATTTTAGAAGATAAGAACGTTTAAATGAATAGTTACATTCTTGAATTTTGAGTTTTTTAAAAAATAATTAAATATAGATAGTTAAAAATTGATTAACAAAAAACTTTTTTTAAAAATAATAACAACCCACGTCCTTTGAAAACAATTCTAAAAAGTATAGAGTGTGTTATTCCTTTTTTTTGGGCGGGGGAGTTATCATATTTTTACTGCTGATAAATAATAATAATATTAATTATTATAATAATCTTTTCTTTTTAAAGTCTTTTATATAATTATTTAAAAAAATTGAATTGAACAAACTAACTAAAAAATCTGTTTTTTCTTTCAAAAAATAAAAAATACTCCTCATAGAAAAAACTACCCACGTTTTCTGAAAAAAACATATATTTATAATAATTATAATAATACTAATAATAATTATTATTATTATATATATCTATCTATATATAAAAGGAGAAGAAAAAGTGCCACGTGTCAGCACCACAAAAAAAGAATTTATTAATTATTAAAATTAATTTAAAATATAAAAATTTCAATCACTAAAAAAAAACTGTCTTTTAACGTTTAGAGCTTTTCTTCTTCTTCCTTTTTTTTGGAAGTTTTCAAATTTAATATTAATTATTTATTTAAAAATAAATTTTAATTATATAACATATTTGAAAGAACTACCCACGTTCTTTGGAAAAAAACATATATTCATATAATTAACTAACAAATTACTATTTTATTTTACAACTAAAGTTTTTTTTCTTAATTTAAAACAGTTCTAAAAAATAGGATGTGTGATTCCTTTTTTAGTGAAAAGTTATCATATTTTTATTATTAATAATAATAATAATAATAATAATCTATTATATCTATCTATATGTATCTATCTATAAATCTATATCTATATATCTAAAAAACAGACATTTTTAATAATTAATATATATGTAATATAATCAAATAATAAAATAGTTTTTTATTTTATAACTAAACGTTTCTTTAAAATTTAAAACAATTTAAAAAAAATATAGAGTTTTTACCAAAAATAAATAATTATATAGATTGTCTTATTCCTTTTTTTTTGGGGGGGGGGGGGGGGGTGGAGTTTTCATTTTTTATTAATAAATAATAATAAAAATATAATAATAATATTAATAATAATTTATTTAATATTTGCAGTAAAAAAATTATTATTTATATTATTAATAAAAATATGAAAACTTTCCCAAAAAAAAAAGAATATGTTAAATTCGAAATTAAAAATAAAAATTATAAACAATTTTTTTTTAATTTTTAATTCTTAAAGTTTAAATTTGAATTGATCTGAATCCTTATCTGATTGATGTTTTTTGAATTTCAAATTGGTGACAACTTCTCATAAACGGTTTATTAACTTCTCTGAATGTCTTTTTACTGCATTACAATTATCCTATAAATATACTACCCAGTAAGTCTTCCAAACCAACCCCACTCACTTCTTCTAAAAAAAATACTGCAAATTCGAAATTACTATACATTGTTGTAACTGTTCAAAAGTTTTATTATAATTTGAATATTTAATATTTAATTATTTCAGAAGGGCAATAGTCTTCTCATGCGTGATGATGGAAACAATTCATCAAGGAAAAATATGAATATGAGTAGGAGGTGCTAGACAGATATGTATTTAATCACTCAAACTATGAATTTAAATGCTTTTCATGATTTTCTTAGTGCCAAGATATTAAAATGTCACTGAGTCTTTTTGGTATGTATATCAGTTACTCCCTTTAGTTCTGCATACTTCTTTTTTGTTTTTTTTATGAATTGTAGTTTTTGATATATAGTTTGGTTTGTATATTTTGTTATTCATTTTTTAGATTTGCAACCATATTCAAGATTTTGCAAGTTATATGGGATTAAGTTTTACATGTGCTACTAACTTTATTAACTATGGAAAGAAAGCATCATGTAAGTGTTTCTTAATAGTTTCACATTATCAAAAACTTATTAAAGTTATTAATAATTAAGGAGTTGATTGTTAATGTTGATGTACTCATTGTTCGTAAAATAACTTTATCATTTTAGCTACAACAAGAACACAAGTTTAGATGTGGAAGAGAGCATAAGCAAGACGAAGCATAAGAGGAGCACAATTCTTTGTAAGTGTCTTGCTTCTTATTACAAAATTTTTAAGTTATTGAATTCAAATTAAAGACAATATTTAAAGTTCACATATTATTATTATCAAAAATAATCTTTAAAGGATACTAATACGTCATAATCTTTAACAAAAAAAAAAGAATAAAAAGATAAATTCATAGAAGGAACAAAAAAATATTAACTACTAACAAATATGTGACTGAAATAATGCTACATGCACAATGAATAAAGATTTATTCAAAAGATAAGGATACTTTTCAATCTGAAATAAAAAAAAATCAAGAAAAGGATTAAAAATAATTAAATTTGATTATATATATGTTGCAATAATAATGCTGATAATTATCAATACAAAAAAAAGATCACTATATTTACCAAAAAAATTACAAAATATTACGCTTATAAAAGTTATAATTTTAAAAATGAATTAATCTTTATTTTAGAAAAAAACATTTATCCAACTAAATAAAGAGGTTTTAAAACTTCTTTGCCAAGTAGCTAAAAATTAGGATTAGATAACTACTAATTAATTCATATTGAATTTTGAATTTTAAGTTTTAAACAACCCAATTAAATATTAAATAAATAATTTATGGATATATGAATTATTTATATAAAGTCATATATTAAATATAACTAATCACTTTTAAATTTCATCAATCTTTAAGCAATTGGTGAAAAAGATTTACTCTCCATTATGCAAAGAAATCCTAAATTTCATTTTGTCGAGGTAATCATCAATTTTTATCACTTCTTTTCATATTTTGGTATTGAAAATCTCATGAATCAATCTTCATCACTTCCTTTTATAGTTTGGCATGTATAGGATTGTTTACCGAAGAAAACAAGCATACAACTCCTATAATTTTTTAACGCAACAAAGAAATAGTAGAAAGATTTATAAGTATGAAATTTATTATAGGCCAAATCATAGATCTATTTGATATATGCTAGAGAAAGAGATTTCGTGCTTGAAGTGTATCCACAAATATTAGGTATGTATTGAAATTTCTTAATTTTTAGTTTTCTATTAGTGTGTAACCATCGGCATAAAAAAATCAACAGAACATATGATTTTTATCTATAAATTTTGTTTTGACTTTTTATTAATGCTTATATCTTTTATTTTATTTTTGGATTAATTTTCAGGTTTTGCTTTCGTGTATATGAATGATGAAAGAAATGCAATGGTTGATATTGCTTGCTTTTTTATTTCTTCTTTTGAGACTAAAGAGGATAAAATAGATGACAGAAACTAGAAAGTTTGATTGCAGTTTACATAATCATGGTTGCTTTTTTTAATCATAATAATAAAAATAATAAATAAATATACAAAGATTTTACTTGAAGAGAATGTAATAAGTAAAATTATCATTATCATACTAATAATAAAGAATTATCTTCTTTTTAAAGTCTTTTATAAAATTATTTAAATTTAAAATTGAGAAGTTAATTAGTTTTAAATGATAAAGATCTTAGGGTGTGTGGTTCCCTTTTTTTGTGGGAAGTTATCACATATTTAATTTGAATAATAATAATAAAAATGTCTTTTTGTACGGTTATTTTAAAAAATATATATATATTTTAAAAAAGTAAATTTGTCCGGTGGTGAAATTGTAAACAGAAAAATTGAAACTTGAAATTAAAATTTAAAAAATGTAAAATACAGAATTCAAATTTCCACATAAAAAAAATAAAAATGAAACATGTCAAATTGATTTTTTTAAATTTAAAAGTGGTTACCTAAAATTATTCAACTACTCACATAAACCTTTTCTCTATATAGTCATATATAAATCCAATTAAAATAATTATGAATGTCTTCTAATATGAATTTTCTTCTTCTTCTTCTTTGCTTCTTCATCTTTTAATTTTGTCTCAAAATGTCATTTGAAAATAATAAAATCTTAATTTTATGTTTGCAATCTTTTAAAACAAATAATCTGCAAAATTGTATTTGAAAAAAAAAAAACGTAATGATAGTTGATTAATAAAATTTGCGAGTAATCTTTTAATTTTGAGTTAGGGTGAGGGAAATAGTTATTCGTAATATATAGGTAACTAATTAAAATAGGATTATTATTATTATTATTTAAATGAAAGCGTACAAAAAACATATTTAAATTGTTTAAATTTTGGGATTGACAAGTTAATTAATTTTAAAAGCACCACAAAAAATAGATTATTTAAATAATTAAAAAATATTAAATGCATGTAATAAGGTTAAATAATAAATTACTGTTTTATTTTTAAAATAGTTTTTAAATTTAAATGTATGTAATTCCTTTTTCTGTAGAAAAACTATTTTTTACTATCTTTCCACGACCTCCATATTGATTTCAAAACAAATAATAATAATAATAATAATAATAATAATAATAATAATAATAATAATAATAATAATAATAATAATAATAATAATAGTAATAATCTTTACTTATTATTAAATTAACTAAATTAATTTAAAACCCGTAAATAAAATTAAAATTACAAACACAAAAGGAAAAAAAAAACTGAAAATACGGTTGAGTTCAAATTTTTATTTTTAAAAAATATATAACTTCCCATGTTTTCTAAAACGAAAAAAATATGTATTAGGGACAAAATCCAAATTTTACCACTTGGAAATTTTAAAGAATTAGATTTAAATTTATCATTATTATTTTTGAAAAACAGATATTTTTTATAGATATATTGATTTTTAAAATGAATTGCAAAGCTTTATTTCTTAAAAGAAGTCCACATGGCAATGTTAACACAAATGCACATTTATTTAATGTTATTAATGCGGTAAAATATACATTTTAAAACTAATTATATTTAGTATTTGTAAATGATATTTTTGAAAGTTGCGGAGAATTATTTATAATATATTATCCACATTCATTCATAAAGAAAAGGAACGTGGAAAAAATAATTGAAATTTTAAAGGTAAAAGATAACGCTAAAAGATAATTCAAATTAAATAAATTGATTTTAAGATCCGAATTGAAAAATAAAAAACTGAACAAATCACACTTTTAAATGCAAGATCCATTTTTTCTTCTTTATTGCTATCCAACTTTTTTGAATTTTTAAAATTTAATTATAATTGTTCATGACCGATTCAAAATTTAACATTAACAAAAACTATCACTTTCAATATATATATATATATATATAAAATTTCTTTACTGCCCTGCATACATATTTAAAACTTTTACTAAATATTTTTATTTTAAAAAAAATATATTATAATACAGTTAAACGTTCTTAATATTCTGAGCTACACATTCTTAATATTCTACTACGGTGTCTATAGGGCAATATGGACTCTATTTAGGGAAAAATAAAGATTTAAAGTTGGGTGACAAAATTAGTTTACTCTTAAAATAAATAAATAAAAGTCAAGTCACAAATTTTAATTTTTTTATTTGGCAAATATTATTTGAGAAATGAAAAACGTTAGGGAAAAAAAGTAAAATATCAGTAAAAAATTATTCAAGTAATTAAGAAAAGAAATTCTTTTAATTATATTTAGAAAAAATACAATGTAAATCTAGAATTGTTGGATTGCAAAATATTTAAGAAGCAAATATATGAAAGTAAATAACTATGGTTAGGACTTTGCTTTAATTAATTAAATCTCAACTATTAGTTCTAAACCATGACATGTGTCTTCAATCCAAGCTAGAACTTGGAGAAAATGGAGAGAAGAGAAATTGAGAGAACCCGGATCTAAGATTTTCATTGAGGAAGGTAAAATAAATAAATTATAATAATTCTTTTTTATATATTACTAATGCAACTACTATAAACACCACGTAATATTTATATATTACTAATTTGCATATTTTTTCAAAAAAATTGAATTTATTAATGAAAAAAATACTAACAAATTACAAAATACCTAAATTACTAAATCAATTTATGAACATGGGTTAAATTAAATTTGTGTAATTGTAGTTATTTTTTTTTCATATTGAATTACAGGTCTAAAATTTAGGTAACTGATCAAGATTTGTTTTTTCTTTTTTAAAACTTTATAATTCTAATTATTTTAATTTGTAAATTGAATTTTAACAAAAACATTTAAGCGATGATTTTTAACAACGTCATTTGGTAGTTTTAGAACAAGGCCAAAACAAAAGAAAAAAATAAATAAACAACAATTAACTATTTGATTGGAAAATAAATTAAATAATGTCATGATACAAAAATAAATTTAAAATAAAACATGTAACTGAAAAAAAGAAGAAGAAAAAGTACACATTAATAAAGAAATAGCTATACACGATAGTTTCTAACGAGAAAAACGGAGCACAGCCGTCAAACCCTACTATTCAACCTTTTCCGGTGGCAATGGCCACCAGTACCACTGGTCAGCCTCCCACTGGGGGTGATCGAGCACCTATAGAGGCAATTGCTTCTCCAAAGCTTAATTTTTAGCTACGCTACGACCTACGCAACCATCAGCTAAACCTATACCCATGAAGCCTGTTGCGTACCTCCATGGGGAACCAAGAGTAATATGGGAAGAGGACGAAGTGGAGCAGATGATTATTAAGGAGAATCTGGAATTTGCGGTGATAGGAAAATTTTCTTATGGATGGCCGGGCATCCAGGATCTGAGGAAAATAATTCCCAAACAATGCGAGTTGAAAGGGGAATGCAATATTGGACTACTTAGCAATAGATATTTATTGATTCGGGCGTCTTGTCTAGAGGATTACGTGAATTTGCTCTCAAAACCAGCCTATTACATCATGCACAAAGGATGGACCTATCCAATGAGAACTTTGAAGTGGGATCCACTATTTGATCCAGAGGAAGAAACGTCAACAGCTATTGCATGGATCTCTTTCCCAGCATTACCACCGAATTTTTTTGTCAGGGAAGCAGTGTTTTCATTAGCGACGGCGGTAGGGAAGCCATTACAGGTGGATCTAGCAACAAGAAATCAAACAAGACCAAGTTGTGCGAGAGTTAAGGTGGAGGTTGATCTTTTGAGGGAATTCCCTAAAAGAATTAACGTAGGGGTTAGGAAAAAATCAGGAGACATAAGTGAGAAATGGGTTAAAATCAAATATGACTACGTGCCAAAATATTGCAAAAATTGTAAGATACAAGGGCACAATGATCAGGAATGCTATGTAATTCATCCAGAATTATTTCCTAAGGACCAGAAGGAAGGGGGAACGGAAAAGGAGACAGGAGAGGATAAGAGATTAGCCGAACAGCTTAAAGAAGGACCAAGGGTTGGGGAACAACAACAACCAAAAGCTAAGGATCAGGCGGGATTCAAAGAACAGAAAAATAGAAGGGGAGGTGGATGGAGAGCCCAAGACAGAGGGAAACCCGAACAAATATGGAACAAGAAGAACATTCAACAGGAGAGAGTAGAAATTGTTACAGAAAACAAGTTCGGTGCGCTTAATAATAACGAAGAGACAGGGGAAACAAGGGAGGAAACACTCAAACAAGGGGCGAAAGATGAGAAAAAGCAGTGGGAAGAGGAAGCTGGGGATCTGAATAGCAAGACAAGAGGGAAGGTGATGGAAGAAACAACAGCAAAAGAACACGAAACTCCTGTTGATATGAAAAATGGCGGGCTGGGAGGAGGATTAATGGGAGGGGAAAAAATGGAAGGGGATGCGAGAAACAGTAACATGGAGGACAATAATAAATATGCAACGAGTGATAAGTGGGGGACGGACAAGGGAGAAGAAGCTGGCTCCACGCTAGATGAAAGTAATAAGGGTAAGGCGGGAAGTCTGCCTGATTTGGAAGACATTACAAAAGAAGAAAAACAACAGAGGAAGGAAAGGGAAGAAGATGAAGAAATTGAAGAGAATATAGCTGATATAGCAAAGAGTGGAGACCTATCGCCAAGGCAAATAAATTATTTGCAAAGTGGGGTCAAGAGGGGAAAGACAGGATTACCGTCACTTCCATTACAAGTGAAAACAAGGAGTAGGGATAGGCCAGAAGATATGTCTCAATGATTGGAAAAGCCATCTTTTGGAATATTAGGTCGGTGAAATCTCAAAAGGCGTTTGAGAGACTAATGGACCTAAATAGAAGACACAAATACAATTTTATAGCTCTTATGGAACCTTTTCAGGATCCACAAGAGCTAGAACAATATAAAAGACGACTAGGAATGCTTAATGCATATTGCAACTGTTCAGCTAAAATATGGTTATTTTGGGAAGAAGATTGGTGCGGGGAAGTAGTAAAGGATAGTGCACAACAACTTACTATGAAGATAAGCAAGCATAATATGGAATTTCTGTTAACGGCAGTGTATGCTAGATGCGATGCGCTAGAACGACTAGAATTGTGGGAAGAGCTGGAAGACATAGCCGACAGAAACAACAAACCATGGCTGGTAGGGGGTGATTTTAATGTGATCATGAATGAAGACGAAAAACAAGGGGGGTTGAATTTCACGCAATATGAGGCAATGGATTTCAGTCAATGCATAAATAATTGTGCGCTGATTGAGATGAAGTATGTAGGAAGCAAATTCACATGGTGGAATGGAAGAATTGAAGGAGAGTGTATCTTTAAGAGATTAGACAGAGTATTCGAAAATCAAGAGTTTTTTGACATTCTCCCTTCAAGCGAGGTACACCAAGATGTAGTTCAGATGAAGAGCCTACAGTGAGGCCGTTTAGGTTTCTTAATTTTTGGACCAAACATCCAAATTTTAAGAAAATCATTGAAGAGAACTGGAAGCTTGATTTTGTAGGTTGTCCTTTCTTTGAATACCAGGCAAGGATTAAAAAAATAAAAAGAGTGCTGGCGAAGTGGAGCAAGGAAACGTTTGGGAATATTTTCCAACAAATTGCTACGTTGGAGGACGAGATAAGGGTGAAAGACATACAATTAGAAATAAATGCATCACCGGAGAACAGGGCAGAACTTAAAAAAATAGAGGCTGAATTGAAAAAAATCATGTATATGGAAGACGAATTCTGGAAACAGAAGGCAGGGATGCGATGGTTTAAAGACGGGGATAGAAATACAAGATTTTTTCACAATTATGTGAAAGGGAGAAGGAAGAAACTACAACTGACACAAATCCAAACAGCTCAAGGGGATGTGATCACTACAAGTGAAAACATTGGCGCTGAGGCGGTGTCGTTCTTTGGGGAGCAATTCAAGGAAGATAATACGCATGCGGGAGAAGAGATGTTAGACATAATACCAAAAATTATCATGGTGGAGCAAAATAATGAGATGATCAGGATATCAACCACAGAGGAAGTGAAACAGGTGGTCTTTGAATTAAATGCAGATAGCGCAAGTGGGCCAGATGGATTCTCAGGTATGTTCTTTCAGAGCAGTTGGGAAATCATAGGGAAAGACATAGCTAGAATGGTACGAGCATTTTTCTGCGGGAAAATAATTCCCAAAAGCATTACTCACACAAATTTGGTCCTATTGCCAAAAAAGGATAAGGTAGGGAGCTTGACTGATCTTCGACCAGTGAGCCTGTGCACATTTGTGAGTAAGATTTTGTCAAGAGTTTTACATGACAGAATTGCCAAGACGCTACCACATATTATTTCTATAAATCAGACGGGTTTTGTCAAAGGAAGGAGTATAACGGAAAATGTACTCCTAGCCCAAGAAATCATTAGAGATATCAACCTGAGGAAAAAATATAATAATGTGGTAGTAAAATTGGACATGGCAAAAGCATATGATAGGGTTTCATGGGTCTTTCTCATCAAGGTGTTGCGAAAATATGGATTCTCTGAAATAATTATTGACATGATTTGGAGGTTAATGTCAAATAATTGGTATTCAGTATTAGTGAATGGAAAGGCGCTTGGATTCTTCCAATCCTCACGAGGATTAAAACAAGGGGACCCATTGTCCCCTACTTTGTTCATTATAGCAGCAGAGGTGTTGGCAAGAGGATTGAATAAGCTGCACAATAATAAAGAGTTTAAGGGATATGGGATGCCGAAATGGAGTCCTCCCATTAACCACTTATCATACGCAGATGACACAATCCTCTTTTGCTCAGGGGACAGAAAGTCTATAAAATTGATGATGGAGGTGCTACGGAAATATGAAAAGGTGTCGGGACAAATGGTAAACTTGAATAAGAGTTTTTTCTACTTGCATGATAACACTCCACTAATAGTTGGAATGAGACTGAGAAGAATCACTGGAATAAAACAGGGCTCTTTTCCTTTTATTTACCTTGGCTGCCCAGTCTTTTATGGAAGGAAAAAAAGAGAATATTATGATGAGCTGGTGAGAAAAATTCAAAAGAGACTCATGATATGGCACAACAAATGGTTATCTTATGGAGGCAAGTTCATACTGGTGTCAAATGTGCTCCAATCCATGCCGATATACCTGTTATCAGCTATGAATCCTCCAAAGAAGACTATAGAATGTTTACATCAAGTATTTGTTGGTTTTTTCTGGAGCAAAACAGGAGGAGCAAAAGGTAAACACTGGATTTCTTGGAAAGATTTATGTTTTCCAAAATACGAAGGGGGCTTAGGTTTTCGATCTTTGCATGAGGTTACAAAGGCATTGTTTGGAAAGATGTGGTGGAATTTCAGGACATCCACCTCCTTATGGAGCTCCTTCATGTGGAATAAGTACTGTAAAAAATACCACCCAACTATGGCCAATGGGTCAGGAGGCTCTCATACTTGGAGGAAAATGGTAGAGGTTCGAGAAGAGATGGAGCATGATATATGGTGGCAGATCAAGGGAGGAGGAATGAGCTTTTGGTTTGACAATTGGACGAAACAAGGTGCGCTTTACTATATTGAAGAACAAGGAAGAGGGGATGAAGAAATTGAAGTCAAAAACTTCATAAGGAATGGGAATGGGATAGACAAAAGCTGAGAGAGCTGATATCGGCAAAAATGACTGAGTATATTGTGGAAAGCATTGCTCCAAACTTTGAGGAGGAGGCAGTTGATAAGCCATGGTGGATGGGAAATTCAAGTGGGGAATTCACAGTCAAATCAGCATATGACTGTGTAAGGCATAAAAAGGCGGAGGACTGGTGGTGGAGATGTATATGGAGTAAAGGGGTGCCTTTTAAGATTAATTTCCTTTTATGGAGAACCTGGAAAAAGAGAATTGCAACAGAGGATAATCTTAAAAAGATGAGAATAAGTATAGCTTCAAGGTGCTACTGTTGTGAAAGCCATGATCAGGAATCTATAGCCCATCTTTTTCTAACAACTCCCATAGCCCAAAAGCTATGGAAGCAGTTTGCTTCGTGTGTAGGTGTCCAAATAGAAGAAGGATTACAACACACAATCACACAATGGTGGAGAGCATCACACAAACCAAAATTAAGGGCTATTTTTGAAGCAGTCCCGGCAATTTTGATGTGGGAGCTATGGAAGAGGAGAAATGTAAGGAGACATGGGAGGAATGTAACTTATGAGCAACTCATGCAACAATGTCAGAAAGGAATATTTCAACTACTGAAAGTACTATACCCTTGGATTGACATTCCTACGGACTGGAAAGAAGTAGTAGAGGTACTAACGAAGTATAAACCGAAGTTATACCACCACAGAGTCACATGGGAAAAGCCACAATTAGGATGGTTGAAATGCAACACAGATGGAGCGAGTCGAGGAAATCCGGGAGAAAGTTCCTATAGTTTCTGTCTAAGGGATAATCATGGAGATTTGATATATGCAGAAGCACAAAAAATAGGGCAAAGCACATGTATGCAGGCAGAAATTATGGCAATACTTAAGGCCTTAACATATTGTGCAAACAACGACATAACAAACGTGGTTGTGGAATCTGATTCATTAAGCCTAACAAGGATGATCAATAAGGATTGGAAAATACCATGGGAATACACAAAAGAAATAGAGGAGATACATATACTTCAGGGAACAACACATGCAATTATAGTACATGGATACAGAGAAGTAAATCAACTTGCAGACACAATGGCAAATGAAGCATTCATGCAGCAGGAAGGGATTCAGTGGAACAATTTTAATCAACTAACAGTTGACTGCAAGAGAATAATAAACATGGATAAAATAGGCATGCCAACATTGAGGATTAAGACAAGAAGGATCAGCGTGCAGAGGCAGCAAAATGAATAATAATTACAGAGTAGGACATTTTAAGACAACTTGGTTGGTCTTATTTGGACGGCCAGGTGCTCTTTTCCATTTGCTTCTTTTTCACTTTTGGGCTCGTTGGGCCAATGTAAATATTTTTGGTGTTGAATAAATGAGCCCTGAGCTCGCTTAATTGAAAAAAATAAAATAAAATAAAGAAATAGCTTAAAATCTGTTGGTAATTTTTTTTTTTAAAAACGACAATTATCTAAATCATCTCCTAAAATCTTTCACCCACTTCCTTAACTATCTTAATCTCTTAAAATTCAACTATAAGCCAAAAGTGCTACGTATCAATTCAAAGTTTAAGTTTATATAAAGATGACTTTAAATATTTCAAATCTTTATTTTGTAAAAAAAAAAAAAAACATGTTATCAACAGAATGATTTTCGATTTATCATTTCTTAGATGGATAAATTTAAAATACTATAAATTCATATTTTGCAAATAAAGTCACATGTTTCATCAAAATAATTAACAATGTTTTCCGTTTGTTTTTTTTTTTTAAAACTACCTCCAGAAAAACATAATTTTAATTTGATAAATAATTATGTTAAAATTTGTCAAATAAAACTGCCAAAACACAAAATTGATAGTTACAATTATTTTAATAATTTGGAGATTTTCTCAAAAATAATTTTATCAATTAAAAATACACTAACAAATGTTCTTATTTAAAAGATAAATTACCGATAAATAATTTTCAAATTATAATATATTGAACAAAAAATAACGTTAGGTTATATTTACTAAAGAGTAAAATATACCACATATTTAAAAAGGCTAAACAAATCTAAAAATACATAAATAAAATAATAGATTTATAATAATCAAAGGAATAGAAGATGCTCCATTTTTTTATCTTTCAATTTTTTCTTTGCACGAAAATATTAATTTGATAATTTATTTTATGTGGCATATAATAATTTGATTATAGTATCTTTTTTTAATTGATCATTGAAAGTCCTTCTTTTGTACATTTTTATTTTATGAAAAGATATTTGATTAAATAAAGGTGATCTTATTTTACAAGATTGAACGAGAGTGGAGTGTTCTAAAGAGGTTGGAACATACTTTGCAAATTAATAAATCTAATTTAAATAAATTAGGCATAAAAAAACAAAAGCAGTTTGAGATAAATTAGCTTATGCATAATTATATGTTTTAGTCTGATTTTGATTAATATTAGTTTTAAAAGTCTTTTATATAATTCTATAAATGATACATTGATAAAAAAAACAATTTCATATAAAGCAGTTTCATAACTCTCCATTATCCATCCAATACTACATAGTCCTATAATCAATAAAAATAATGTGTTGATAACCTTTTATTATCAGTAATTATCTTAAACATTTTTTTTTAAATCACAAAATAAATAATTAAAATTATATAACAGATTTACTTTTAATATTTCTGTTTTAAAAAAAATCAGTTGAAAAATTTATCGTCCAAAAATAAAATAATAAATATAATAAATTGGATTCTTCGTGGAAAATGGGATAGTCTTTCTAGGACTTTTTTCCTTCTTTTTTAATTTTTTTTTGTTTTTGCTCATGTTTTTTTTAGATAAATAATGCTTAAATATTTTATTTTATTTTATTTAAGTTCATTTAATTGTTGGAATTTTTTTAAAAATATTACAAATTTAAGTAATTGCTTGAATTTATTATTAATAATTTGTTTAATTAGTAATTGTCTTTTTCTTAATAAAAATAAATCGAATCATTTAAATTTTGAATTAAGAGTCACACTCTGTCGTAATTGTATGAGTTTTCAAAGTTTTAGCTGTTGAGAAATATATGTTTCATCTATTGTTTTTACAAATCAAGATGAAACAGAATGATAAAAAGAACAGAGAAATTGAACAAAAAATTTTGTGGGAGTAAGAAACATTTAATATATATATATATATATATATATATATATTAATAATAATAATAATAATAATAACATTTAAAAATATTCGTGCAATGCACGGGTATGATTTTTTGTTTTGCTCTGCAAATAATTTATTTTTATGTGGATTAATTTGATAATTTATTTTTATGTGGTTAATTTTATTATAGTATTTTTTTATTGATAAATTAAATTCATTATTTTGTACATCCTAATTTGCAGGATAAAACGAGAGAAGGTGTGCTAAAGAGGTTGAAACATGCTTTGTAAATTATATTTAGATTTTAGCTAAAAGTATAGTTAATATTTTTTATACTAGGTTTTAGATTGATTTATGAACTTAAAATTTAATTAATTAACACAAATACCAATTCAACACACTCCACATATGCTATTAATCTTCATCATACTAGAGTCTTTGATGAACATACCCTTATTACTCATAAATTAGGGTAAAATTTTGTTAGCATTATTTGTATATGTAAAATTAACACATTATAGATGATTATACATGCACTTTTGTTACTCAATAATAATTCGTATTTAGTTATTCATAAATTTAAAAATTATTATATTGTAAAATTTAAAATATCAGCGCAACGCGCGGGCACGTATTCTGGTATTTTTTAAAAACAAACTTAGTAGAAAATATTTTTTAAAAACAAACTCAATTTTTTTTTGGAGGGGGGGGGGGGGGGGGTGTGGCCGGGGAGAGAGGGTGGGTGGTCGAGGATCGGAGTGAAAAAATAAAAATTTGAAGTTGAAAATATTTTTTAAAAATAATTTTTTTTTTCTTTTTGAAGGGGTTGGGGGTCTGATAGGGGATAGTGGGAGGGGGGGCGAGGGTAGGGGGTAAAAAAATAAAAAATTGAAATTAGAAATATCTTTTAAAAACAACTTTAATATTTTTTTGGGAGGGGGTGGTGGTAGGGGGTGAGGGTGGAATAAAAAAATTGAATTTAAAAACAAGCTTTAAATTATTATTTTTTTGGGGTGGTTGGTGGGATTGGTTTGAGGGTAGGGACAAAATAAATTGATTTTTTCAACAAAAAAATAATTGTAATTTGAAGTTGGAAGAGAGTTTTGGAAAATATTTTCCTTAAGTTTTGTAGGGAAGTTATTTCCTTAAATTTGAGGAAAATGAGTTGATTTGGAAAACATTTTCCAAAACATTTAACCCAACTGATGAAACTATTGATCTAACGAGCAAATGATAGCTAAGATGATGAAAAATTGTGAAACTCCATTGAAGGAGAACAGAGAGAATATCTCAGATTGTATATAGAATATGAATGAATAATTGTGTATTACAATTGAGTAACCACTATTTATAAAGCTGCTATATGTAACTAACTCTAATTATCAACAACTAACTCTAACAAACTATGGTGAGCTGGACAATAGAACCTTCAATCCTCTTCAACAAATATCATGTCAACACCCCCTCAAGTTGGAGGTGGGATCAACACACTCAACTTTTCTAAAACAGCTGAATGTTTGATTCCTGTAAGTGCCTTCGTGAGGATATCATCCAGTTGATGATCAGTTCCAATATGATGCAATGAAATAAGACCTTCTTGGAGCTTGGCTCTTACAATATGAAAATCAATCTCAATGTGTTTGGTTCTCTCATGGAACACAGGATTCCTGGCAATTTGTAAGGCTGATTAACTGTCATAATAAACAGGAAATGGACCACTTCTATAAACTGTAAGCTCTTCAAACAATCTATCTAGCTAGACCAATTCACCAACTACTTTCCTAAGAGACCTGTATTCTGCTTCAGCTGAGGAGAGTGAGATGGTTTCTTGGACTTCCAACTTATAGGACTAGAACTAAGTTGCACAATGTATCCAGTAATGGATTTACTGGAATCAGGGCATGATGCCCAGTCAGAATCACAAAAGGCTCGAACTGTATAGTCATCAGTAGAGGTCATAAGCAGTCCTAATGTGTGATCTTTCTTAAGATATCTGAGCATGTGATATGCAACTTGCATGTGAGGCTCTCTAGGATCTTGCATAAATTGGCTAAGATGTTGTACTCCATATGCAATGTCCAATCTGGTATTGGTTACAAAATTCAACTTACCAACCAATTTTCTGTATGTAATGGGATCTAAAATAGGCTTCCCCTCATTTGCCTTGGGTTTGACTGTTGCATCCAGTGGCGAACTAAGAGAAGAGTACTCAGAACAATGGTATTCTCTCAGAAGGTCTAGGACAAACTTTCTTTGTGAAATGAGAAGCCCAACATCAGTATAAAGAATCTCTAGGCCTAAGAAGTAATGTAGCTTACCCAAGTCTTTTATCTTGAACTGGTTGTGGAGGAATCCTTTAAGACTATCAATTTCTTCAAGGTCAATTCCTGTTAGTAGGATATCGTCTACATATACAACTATGAACACAATGGAGGCACCCTTTTTCTGTAAAACAAGGAGTAATCATTTAAGGAATTAGTGTAACCCCTTGAACTGAGAGTATCAGACAACTTTGCATACCATTGCCTGTTGGCTTGTTTGGGACCATACAATGACTTGTTTAGCTTACACACCAACCCCTTTGTAGGAATCTCTAAACCTGGTGGAATGTCCATATACACTTCCTCATGCAGCTCACCATGAAGAAAAGCATTGTTTATAACTAGCTGATATATATTCCAATGTCTTTTTACAGCAGTAGCAATTAAGGCCCTTACAATGGTCATTTTGATGACAAGAGAGAAAGTTTCTGTGTAGTCTATCCCAAAGTATTGAGTGTACCCTTTAACAACTAGCCTAGCTTTGTACCTCTCAACACTACCATCAGCCTTGTGTTTAATCTTGTATACCCATTTACAACCAATAGTCTTCTTGCCAAGGGGCAGATGTAGTAGATCCCAAGTATGATTATCATGGAGGGCAAATAACTCTTGTGTCATGGCTGCCTGCCAACCAGGGTCCATAGATGCCTCATCATATGAAGATGGCTCACAGTCATGTGATATATTCAATACAAGAGACTGACTATCAGGATACAATACATCAGAGGAAATGTGATGGTGGTTTGAAAATGAGACATGTAATGAATGTGGTGGATGAGGTTGATATGTATTATACTGGTAGTCATGAAGATAAGTGGGTACTGTAGTGATTCCAGATGATCTTCTAACAGGTGGTACAGGGGAAGGCTGTGAAGATTCAGTATTTATGTGTTCAGGATCACATTGCATATTGACATTTTCAAGTCCACTTCTCTCAAGATCATTGTGAGTTTCATCAGAAGGAATTGAGGTGGACTGATCAACTATAGGAGTAGAAAAATCAACAAACTTATCAAACTGAGGACCATGATGAGACTTAGTGACTTGACTGCTTATGGAAAAAGGAAACACTGTTTCATGAAACATAACATCTCGACACAGAAATCTTGTCAGTGGCCAGACTTAACACTCTATATCCTTTGGTTACAAAAGGTTAATCTATAAACACATGAGGGGTTGTTCTTAGATCAAACTTGGTTCTGTGTGGTTTAGGTGTGGTGCGATAGCATAGACAACCAAAGCTTTTCATGTGAGAATATTTAGGCTCTTGATTGTAAAGCAATACGAATGGACACCTATTTTGGAGGGTAACAGATGGTAGCCTGTTAATGATGAAAGTTGCAGTGAGTATGCATTCCCCTAGTATTTTATGGGCAATTTAGACTGGAAAAGAAGTGCTCTTGTAGTTTCCAAGAGATACTTGTGTTTTCTTTACTACATCATTTTGTTGTGGTGTGTAGGGACATGATTTTTGATATATGATACCTTTAGACTGAAAGAAAAGAATAGATTCATTGTTAAAAAACTCTAGGCCATTGTCTGATCTTATAGTTTGGATAGTGGTGTGGAATTGAGTTTCAACCATGTTGACAAAAGCCTTTTGATGTGTAATGCATTACTCTTGCAGGTCAACAAATGTGTCCAAGTGCACCTGCTAAAGTCATCAACTAAGGTAATGAAATACTTGAAGTTGTCATGAGTTGCCACATGATATGGCCCCCATAGATCAACATGAAGTAATTCAAATATTTTGGTAGTTGTATGAGTTTTAGGTGGAAAAGATAGTCTGGTTTGCCTTGCCATAGGACATATATTGCAGGTAAAAGATTGTTTGGGTGAGAACTTTATTGGAATAGAGGATAGACTCTTCATTTTTTAAAATGGAGCATGACCAAGTCTTTGGTGCCACAATAGATCTATGTTACTATTAGCCTTATGAGACATATTAGATGTACAAGATAATTTAGGTAAGGAAGCAGAAGCACTTTCATTATGAATAGTATTGAATACAACTGGAGTAGTGTTCATTACAGATGGTGTTGCATGACATGAAAAAAAAGCCTTTGAAGGATTACAACAACAAGAATGGGAAAACATTGACAGCCTATAGGGAGAACACTATTTGGACTGCTACATTTATCTGAATCCCTTGGAGAAGCAATAGAGCAACTCTTCTGTAGACATCTTGAACAAAGAAGGTAAAGTCCTTCATGCATCTTACCATTCTCCAGAGGCCTCTTCGTTGAAGGGCCCTGCAGAACACAGGATGAATTAGAAAAGGAAACAACACATTTAAGCTGGACTGCTAAGGAATTTACTGAAACCAAGTTATACTTGAATGAAGGGACAAAAAGGACTTTATGCAATGTGATCCTTGAGGAAAATTTTGCAGTTCCAACTTCAGTTACTTTTACTTTATATCCATTAGGTAATCTAACCAACATAGGGTATGACAATATGAGGATATTAGACAGGTGGTTTTTGTTAAAGGTCATGTGATGTGTGGCTCCTGAGTCTAGTATCCATAAATCAGTCTTTGTTTTGAGGACAACCATATGAATGTTTGTCAAAATCAATAGAAGAGTTGCAAGCTATCATACCTGCAAAGTTTGCTGCACCACTAGCAACATGGTTTCCTTTCAACTTCTCCATTACCTAGCTGAAAGTGCTGTAACAAGTTCAAGAGTTGTCCATATTGATCACTGGTAAAACCAAAACTACCACTAGTAGATTCAATGCCAAAGATCCATCAACATCTCCTGCAGTTTGTGTAGTGTCCATCCCAAAAGCATTGGTTGCTATTCCCTTTCCTTTAGCAAACCTATGGGATTGACTAAGGTTGGAGTTGTACTGGGATCTCTGATTTGGAGTATTGTTGTATCTATTTTGTCTATTCCCCTGATTGTTAGTTTGAGAATAACCATGTATCTTATAACATCTGTCTTTGGTGTGCCCTGGCCTTCTGCAGTGTTCACAATAAGGTCTTGATTTGCCATTGTAATTACTAGAAGTGGAAATGTTTGTCCTGAATTGTTGTCCTCCATTTGAGGAACCTGATGAGATAACATTCACAGAAGGAATCATGGATGAATTCATTGAACTTCCTTCTGCAAACATTTGATTACTTGGCTTGAATTCCCTTTGTTTTTTCTCCTGAACTAAACAGGCAAAAGCCTGAGCCATAGATGGCAAGGGATTCATCATCAATATACTCTCTCTAATGATAGTATAAACTTCGTTTAATCCCATGAGAAATTGAATTAGCCTCCTGTCCTGTTCTGCCTTGTGTATATTTTCCTTTCCTCCACAGCTACACACACAACTACATTGATCCTTGGCATTCAGATTGTTTAATTCTTCCCATAACTTCTTCATTCTAGTGTAGTAGACAGTAATATCAAGCACTCCCTGACTCAAATCATTTATTTCCTTTTGGATCTGATACAACTTTGCTCCATTCGTTTGATCATATCTATTTTATAATTCCTTCCACAACTCCATTGCATCACACACATACTCTACACTGTCAGAAATTTCCTTTCCAAGAGACCTCAAGATCCGGAAAATGTTTTCTTTCATACCAAACACACCCTGAATCTATTTCAATGCAACGTTGGTTCAATTTGAATGGGCTACTCAGGAAGATGGTCAAAAGTTTTATATCATCGTTGATAGAACTACCATCAAATTGGAATTCAAATATTACAAAAATCAGTTACCATTATTGCTAAGTAGTCCAGACTCTCCAAAAAATATTGTCTTACCCATGTCGGATCCTTCAAATATAGGAACACACTCGTCGACAAATTAGAAGAGTCCAAGCAAAATATAGATTATCAGTATACAAAATACATTACTTTAGTTCTTTTCCCTAAGAAAAAATGTTATAACACAAAATTTAAAGGGTGTGAAATGTACCTGAAGGACTTAGAATTGAGATATAAATTGATTGACTAATAATTATTCATGAGTTTCAAATATAATAATTTCACATAGGGGTGTTCACAGGTCGGTTTGGATCGATTATTGGTCAAAATCAAAATCAAACCAACTTAATCGGTTTTAAAATTATCAAAACCAAACCAAACCAAATATAATATACATTTATTGGTTTGGTGGTTATCGGTTTCGGTTTGGTTTGGTTTGGTTATTCGGTTATTAACCATACACAAAAATAAAAGAAAAAATTCATTCAAAATGTGAAAAAAGTGACAACAATCCATTCAAAATAAAAAAATAGTTAGAATGACTGAAATTATTGAACTTTCGATTACTGAATTTATTATGATTAAAGCTTTAAATTCACTGTATTGGCTTAGAAGGAAGAGATGTTAACATTCTCAGTCCCACAAAGAATTGTCATAGACACTTTTATACAAACCGTGAACACCCTAAATTTTCACATATGCATCAAGACGCTTAGTAAACAGACAAAGGAGAAATAAAAACAAATGAGAGACAATTATGACTTGTTAAAGAATAAAACGGACTAATATTACCAGTCAAATTCACTTCATCATCGATGCAAACATTAACTGCTCAAAGATCAACATGAAATGTAAACCAAACGACCTTAAATGAACACAAATAAGAAAATGAGAGAATTTCAGCATCATTAAACTGTCTTAGGGAAGTATCATTTCCCTTCTCTTATTATTGGTCCACCAAAACTTATGTGCTATATATTAAATTATTTTGTCATGTAAATTAGCTAAGCAACAAAAGTCCCAATCACAATTTCATTGTTAGCATCTATATCTATCTATCTATATATATATATAATAAAAGAAAAACATAGATAAAGTGATGTGACACCTCTCTATGATATCTATTGTCAGTTATCTTGTTTTTCTACTTTTTTTTTGCTTTTTATTTTTTTTAATTAGTTATTATATTATAAAAGTAAATTACTTAATTTATTACAAATAAATATTTTATTATGGAGGAACATTTACAACAAAAACTCTTCACATTCTTTTTTATTTGTTTGTCTCACTTCTAATCATAAAATGATAATATATTTTTACATTTTAAATATTTTTCTCTTTATATTTTTAATACCCATACTTACTCCTCTTTAATTTTTACTTTTAATAATATTCATAACTCACATAATTTTTATGTTCATAACCTCCAAACTTAAATTTGTAAGTTATGATGTCTTATGTGTAACACCTCGAAAATTTCTAAGCTATGGCTTGAACTATTTTTTATTGGAAAAATTATCTATATACACACTTTTATTTTCCATAATTTTCATTATTCCCTACCATTTTAAAATATTTCCAAAATCCCTTATTTTCCCCAATTCTCAAGTCAGCTAGATACATTATTCTAACATAACAAACTCACGTTCCCCACTCCTATTTTCACTTCTTCAATCTCTCCTTTATTTCACTCCCATAATCTAATCAGTTACTGTCATGACCCGAGCCTACACCCTGGACATGAGCGGCATTCGAGAACCATTGCTGGTCCCCAAGCGAACCCTCATCTTGGCTGGTTACAAGCGGAAAACTAACTCAAACATACAAAAGCTTAAAACTGAAATAAATTCAATAAACTTGAATACTCAACCTTTTTAAAAGTCAGTACAATACTCAAAATAAAAGTAAATACAGAAAATCCTCAACTCTGTCTATCTATGAAGCCTCTACAATTACAGAAGGATATTGGGACAAGACCCACGACATCTCAAAACTACTAACTGTAAGATAAAGGTGAAGTCCTCCGGAATATAACAAGGCTCACAAAAGTTGAGTGGAATATCACATGACCTCAACGAAATGCTTGTTGATGATCCTAAATACCTGTATCTGCATCATAACATGATGCAGGCCAAATGGCTCAGTACATGAAATTTACAAGCATGTAAAGGGAATTCTAAAGCATAGATATAAGCTTGAACTTGATAAAAAAGGAAACATACTTACCTCTTCTCAATTCACTCAACTCAACTCAAACTCCCCTCAAGGATAGGATACTCAACTCAAGATACTCGACTCAAAGATACTCAACTCAAGATACTCAACACAAGATACTCGATTCAAAGATACTCAACTCAAGATACTCAACACAAGATACTCGATTCAAAGATACTCAACTCAAGATACTCAAAGATAAAGCGACAATAAAAGATGTAATATATGGAAAGCTTTTAAAACAATAGATAATAACTCAATTGTATGTAAAAATACAATAATAATTCAATTGTATGAAAATACAATAATAACTCTTATTTCGGAGATTCTCTAACCGACAACCATCACTATGAGCTATGTGATAATACAACATCTCGCTCACGCTGCCAAAACTGTCCTATACCTTGCTGGGGTATAGAACTCCTCAACTAAGTGGATCCACTAGTCTTATGCTAAAAAGAATTAAGGAATCATCTAAAAAGTATGACCCTTTCTACCCACGTTAACTATATGGTTTATGAGGGTTGTGAGTTGTCTGAACTCTCCCCCATATCGGTGCTCAATACTACTCCCAAAATATAACTAGCTCATATGTTTAAAATCATAACTCTTTCTGTGTTTTGAGATTATTACTTAAAATCTTTCTCCAAAAAGAAGTGGTACTCGACTGCGCAAAACTTTTTGGGAAATCTCAGTTTCCTCCTCTTTTAAATGTGAAAATATTTACTCTTGGGACTACTTAGTTCCCATATATCATTTTAAAGAAAATAAACTCAACTCTACTCTTTCTCAACTCAAGTGCTCAAGTCTTAAAACAAGTTTAGAAAAATTTGTAAAAGACTTCTCAAAATAAACTTCATGCCAAATTATAAACGTGCACGACTCAATTCAAGGTTTTCAATAACCATACATAGAATTCAATACTCGAGACTCAACAACTCAGAACTCAAGAAATTCAATGGTAATACTCGTTTCAAGAATGCCTGACTCTGAGGGTTCATGCAAAATTATGGGCATGAACTACTAAACTTAAGGACTCAAAGATACTTCTCATCTCCAGACTGCTCGACTTATAGAGTTCATGCAGAATTATGGGCATGAACTACTCAACTCAATGACTTCATGGGTAACATGTAATAGTCCCATGATTAGGAATATAATCTCAAAAGGGTTAGGAAATCGATGCTCAAGACTTAGAACTTGAAGATACTACTCCTCTCAAAGATGCTCAGTTTCCGAAGTTCATGAGGAATTTATGGGCAGGAAAGACTCGAATCGAGGGTCTACATAACAATCTGGAACTCATTTATACGGCTCTTCTCATTCTCATGCTTAATTCCTTAAAACTCTGTTTAAGAACTCAAGTGTTGGCTTTAAACAAAAGCTTTTCAAAATTTATAACTCAAAATAGGGTTCATGCTCAAAAATAGACATGAACAAATCAACTCTAGGATCTCAATAACAATATAGAAACTCAATAATTAGGAATAGAGTTTTTGAAAGAAACATGAACTCAAGAACTCAAAATTAACTTATCTCAAGAATACTAAAATCTAGGAAAATAATCCTAGATTACTCTTTTACTGATCTGAAAGTAGATGTAAGGCATGAGGACGAACTAGTCCAACACTATGATAGCCTTACATACATGGAAGAACAAGGTTCTTGAAGAATATTGAAGAAAAACTTGATTAGAAGCCTTGAAACCCTAGCTTGAAGAACAAAAATCAAGAAAACCTTTCTTGAGATTTCTTGAATTAGTTTCTTGAAATCTCTATGGCCAAGAATTATGATTTTCATTAGTGATTCATAATTGAAGAAGAATCTTGAAAGAGATTGAAAGTATCTTGAAAAAGTTTGAAAGAATTTTGAATGGAGTCTTTTACTTTGATTTTTCCTTAGGGGTTTTCCCTAGGGTTTGAGAGAGAAGAGAATGATGGGTTAAAAGATGAAAATCTGATTGTTTTGAGCCTTATATCAGTCAAGAAATTCGCAACTCTCACCTCAAGAACTCAACAAGAACTTCATTATCAAAGAACGAAGCACAAAACCTCAAGAACTCAACATACTCAATCTCATGGATGAAATTCGTAAAAGAAACACATGATTAGCGTGTGAGCGAACAAACCCAACGCTATCGAAGCTTACATATCTCAAAAGAACTAGGTTCTTGGTGAAATCTTGAATTTCTTGAACTAATGCTTGAAACTTTGAACTTTTTCTCCTCTTGAATCTTCTCTCTAAAATCCTAAATGCTTTGGAGATGAATGAAACTGATTCTAATCAGTTTAGACTCCTAAAACCTAACTAAAAATATTTAAATTCGATTGGGTAAGGAAAATACCAAAATACCCTTCATATTTTTGGGTAACTTTCCTTATTTGGACAACCCAACTTCAAACGGGCATATCTCCCTCATACTAGCTCAAAAATTAGCAAACTCAGTGGCGTTGGAAAGAGGACTCAGAGATCTTTCATGTTATATCTTATGAGCCACTTAGTTCATCTTGTAGTGAAAGTTTGGTCATTTGAAGTTGGCACAAAATTTAAAAGAGCTAAGGAATGACTTGAATGAATTCTCTTTAATTCTTTTCTGGAACTCAAGGTGCTATATCTAGTAACCTGACCTTAATACTTGATAAAATTTAATTTTCTTGGTAAAATCCTACTCATAGCGAAGAAAGGTTCGAGTCTTAGTTCAAATTTTTTTTGGGGTGTTACAGTTACATCCTTCATCCCAATTTAAATTTCAAAAGGTTTGTCTCTCTAATCAATCAATTTCAAATCAATGAATAGATAGTTTTCATCTTCTTCATTCTCATGTTCTTCGATTTTTTTTTTGAAGTTTTCATCTTCTCCATCTAATAATGATCGAATTAAACTCATATAAGATTAACAATATTAGTGCTTTGGAGAACGACGTCACTCTGCCATTGGTGATTTCAGTCCTTACTATTAGTCTTATTTTTCAGTCGAGGTGAATTTTTCTGATTTATTTTTGGTGTAGGTGTACTTGGATGTTCTACCAATGGTACTAAAGAGTCAGAAAAGATGGATGATCAATCCAAGATAAACAATATTAGTTCATCAAGTTGTACGGAATATCAGATACAAATTTTTGGTAAATGTTTGATATTGCCCTTTGTTAATTATTTCAAAAATCTGATATATTAATGAAAAAGTGTTATCATAAGTTAAATGTACTATATAGATACATAAAATCCTAATATTGTTCTCGTTTTGAATAGGTGCTACGAGTGTATCAAGATGTATCAGGTTATAAAGTTCACGTTGTAGAATGAGTTGTTATATGCAAAAAGTTGTATCATATACAATATATATAGTTCTACTTGATACATTAATATTACATAATGAGTATATGAAGTTATAATTAGTATCAGATATAATTTTTGATACATTTGCACTTTATCACGTTGTAATGCATATCAGATACATTTTTATATCACTATATATCAGATACACAATTAAGATACTTTATAATTTCAATTATGTATCATATACTTAACTTTTAATAAGTATCAGATTCAAAAATTTATTGAAATGTATTAGATTCACACATAAGATACGTTACAATTTACTCATTTAATTGTTTGTCATTTCATTCAGATTACCTTCGTACATGATATACAACCATATTATGAAAAAAGGGTACTGAAAAAGTTAAGGCAGCATACGCTAGTGAAAATGAGGATCCACCAAGGCCTAATATTCAATTCACAGCACCAGCTCAAGACGATTTGGTTAATGTTGAGTAGAGATTATCTATCAATTGTTAGACACTTTTTATAGTGTTATTATTTTTGAGATACATTAACTCTAGTTTTAGAGTTTTTTTGTTTTTACTGTTTTAAGATACTGATACTTAAGTTTTAGAGTATTTCTTAAAAAAATTATTTATTTTGACCTTGACTTTCATTATTTTTAGTTGTTATTTACAGTATGTATTGCCGTACACATTTGTCTTATATAAACTTATACAAAATTTGGATAAAACTAAGTATCAGATTCATTAATGTATAAACACACAACATTATTTCTTCTCATTAGTTTTAGTTAGTTGCTGATACATTTTGATACCTAACCAATGGAATGTGATTTATAACTTGATTGCTGATTCAATTATGTATTTACTTGATAACTTAGTTCTAGTTAGTTGCTTATTCATTCATGCTGATACATTGGATAATTAGTTGTAGTTAATTCCTGATTCATTGATGTATCTAATTGATAAATAAATTCTTACTTATTGTGATACATTTATAGATACACTTTATTTCATTTTACATACTACTTTTTTTTCACAACCTTATTGTATCAAATACATCATTTTCAACTAGATTGTGATACATTATATGAAAATGTATCTAAACCATATTGAGTGGTCCAAGTCAATGATGAGGCAAAGCAGTTCCTTGACTTTGTCAACCGAGTCAGTAGAACGCTTACAAAGGGTAGAAAGCAGACAGATGTCATCGAATCGTATGTGAACAAATTCCAAAAATCCGCTCTTAGAGTTCGAGAATCCAAGAGCTGGCAAGTTAGCTAGCGAACCAAGGGGACTACAGTCTTGACCTCCGATCGAGTTAAGAACACGAGTAGATAGGCGGTTAGGGGGGAGAGGGTCGGCTGGGCCTGCCTTTCAATCAATCTATGGCCGCTCAGTGCCGCGATTGGTGCGAGTTGTAAGGAGTCTTGCTCTCGAGTCAAGCTGGGGCTCTCCGCAAACACTATCTCTGTACATTATTATCAAATAACTACGGATACATTATTTTAAAAAGGTATATGTAACATAATGTGTTACAAAAACGAATACAAGGTTGACAATCTTAACATTTCAATTTTTTGTATTAGAATTTCACCAACTAATAGTAAATTGTAATGTTTTATTGAAGTAAAAGTGGAAAAAGTAAAAAACTGAAAACCTATAATCTCAAAATAATGTATTTGAAACATAACAATAGTCCTAAAAAGGAGTTTATCAATCTTCTTTTGGAAAAAAGTACAAGTTCTTCGGTTGTGACCTTCTTGTCCACAACAATTTGTGTTTATACTTATCTTTTCATCTGGATTTTTTTTTTATTTTCCTTGGTCGTCTAAGCATCTTTTTGTACCAGGTGGTAAGATAATTTCTTCCAAAACATATTCTGGTACTGACCATTCGTCCTTATCCGGCATTGGAACCATTGGAAGTTCATACGTGTTTGCTAATGCAACTGATTTGTAGTAATCAGAGCAGTAGGGATGTATCTCTGTAATATTTTTGCTCTTCACAACAACAATTGCATGCACACAAGGTATCTCGTCATGCTGAAATTTCCCACAGTTACACATTTTTCTCTCAAGGCAAACAATGTATCTTCTCCCACCTTCATACACAAAATAAATAAATTTAGACGATAGAACAACCTGCGCACATTTGAAAGTTAGAGATACATCACATATCAATTAATTCAATTTAAGATATACAATAGTTTATATATTGATACATACCTTCATATATTGATTAAGAAATTCATATACTGATACATAAAAAAAAGAAATTAATATGTATATGATACGTTATAGTCACAACACACTGACTCACATCTATAAAATTCCTTTACATCTACATCAAACTAGAATTGAACCAAGTTGAAATTAGTAATGCATTATGATTTATATATGCATATACAAATTCAAAAATCAAAAAAGAAATCCACATGTATATGATACTTTATATTAATTGTGCAGTAACTCACAAATTTGCAAACCCATAACATATACATCAAAGTTTTAATGTATTAAGTTCTAACCAGTAACGTATCATGACTTATCAATCAATATACAAATTTATGAATGAAAAAATAGTGATTAAAACACAAGAATATATGTTGTATACCTTTTGTTAGCAGATCTTTTAACTCGAAAATTGAAGCTATGACAAATAAGCATAACTATTTTTCCCCAAGCTAATTCTAAAATAACAACTTTCAATTGTCTTCATATTTGAGATCTGCCATCAAACAATAGTAAGCAACCACCAGCACAAAAATAAAGCAATGAAGAATGTTGACAAAGAAACCCAGGTCCTGGTCGTCAATCATAGTGAGATTTTTGTAGAATTCGAAGAACCCAAAGGCTACGATCTTCAATTTTTTCTTTCTTCGAGAGTGTTAGTAAGAAAACGAAATGTTCATTATGTAACTTATCAAATTTTCAACAAAAGTTTTGAATCCTTCTCGAAAGTTTCTTCGTTGAAACAGGGACAAAGATGAACAAAGATGTTGAGTTTTGAATTTTGAATTGGTTTGTTATTTTAGGATTTACTTTTCTCTGATTGACACAGTAAAGAGGAACTGAATAATGTAAATTAAGGGATTTTAATTTGATTTTCTGTTTTGTTTCCCTTTTTAAGCCCAACAACCAAATATAATGTATCATAATTAATTTATCCGGAAAACCAATTATGTATCCGAATGACTGATATTTTAAGGGATTTTTGTAAACTAGAAAAAAAGTAGGGATAGTTAGGTTTTGCACTATGAGATTTATGTAAGTTATACTTCTTTATTTACATGTAGAATTAAATCGGGTAGTTATTAAATTGCACATATGCATAAAGGTAAATTCTTTAGTGTGAGAATGATTTTGGATATCAATCAAGGTCACTAGAATATCCTAGTACAAAGTCGAGTTGAAAGTTTTCTTACCTATTAAGTTTTGATTAAGATTCTACTTGGATCAAATTTAAACGACCATATCTCTTAGAATATAAAGAGTTACATGGCCCATAACCTATTAAATTAAAGGTATCTAAATTTTCTTTCCAATAATACCTATTTCGCAACAATGTGAGTTCAGAGTAAAAAGTTATGACCATTTTAGTAACCTGATACAATGCAGTGACAAATTAGCCGCAGGGAAAACATTAAAAAGGGTCATTTTGTCTTTTTACATCTAAGAAAACCCTAAACGAATTTCTTAACTAATTAATGGTCCAATCAATCATATTTTCATCTATTACGTCACGACCTGAGTCTACACCCTGTATGTGGTCGGCACTCGAGAATCATTGCTGGTCCCCAAGTGAACCCTCATCCTGACTAACTACAAGTGGAAGACTAACTCAAGCATATATAAACTTAAAACTGAATTAAATTCCTTGAACTCAGATGCTCAACTTTAAAAAGTCTGAATAATACTTAACAGATAAACTCATAGTTTTGTAAATCAACTCAAAAGAAGGTAAATATTGAAAAACTACTCAACTATGTCTATCTATGAAGCCTTTACTATTACAGAAGGATATCGAGACAAGACACACGACATCTCAAAACTTCTAACTATAAGGTAGTGGTGAAGTCCTTTGAAATATAAGAAGGCTCACCAAACCTCACTGGAATGTCAACTGATCTCAACGAAATGCCTGTTGATGATACTGAGTACCTGTATCAACATCATAAAACAATGCAGGTCGAATGACATCAGTAAATTGAACGTATGAGCATATAAGGGGAACTTTTGACATAAATATAAGCTTGAACTGATAAAAGGAAAATATACTTACCTCGTCTCAACTCAACTCAACTCAAGAATACTCAGCTCAACTCAAGAATATTCAAAACTCAACTGAAGAATACTCAACTAAACTCAACTTGAAAATAATGATAATAGCATGCAATAAATAAGATTTGTAAACAGTAGACCAGAACTCAAAAATATATAAAAATACAATAATAGACTCTTTACTCTTATTTAGGAGATTCTCTAACCGACAATCATCACTATGAGATATGTGATGATACAATGTCTCGCTTACGCTGCCAGAACTGTCCTATACTTTGCCGGGGTATAGGAAATCCTCAACTAAGTGGATCCACTATGCTATGCTTAAAATAAATAAGGAATCATCTAAAAGGTATGATATTTTAACCATATTGGCATACATAGTTTATGAGGATTTTGAGTTGTCTGAACTTATCCCCATATCGGTGCTCAATACTACTTCCAATAATATATACCTTATGCTCATAAGTTTAAAAAATATAACTCTTCATCTGGTTTGAGATAATTGCTCAACTACCCTCTTAAAAGATGTAACTGCTCAAAAATATCTTCGAACTCATAAACTCTTTTTAGAAATAAAATTTTCTTTTTTCTCAATGTAAATATGATACATTTGGGAATACTTACTTCCCTTATACTCAACTCTATTCATATTTCAAAGCTCTTTCTCAAAGCTCTTTTTTTCTTCCTCAAAACTCAGTTTGTAAAACTCATAATTGGTTTTCACAGACTTCTCAAAACTTGTAACTCAAAATAGGGTTCATGTTGAAATATAGACATGAAAGAAACAACTCAAGGACCTCAATGACTTTATAGAACACAATACTCAGAACTCAAGAATTTGGAACTTAGGACTCAACGATACTAGTCCTCTCAGGAATATCAATTCATAAAGTTCATACAGAATTATAGGCATGAACAATTCGACTTTGGGATCTCAATAACAATATAAAACTTATGAGTACAACTCTTCTCATTCTCATACTTATTTACTCAAGTCTTAAAACAAGTTATAAGTAATTGTAGAAGACTTCTAAAAAAAACTCAATAGGACTTGTAGACCTTCAATTTGATACCTCATGGGCCACCTAACTCATTCTGTGTTGAAAATTATGGTTATTTGAAGTTTACCCAAGAATAAACTCATAGAGAAACTCAATTGGAAGGAAAGTTTCCAACTCAACTTTATGCTAGGGAATTTTAGCGACCTTAACATCTAAGAAAATTTAGAATCACTCGGTACAAATCTTATTCACCATAAAGAATGACTCGAATCTTAACTTAGAAATTTTTGGAATGTTACATCTTAGTCCAACATTCTTTTCCCTCTCTAACCCTAAGGAAAAACCCTACGTAAAAAATCAAAGTAGAAGAGTTCCATTCAAGATTCTTTCAATATTTTCAATATTCTTCTTCAAGGTAAGTTCTTCTCCAAGAAGTCCATTCTTTCCAACTCAAATTCCTCCATACAATTTTGAATTACTAATAAAAATCATAGTTCTTGGTCATAGAGATTTCAAGAAACTAAATCAAGAATCTCAAGAAAGGTTTTCTTGATTTTTCTTCGTCAAGGTAGGGTTTCAAGGCTTCTAATCAAGTTCTTCTTCAAGAACCTTGTTCTTCCAGGTACGTAAGGCAATCATAGTATTAGACTAGTTCTTCCTCATGCCCTACATCTACTTTCACATTAGTAAAAGAGTAATCTAGGTTCCTATCCCTAAATTTGAGTATTTTGATGAGTTGATTTTGAGTTCTTGAGTTCCTGATTCTTTTTGAAATTCTATTCCTAATTATTGAATTGCTATATGTTTTGAATTAAGATTATTGAGTAGATTCTTTCATGTCTATATTTCAGCATGAACTCTATGAATTGAGTATTTTTGAGATGAGTAGTATCATTGAGTTCTGAGTATTGAGTTTTTTATATTGTTATTGAGATTTTTGAGCTGATTTGTTCATGTCTATATTTCAGCATGAACCCTATTTTGAGTTATAATTTTTGAGAATCTTTTAAAGTAAACATTTTTGTCTTAAACTAGTTTTCTGAGAAAGCAAAGATGAGTTTTGAGAAAGAGTTTTAAAACATGATTAGTGTGACAGTCGAGTATGTCATCAATGTTTATATAGTATGGTATCAAGATATGCCATGAATGTTTATGTAGTATGACTTCCCAAATCATCAATGATCAGATCACAATATGATTTTTGATATAGTTTTGAGAGAGAGTTTTCAAATATGAATTGAGTAAGAGTATAATGGAGCTAAGTATTCCCAATGGTATCATTATTTACATTGAGAAAAGAGAAACTTTAATTTCTAAATGAGTTAATGAGTTTAGAGATATTTCAGCGTAGTTACCTCTTTTAAGAGGTTACCTTGAGTAATCACCTCAAAACTGAGAAAGAGTATGTGTTATACACTTGAGCATGAGTATATTATTGGGAGTAATATTAAGCACCTATATGAGGATGAGTTCAGACAACTCAAAATCCTCATAAATAATGTCTTGCCAAAATGGGTACAAGATCATACTCTTTAGATGAATCCTTATTACTTAATGGATCCACTTAGTTGAGAGGTTCTATACCCTGGCACTGTGTAGGACTGTTCTGCGAGCGTGGGCGAGACATTGTATCATTACGTAGCTCATAGTGATGGTTGTCAGTTAGTGAATCTCTCAAATAGAGTTTAAAGTATATTTTTATTATATCACTTAATATGTCGAGTTTAGAGATGAGTAAGTATTTTGTAAAGTTTTAATGGTTTCACTCTTTTATTTGTTTACATTCAATTCAATATATATCTATATCTATTGAAGTCCTTTCATTCAATTTTTTGTTATTAAGCTATATTACATACTCGTACATTCAATGTACTCATGCCATTCGACCTGCATCTTTTAATGATGCAAATACCGATTCATAAGATCCTCAACAAGAGTCTATTGAGATCACTTCATTTGCTCATCAGCTTTTGAGTAAGACCTCCTTGCTTCCAGAGGACTCCAATTTTATGAGTTGTTAGTATTAGTAGTATTTTAAGTAGTCGTGGATCTTGTCCCGACACTCATCTATTTGTAGTAGAGGCTTGATAGATAGACAGTTTTGGAGAGTCTTGCAGATTTAGAGATTTAATACACTGTTGATTTACTATTTCTTTTAGTTTGATGTTTATGTATGCTCGAGTTAGTCTTCTTGTTGTAGTCATATAGGATGAGGGTTCGCTTGGGGACTAACAATGGCTTTCGAGTGACATCCATGTTCAGGGTGTAGGCTCGGTTCGGGACAAATTTGTTATCAGAGCACAGAGTTTAAGTGTCCTAGCGTGTCTATAAAGGTGTGTAAGTAGGATCATATATATTGTTGTGAGGGCCCTACTACTATAAATGAGGGACTACAAACATTTAGAAAAAGTTTTCCTTCTTTCATACTAAATTGTGCAATAAAACTGTGTCATAAATAATTTATTCTAACTCATGTGTTTCTCAAATCCATTCGACTACCCCTTATACTCAAGGTAGTTGGAAAGCAAAGCTAGTTCTTTATCGATGAATTACTCTTAGAAAAAATCATTAGACAGTCATGAGATTGTAGATGGGCTTAAGACAAGCCTGTGAGTGAGCTTAAGTGTTGAGATTCAAAAGAATGCACTCTTATTCATATGAATCATACGTTCGAGTTAAAATTGAGATATACTCCCATACTCTCTTCTCTAAAACTTATTTAATTTGAAACCATTATGAGGAAGTGTGATTTAGAGCTTGGACAATATTTTCACCCAAAAAGATAATATGAGTTACGCTGTTATAAGCAGTGGTAGTAAAAGTGCAGAGTTAAAAGAATACATGCAAAGGTATAATAATCTAAGAAAGAAATATAGTGACGAGGCAAATTATGTTTTTGCAGTTATGTACCCAGTACGTTATTAATAAGGAGTTTTTCCTTATGGGAAGACTAAGAAGTGATGATTTTGAGTAGATTTCATGGTAGATGGTAGAGTAAGAGTTACTAGTATGGAAATTAGAAGGGAGTTTATGTAAATGTAACATTGTGTTAGTGAAGGCCAAGTATAGGTGTTGAATAAAAGAGTAGAGTATTCATAAGGTGATAATTCTAAGCTAGGCTTATGATTTTTAGGGGACAAACCATGATATTTAGAGGATTATAGAACTAATTAAGTAATGATGTATAGTGAATGGGTAAATAGTACTTAAGTTGTGAAATGGAATGTGACGGTAAACTATAAATATGTAGACTGAGAGATAAAGATTGATTACTTGTCATGAGGTCTTAGTGGGTGAGTGTTTCTTAATTTTACCTAGTAATCATACGTTAGTATAGTATGTGAGCGATTATATTGATATCTGTGTTTAGTACTAGACATTAAGCTTGAATTTGAGTTGAGTGTTGTGATAAAAAAATAGATGGCAACATGAGTGTGATGATGTTAGTTTTGATATCTGATCTGGTAGATTTGACATAGAGTAGGTGAAGAATTATGATGTTAGTTGCAATGAATGTGAGTAGCACAAGTGTGGTATTATGACCCTTAGATGAGAGAAATGAAGTATGGCTAAGTCATTATATTAGAAAGAGCATTAAGAGGTGTACCCTAGATCACATGTAGTCGGACGAGGTTCTAATTAAGTTTATGATATTTTTATATGTGCCTAGATAGTATGATTGAGTTATCAATGCGGATTAGACTGATGTAAGATTATTTGTTACCCTTAACAGTTTGATAAGGACTATACATAACCAATGATCAACCTTTTAAATATAGTTAAAGTTTCTTCCCATTAGGTTTATATGAACTTAGAAAGACGGTATTAGTGGGATAAGAATCAGAAGTCAGACTATTAAGAGTTAGATTAAGAAGCTTTATAAGTCAATGGCAAGAGGTTAATAGAAGCATCTTAGAAAGAAATGCTATAAGGAATCTTAGTATTTACACTTGAAGGGTTCTGTAAACATGGGATTAGCATGTCTTGAGTATTAGAGTAAAACAAATATAGACTAATTTAGAGATGATGGAATAGATTCATAGCTTTAAAGCCTCGACTTCAGACCTAAGGGGGAGATGATAAGATGATAAATCAAGTCTAGTATTAAGAATCATATAGTGATGTGTTCAGAAAGAGGTATAGTGTTATATTAATCCATTCATATTCTAGCGTATTCCTCAAAGTTCAGTCATTACAACATCCTGATGATGTTTCTGATATTAGAATTGTGTTTGTGACCTATGTTCATATACTAAAGATATATTCACATCTATGCTCAATTCCTAATAAGAGAGGTAAAGACTTTGACCCATTGATCTTAATCTTACTCCATCAAATTTTGAATATCAGCCTAATGATATGAACCTATTCATATAAGCACTCATGTCTCATAGTACACTTATTCTCGCAAATTCATGATTTATTCTCAATGGATAGCAACATAATGTTATGTCTTTCATATTCTTACATCAGATTTATCGAATGACTCGTGCTTATGATCTTCGCTCTAAGCTTTTTCAATGATCCCTTTTCAGTTATGTTAGTGATGGTGATGATGAGTGGTATTCCTAAAGAGAAGGATGGAAAGTGTTGTCAAACTTGGAAGCTATCAGTCTATCGCTTATGTCATAGTAGCTCTATCTTGTTTCATGTCAAATAATTTCAGAAAGAGTGTGACTATGTTCAAACTCATATCATTTATTACTTATGTGCTCTAGTCCAGTTTCAAAACTCTGATTATGAATCAGTTCTGCCTATATTAGTGGACAAGTTCACAAGTCAAGAGAGATAATGATAGTAACTCCTTTCCCTTCCATGCTCAGTTAGCCATCATTTGAGGACAAATTATCCCAAGTGGGAGATATTGTAACAGCCTGAAAATTTCTAAGCTAAGGCCCGAACTATTCTTTATTTACATGTAAAATTAAACCGGGTGGTTCTTATATTGTCCATATGTGTAAAGGTAAATTCTTTAGTGTGACAATGATTTTAGATATCAATTAAGGTCACTAGAATCCCCTAGTACAAAGTTTAGTTGAAAGTTTCCTTACCGATTAAGTTTTGATGTTAGATTCTACTTGGGTCAGCTTCAAATGACCATATCTTTTAGAAAATAAAGAGTTTCGTGGCCTATAACCTATCAAATTAAAGGCATGTGAATTTTCTTTCCAACAATAGCCATTTCGCAACAATCCGATTTCCAAGTAAAAATTTATGACCATTTTAGTAACTTGATACATTGCAGTGATGAAATAAACGATGAGAAGACATTAAAAGGAGTCGTTTTGTAATCTTTTTACCTCTAAGAAAACTCTAAAACAAATTTCTTGACTAATTAAATGCCAAAATTGTAACACCCCATAATTTTTTTGCGAACTAAGACTCGAACCATCCTTCGTTGTGAGTAAGACTTTACCGAGGATTTTAAAATTTCTCGAGTGCTAAGGTCACTAGAGTAGCACCTTGAGTTCCAAGAGGAGCTAAAGAGAGCTCATTCCAGTAATTCCTATGTTCTTCTAAGTTTTGGGTCAACTTCAAACGACCATAACTTTCTGTATAGAATGAGTTAGGTGGCCTATAAGATATCAAATAAAAGGTCTTTGAATTATCTTTCCAACGCCACCAAGTTTGCTAAGTTTCGAGGTCGGATGAGTGAGATATGCCCTTTTGAAGTCAGGCTACCAAAATAAGGAAAGTTACCCAAAAATAGTGAGGGGTATTTTGGTCTTTTCCTTACCCAATCAGATTTAATTCGTTTTAGTAAGGTTTTAGGGGCTAATCTGATTAGGTTCAGTTTTATAATCCTAATAAACACCTAGGGTTTTAGTGGAGAGTTCAATAAGAGAAAAGAAGAGAAAAGAGGAGAAAAGAGGAAAATATCAAGGCGTTCGTCGAGGTTCTTACATTTTGTTGCGGATTTTTGCCATGGGTTTAATCCCTAAGAAGTATGTCAGTTTCCAGAGTGTTGGGTTCGTTCACCCACACGCCAATCATGTTAATTTTAGCGTTAAATTCATTCTAGAAAGTTGAAGGTTTGATGTTCTTGAATTATGTTCTTGAAATTGGCTTTTGTTCTTGAGTTAAGATGAGATTAATGAGTTCTTGAGGAAATCGTTTCGAGTTTAGAGTTGTGTTTGATTAGATTCTTGTGTACATGTATTGGATACCTGAAGCTAAAGAGAAATTGAGAAAAGGAATCGAATCTAGGCGAATTGGGGTTAGAAAATGAGGAAGAAAAAGTCGGACAAAAAATAGGTACAAAGTTCACGTCGCGGACCTATTCCTTCAAAGTGAACTTTTTCCTCTTTGCATCACGGAGAGATCGCGGACCCCACTGTCACAAAAATTATTTTGACCAAATATTAAAATGCATCTCCGCATCTTGAACTTTCTCCCCAAACAATGTTTTTCAACCATTTCTCATGATTAACTATCTAAAACACTTTTAATCATCATGATATCTTTCCTATCACAAATCATAACCTTGAATTCATAATTCAAATTCAAGGTAGAGCTAAGAGTGAAATCTTGAGAGTTCTTTCGAACATTTTGAGAAAGTCCCTTTGAGTCTTTTGAGGAGACTTTTACAATTTCTATTAACTTGTTTCAAGACTTAAGCAAGTGAATATAAGAAGGAGACTATATTCATGACTCCACTTTATCTTCACGATATCCTTCATATCATGAACCATAACTCTTGAATTCATAATTCACATTCAAGAGAGAGTTAAGAGTAGTGTTCAAGAAAGCTTTTGAGTTCAATTGTGAATCCTTTGAGATCAACTATCGATTTGAACTAAGTTTTGAGAAAGTAAGTATAAGAATGGAAAGAGTTGTATACATGAGTTCCATGTTGTTATGTAGACCCTCTAGTCGAGTCGTTCATGCCCATAAATTCCGCATGAACTCCATAAGTTAGTATCTTTAAGTTCTAAGTCTTGAGTATTGAGTTCATAATCCTTTTGAGATTATAGTCCTAATCATGGGACTATTACATGTTACCCATGAAGTCGTTGAGTTAAGTAGTTCATGCCCATAACTCCGCATGAACCCTATAAGTTGAGCAATCTTGCGATGAGAAGTATCTTTGAGTCCTTGAGTTGGGTGGTTCATGCTCATAATTCCGCATGAACCCTCTGAGTTGAGCGTTCTTGAAATGAGTAGTATCATTGAAGTTATTGAGTTATATCTATGGTTATTGAAAACCTTGAATTGAGTCATTCACATCCATAATTCGGCATGAACTCTATTTTAAAAAGTCTTTTGCAAATGCTTTAAACTAGTTTTAAGATTTGAGTTTTGAGTTGAGTAAAGAGTAAAGAGTGAAGTTCATTTCTTCAAAAGAGTATATGGGGACTATGTATTCCTAAAGAGTAAATGTTTTCACATTTAAACAAGAAAGGAAACACCGATTTCCAACAGAGCCTTTGAGCTAGTTTTTTTTAGTAAAGAGTCAATGTTTTCACATTTAAACAAGAAAGGAAACACCTATTTCCAACAAACCCTTTGAGCTAGTTTTTCAGTAAAGAGTAAATGCTTTCACATCTAAGCAAGAGAGCAAACACTGATTTCCTAGAGAGCCTTTGGGCTAATTTTTGAGTAATTATCTCAAACCACAGAAAGAATTATGTTTTTAAACATATGTGCTAGTTATATTTTGGGAGTAATATTGAGCACCGATATGGGGGAGATTTTAGACAACTCACACCCCCCCCCCCAAAACTATGTAGCCAATGTGGGTAGAAAAGGGTCATACATTTTAGATGATTCCTTAGTGATTTTTAGCATAGACTAGTGGATCCACTTAGTAGATAGGTTTTATACCCCCAACAAGGTATAGGACGACACTGGTAGTGTGAGGCAAAACGTTGTATCATCACATAGATCATACATGATAGTTGTTGGTTAGAGAAATTCCCATAGAGATATTTTGTATTCTTATATAAACATAGTTTATTTTGTATTTTCATATACAAACAAATGTTAATTTGTATCCTTGCGTACAAACTGAGTGACTATTGTTTTTTTCAATACATTGAGTTGTTTTGTACCGTTTTAAAAGCTTTCCATATATTCCATCTGTATTGTTGCTTTATATTGAGTTGAGTATCCAGAGTTGAGTATACAAAGTTGAGTATCCAGAGTTTAGTACCTAGAGTCGAGTACCCAGAGTCGAGTATCTGATAATTGAGTTGAGCCTTATTTCTCTAAGTTGAATATCTTATTATTCAGTTGAGCCTTATTTTTCTGAGTTGAATATCTTATTGTTGAGTTGAGCCTTATTTCACTTAGTTGAATATCTTATCATTGAGTTGAGCCCTATTTTCTCTTAGTTGAGTTGAACTGTGTTTTCTTGAGTTGAGTGAGTTGAGAAAAGGTAAGTATGTTTTGTTTTTATCAAGTTCAAGCTTATGTTATGCCTCATAATTCCCCTTACATGCTCGTACATTTCATGTACTGAGACATTTGGCCTGCATCATTTCATGATGAAAATACAGGTATTCAGGATCATCAACAGGTGCTTCGTTGATACCACATGCAGTTCGAGTTAGCTATGGTGAGCCTCCTTGCTTTCGGAGGGTTCCACTTGTACTTTTAGTTATATCAGTTGTTAGGATGTCATGGGTCTTGTCCCGACTTCCATCTTTGTCAGTTAAAGGCTTCATAGATAGACAATAGAGTTTTAGAAGTTTGTTCATTTATTTTGTTAAATGTTTTAAAGACTTAAGTGCCTCTTTTATGACGAGTTGAATATATTATTTTTATTCTAAGTTGTTCATTTGAGTTAAAGCTTTGTATTTGAGTTTCATGAATTTGATTCAGTTTTTAAGCTTTGTATGCTTGAGTTAGTCTTCTGCTTATAGTCAGCCAAGATGGGGGTTCGTTTGGGGATCAGAAATGGTTCTCGAGTGCCAGCCACGTCCTAGGTGTAGGCTCAAGTCATGACAAAATTAATCAGATTTTAATCTCTTAGTCCAACATTCTCTTCTCTCTAAAACCCTAAGGCAAAATCCTAAGAAAAAAAGTCAAAGTAGAAAACTTGCATTCAAGATTCTTCCAATCTTTTTTAATATTCTTCTTCAAGGTAAGCCCTTCTCTGAGAATTCCATTCTTTCCAACTCAAATTTCTCCATACAATTATGAATCACTAATGAAAATCATAATTCTTGTCCATAGAGATTTAAAGAAACTAATACAAGAATCTCAAGAAAGGTATTCTTGATTGTTCTCCTTAAATCTAGGGTTTCCAAGCTTCTAATCAAGTTCTTCTTAAAGATTCTTCAAGAACCTTGTTCATCCATGTATGTAAGACTATCATAGAGTTGAACTAGTTTGTCCTCACGCCGTACATCTACTTTCAAATTAGTAAAACTGTAATCTAGGTTATTATCCCTAGATTTGAGTATTCTTGAGATGAGTTGATTTTGAGTTCTTGAGTTCCTGATTCTTTTTAAAATTCTATTCCTAATTATTGAATTTCCATATGTTATGCATTAAGATTCTTGAGTAGTTTCGTCCATGTCTATATTTAAGCATGTACCCTATGAATTGAGTATTTTTGAGATGAGTAGTATCAATGAGTTTTCAGTTCTTGAGTTCCGAGTATTGAGTTTTCTATATTGTTATTGAGATTCTTGAGTTGATTTGTTCATGTTTAAATTTCAGCATGAACCCTATTTTGATTTATAATTTTTGAGATCTTTTAAAGTAAACATTTTTGTCTTAAATTGTTTTTCTGAGAAAGCAAAGATGAGTTTCAAGAAAGAGTTTTAAAACATGATTAGTTTGATAGTCGAGTATGTCAACAATGTTTAAGCAATATGGTATCTAGAGATGCCATGAGTGTTTATGCAATATGACTTTCCAAGTCGTCAATGATCATATCACAATATGGTTTTTGATATAGTTTTGAGAAAGAGTTTTCAAATATGAATTGAGTGGGAGTATAAGGGAACTAAGTATTCCCAAAGGTATCTGTTTTTACATCAAGACAAATGAAACTTTAATTGCTAAATGAGTTAATGACTTCAGAGATATTTCAGAGTATATACCTCTTTTAAGAGGTTATTTTGAGTAATTACCTCAAAACAGAGAAAGAATATGTTTTATACATTTGAGCAAAAGTATATTATTGGTAGTAGTATTGTGCACTGATATGGGAATGACTTCAGACAACTCAAAATCCTCATAAACGATGTCTTGCCAAAATGGGTACAAGATCATACTTTTTAGATGAATCCTAATTGCTTAGTGGATCCACTTAGTTGAGTGGTTCTACATCTCGACACGGTATAGAATAGCTCTGGCAGCATGGGAGAGATATTGTATCATCACGTCGCTCATAGTGATGGTTGTTAGTTAGAGAATCTCCCAAATAAAGCTAAAAGTATAATTTTATTATATCACTTAATATGTCTGTCATGACCCGAGCCTACACTCTGGACGTGGCCGACACTTAAAAACCATTGTTGATCCACAAGCGAACCCTCATCTTGGCTGACTACAAGCGGAAGACTAACTTGAGCACACATAAGCATCAAATTGAAAGAAACGTTTAAAAACACTTTATTAAATCTCAAAACTTTGCTGAACATACTTAGTATGAAATATGAATTCGTGACATACCGAGATTGATTCATTTCATCGATGGAAATGAGTCAAGTTAAATAAAATATCTGAAAACTAAAAGACTCTCCAAAACTGTCTATTTATGAAGCCTCTACTATTAAGAAAGGATGTCGAGACAAGACCCACAACACGTCAAAACTGCTAACTGGAAAGTAACAGTGAAGCCTTTTAGAATACAAGGAGGCTCACCAAAGCTAACTGGAGTGTAGAGTGATCTCAGCGAAGCGTCTGTTAATAATCATGAACACCTATATCTGCATCATAAAAGGATGTAGGTTGAATGACATCAGTACATGGAATGTACAAGTATGTAATATAATTGAGTAAATAAATAACTGAACTGAATGATGGAAAGTAACTCAACTGAATCAATACATGAACATGAAGTGAAAACCATTTAAGCTTTACAATAGGATATGCAATAAAAGCACTATGAAAATAATATACTTTACTTGTGGGGAATTTCTCTAACCGACAACCATTACCATGAGCCTAGCAATGATACAACGTTCTACCTCACGTTGCCAGGGCCATCCTATAGTTTGTTGGAGTATTGGATGATATCGTGACTATGGATCCATCTAATTATCCTTCTCAGAGGCAGTGCTGAGTTGCATGAAAAATCAATGTTATCCTATCCTCCGTTGGCTACATAGTTCTATGGGACTTCCGAATCATGAAAAATTCTAACCCAACTCGGTGCTCGATACTACTCCCAAAATAATTAATATAACTTTCTGCTCAATTGATCCATTACAAAGAATGGGCTTCTTACATGACTTGAAATACTTTTCATACATGAGACATGTTTACCTTACTGAAAATATGCACTTATGAACTTATCTTTCAAGCCCAATAGTTAACATAGGTACATATGTATATGTGTATATAGATGAATAAAATAACATTAGAAACTCTTAAGTCTTTATGAAATAGAACCTTTAAACGTTTTCTCAAAACTCATATTTACTTCCTCAAAGATTCAGTTTAAAACTCAAGTGTTGGCTTTGAAAAATTTCTCAAGATTTATAACTCAAAACACGGTTCATGCTGAATTATAGACATGAACAAATCAACTTAAGAATCTTATTAACAACATAGAAACTCAATAATTAGGAATAGAATTTTTAAAAGAACCATGAACTCAAGAACTCAAAATCAACTTATCTCAAGAATACTCAAATCTAGGGAAAGAATCCTAGATTACTCTTTTACTGATCTGAAAGTAGATGTAGGACGTGAGGATGAACTCGTACAACACTATGATAGCCTTACATACCTGGAAGAACAAGGTTCTTGAAGAATCTTGAAGAAGAACTTGATTAAAAGCCTTGAAACTCTAGCTTGAAGGTACACAATCAAGAAAATGTTTCTTGAGATTCTTGAATTAGTTTCTTGAAATCTCTATGGCCAAGATTTATGATTTTTATTAGTAATTCATAATTGTATGGAGGAATTTCAGTCGGAAAGAATGGAATTCAGGAAAGACTTACCTTGAAGAATAATCTTGAAAAAGATTGAAAGAATCTTGAAAAATAGTGAAAGAATCTTGACTGGAGTCTTCTACTTTGATTTTTGCTTAGGGTTTTGTCTTAAGGTTTGAGAGAGAAGAGAATGATGAATTAAGAGATTAAAATCTGATTGGTTTGGGTCTTTTATTAGTCAAGAAATTCGTTTAGGGTTTTCTTGGAGGTAAAAACACAAAAATACCCTTTTTAATGTTTTCCTATCATCTAATTCGTGACTGCACTGTATCAATTACTAAAAGGGTTATAACGTTTTACTCAGAAATGAGATTGATGCGAAATTAGTGGCGTTAGAAAGTAGATTCTCAAATACATTTAATTTGATAGGTTATGGGCCACGTAACTCTTTATATTCTAAGAGATATGGTCGTTTGATGTTGATCCAAGTAGAATCTTATATCAAAACTTAAAAGAACTTAAGAATGACTTGAATGAACTCTCTTCTAAAACCCTAAGCGTATTTGGATTTATGAAAACTGACCCAAATCAAATTTTTCCCCAAAATATTTCTAAAATTCGTTTTAAGCTGATTGGGTAAGGAAAAAACCAAAATACCCTTCATATTTTCGGGTAACTTTCCTTATTTGGGCAGCCCAACTTCAAATGGGCATATCTTCCTCATACGAGCTCAAAAATTAGTAAACTCGGTGGCGTTGGAAAGAGGATTCCAAGATCTTTCAGTTGATATCTTATGGGTCTCCTAAATCACACAGTGCTAAAAGTTATGGTCGTTTAAAGTTGACCCCAAACTTAGAACCTAGGAATGACTTGAAGGAATTCTCTTTAATTCTTCTTGGAACTCAAGGTGCTATATCTAGTGGCCTGACTTTAATACTTAAGAAATCATAAATAATCTTACTCACAACGAGGAATGGTTCGAGTCTTAGCAATAAAATATTTCCTGGGTGTTACAATGTCGAGTTCAGAGATTAGTAAGTATTTTGTAAAGTTTTAATGATTTCACTACTTTATTTCTTTGCATTTAGTTTTGTATATATCTATATTTATTTCATTCCTTCATTCAGTTATTTTTTATTCAACTATATTTCATACTCATACATTCAATGTACTGACGTCATTCGACTTGCATCTTTTAATGATGCAGATACAAGTTCGTAGGATCCTCAACAAGAGTCTGTTGAGATCACTTCATTTGCTCGTCAGCTTTTGAGTAAGACCTCCTTGCTTCTGGAGGACTCCAATTTTATGATTTGTTAGTATTAGAAGCATTTTAAGTAGTCATGGGTCTTGTCCCGACACTCGTGTCTACATAGATAGACAGTTCTTGAGAGTCTTTTATATTCAGAGAGTTATCAGATTTAATACATTATTGATTTACTATTTCTTTGAGTTTGATGTTTATGTATGATCGAGTTAGTCTTCTGCTTGTAGTCCGCTAGGATAAGGGTTCGCTTGGGGACCAACAATAGTTCTTGAGTGCCAGCCACATCTAGGGTGTAGGCTCGGGTCGTGACATTATGATATTCCTCTGTTTTTCCTATAAATTTATCTGCTTCATCATATTGGTTTATGAATGATCTAACATGTAACAAAAAAGAAATGCATGAAGGTAAGAAATATTTCATTCAAGTCTTTATTTTTTCATTTCCTCTATTTTGTCTATATAAATTCATATTTATTTTCGTGAAGATTCACATTCAAAATTAACTTTTCTCTTATTCATCATATTTGTTTGTGAATTAACTAACATGTAACAAAAAAAAGTACATGAAGCTAAGATATATTTCATTCTCAAGTCTTTTCTTTTTGTTTTTATGTACTTGGACATGCTTGCTTAATATTTTATTTATGTGTGTTTTATCATTCACTAAGCAAGAATGATTTAAAATATATCTTTGTACTTCTTAACAATGTGTTGTTAGTATGCAAGTGTTCTTTCAAATAGTCAATTTTTAGAATATAATGTAGTTTGATTATAATATTTGTTAGACTTCAACAAATGACTATTATTTAATATTGTTAGTATATACTATTGAAAAAATAATATACAAATATATTACATATAGTTCAAATTTCTTTCTTTCTTTTGATATAATTATTTTTTAATTGGTATATGATATTTTATTTATTCATATAAATTTTTGTATTCAATTGATTGCATATGATGAAGAGTTCGACATATGGAGCAAAATATGGCGGTGGATCTACTTGCAAAGGAATAAGGTAGAAGGAAAAAAAAAGAAACATAATTAGAGATTATTTTTGCTAGTTTTTTTTTACTTCGGCACGTATTAGTAACTTAGCTACTTTTGCTAGAATTCTTTAAAATTGATATTCATGAATAATTTAGCTACATGTATTGTCAATGCTAATAATTTGGTCCTTTATTATTCTGATTTTTTTTTTGTTATGAAGCATAATTAATATAATTATTTCATTTTAACAAAAACAAATTATGATAATTAGGAGTTTCATTTTTATTATACTTGTAAAAAAATAATTGAAAAATAAAATATTCATTTCATGATGTCATTTTCTTGCGTATAACAATATGTTTTTGTCACCATTTCTTTTTAATTGAAATATATTTATAATTTTTATGCAGTCATCGATTATTATATTTTTTTTGTTCTTTTTCGTATTTTCACCCCTTGTTTTCATATATTTATCTTACAAATAGAATCAATGCATAATTATTAGTACATTTAATGTCTAATAAAATTGTACATTTGAATTATTTATAACTCATCTCTCCTCATCTTACTTGTAACTTCTAATCTAAAATATTATTATAACTTTTGTCTGTTTCATTTTTAATAATTCTTATAAATATTTAATTAGTGTTTAAAAAATTATGATAAACAATTATAATAATAAACACATAATAAAAAATTCAAAAGTTTTCTTATGAAATCAAAATTTGTATAGAAAATTAGTACTCCTACAAAAGATAGAGGAATTAAAACATACTATAAAATATTTAACATAATACAATATATTGTTATTTTAACATATTGCCTCTTATTCATTTACTTCACCTCGGTGAATATTTGTTCTACTATATAAAGATGAATAGTTCGCATTTAAAAAGATACAGAAAGAAATTATATTTTATATGTTTAAAAAAATGAACAAAATGTATCATGTCGTAGATGAAGAGAAATATCAATATTATCTTATATATATTTGGTACTAAACTAATTATTAATATTACATACTATTATCTTAAAATATTTATATATACCCACACTATAACACCCCAAAAATTTCTGAGCTAAGACTTGAACCATTCTTTATGTGTGAAAAATATTTTACTGAGAAATTTTAAATTTTCTTAGATGTTAAGGTCACTAGATGTAGCACCTCGAGTTCCAAAAAGAACTAAAAAGAAATTCATTCAAGTGATCCGTAAGTTCTTTTAAGTTTTGGGTCAACTTCAAATGACCATAATGTAACACCTCGCTATTTGAAAGAACTAGAAAGAACTAGAATTTGGAAGAACCCGTTTTTGTAAATAATCAAATTTGAAAAGTTTGACAAAATTAAGCCAAGGATGAGTTTTGGGTTAACTTCAAACGATCATAGCTCCTAGATCAAGATGATTTAGATATTCTACCAGATACCGTAGGAAAGATCTTTAAATTATCTTTCCAACGCCACCAAATTTGCTCAATTTCAAGTTTTTATGAGGGAGATATGGCCATTCAAAGTTGGGTTGTCTAGAAAAGGAAAGTCAAAACCGGATTTTTGAAGGGTATTATGGTCTTTTCACTACCCAACTAATTAAATTCATTTTGGTTATTAAGTTGGGGTCTAAACTGATTGGATTCAGTTTACGCTTTACAAAATTAAGTTAGGGTTTTGAGAGAAGAGAAAAGAAGAGGAGAAAAAGCAAGGATTCGTCACGTTCTTGAAGTTAAACTTGTGGATTTCGCCAAGGATTGATCCCTACGAGGTATGTGAGATCACATAGCATTGGGTCAGTTCACCCACGCGCCAATCATGATTCAATTCCGCGAATTTATGTTCTTGAAAGTATAGAAATTGAGTTCTTGATGGATTTTGTTGAAATTCTATTGGGTTCTTGATTGTTGAAATTGTTGAGAAGTTCTTGAGTTAAATCCATGAGAAATAATGTTGTTTTGAGTAGATTCTTGCACATTTTGGTGGTGTAGACGAATCTAAGTGTTTGGTGAAGGAACCATTAGAATCTAGAGGGTTTAGAGTTGAAAAATGAGTAAGAAATTTGGGGATTTCTGGGCAGGGCTCTGAGGCGCCGCGCCTGCCAGAGCGGCCCACTTTGGGTTCTGAAGTTTGGGCTCTGGCATGCCACACCAGATAGTGCGCCCCAACCCAACTTCTGCAGTTCAACCTCTGGTGCTCCGCGCCACTCAGAGCGCTAGGGACGCAAGGTCTTCTACCCTTTTCCACTTCGTTCCATACGAGTTCCCTTGAAATGTACTTATGTTTTCTAGTTGATTTCTAAACTCTAAGGTATGTCTAAACATCATGATATTGTCTATCACACGAGATCATGACCCTTGAATCCATAAATCAAATTCAAGGTAGAGCTAAGAGTCAAGTCAAGAGAGTTCTAAGAATCTTTCAAAAGTCTTGTGCAATCATTTAAAACTTGTTTTAAAGGCTTAAGCCTTGAGTTTGAGAAAGTTTAGAGCCAAGTTAATTTCTTTAAATGATATATGGGAACTAAGTAATCCCAAAGAACAAATGTTTTCACATTTAAGATAAGAGGAAACACTGATTTCCAAATGAGTTTTCATGAGTAGTTTTGAGTTCCGTCTCTTTTAAGAGATACGATTTTCGAGTAATTACCTCAAATCACTGAAAAAGTTTTGTTTTAAAATATATGAGCTGAATATATTTTGGGAATAGTATTGAGCACCGATATGGGGACGAGTTCATAATAACTCAAGTATTCATAAACCATGTAGCCATCATGGGTAGAAGGGGTCGTACTTTTTAGATAATTCCTTAGTGATTTTTATCATAGACTAGTGGATCCACTTGGTTGAGGCATTCTATATCCCGACAAGTTATACGACAGTTCTAGTAGTGTGGGCGAGACGTTGTATCATCACATAGCTCATAGAGATGGATGTCGGTTAGAGAAACTCCACATAAATATATTACTTTACTATATGATTAAATTTGAGTTGCTATTTACTGTTTAAATGCTTTATATAAACTGCATCTTTATTGTTGTTTATTTATGCATTGAGTTGAGTAAAGCTGAGGTAAGTGTTTCTTTTAGAATTCAGTTCAAGCTTATGTCATGTTTAGTTTTCCCCTCGCATGGCCGTACATTCATTGTACTGATGCCTTTTCACTACAAAAAAACCCCAAATTGCCAACAAATTTTACTAACAACTTAAGTTGGTTAGTATTCTACTAACAAATTACCAACATATTTCTAACTGAATTATATTTTAAAACCTAACAACCAAATTCTAACAGATTACCAACCAAAATCTTACTAACCAAGTATTTTAGTTGGTAAATACGGCGGGAAAAAATGGCGCCAAATTTAGCAACATTCTATCAATGGATTACCAACTGAAATATTACTAACGCACACTTTTTGTTGGTAATATTACCAACGAAGTATAGATCGGTTGGTAAATATGACAAAAAATTGTTTATATAATTGATTAACATATTACCAATGAATTGCTAACCAAACATTTACCAACGGCAAGATTGTGTTGCTAAATTTACCAACCAAATATAAATGTGTTGGTAAATTAGTAACGAAATGTAATTCGTTGGTAAACTTGCCAACCAATATCCAATTAGTTGAAAATTTTACCGACGAATAAAGATTGTAGTTAGTAAATTACTAACATCATTAAAATAGTTGGTAATATACCATGCGATCATTAATCCATTGGTAAAATTTACCAACATATTAATTATTAGTTGGTAATATTACATATGAATGTTTAGTTGAATAGTAACTATTACCAACTGTGATAAAATTTATTGGTAAATTATTAATTATAACTTATATTTGAATAGTTGATAATTTTATCAATTGAAGTTAAACTTTTTGGTAAATCAATGTCTAGTGTTGAGGCTTTCATATTCAGTTTGTGTCGTTAGGCGTTTTAACTTTTAAATTTTAGCCAAAACTTGACTTTGGTCAATATTTTTGATAAACGTGCTCAGATTAGAACTCTATCAGTGTCATTAGCTTTGAAAGGTCATTTTTGATCTAACAGGAAGGTTGGTTCAAGTTTTGAGGCTTCCGTTTTTTGTTTGTTCCGTTAGGTGTTTTATATCTTATGTTTTGGCCAAAATTTGACTTTGGTCAATAGTTTTATGAACGTGCTCAGGTGAGAATTCTGTCAGCGTAATCAACTCCAAAGGTAATTTTTTTTATCTAATAGGATGGTTGGTTCAGGTTTTGAGGCTTTCATTTTTAGTGTGTGCCGTTAGGTGTTTTAACTTATGAATTTTGGCCAAAATTTAACTTCGGTCAATATATTTGATAAGCGTGCTCAGATGAGAATTTCATCAGTGCAGTTAGATGCGAAAGGTCATTTTTGATGTAATAAGATAGAGGGTTTAGGTTTTGAGGCATCCATTTTTAGTTTGTGTCGTTAGGCATTTTAACTTTTAAGTTTTGGCCAAAATTTCACTTTAGTCAATATTTTTGGTAATCGCGCTCGAAATGAAATTTTGTCACCGCAGTTAGCCATATAAGTTCAGTTTTGGTCTCATAGGATGGTTGGTTTAGGTTTTGAGACTTTTATTTTCAGTTTATGTTGTTAAGCGATTTAACTTTTAACTTTTGGCTAAAATTTGAATTAGGTCAATTTTTTTGGGAATCATGCTCAAATTTGAATTTCGTCAGCGGGGTTAGCTCTGAAAGGTCATTTATCTCTTATAGGATGGTTGGTTTGGATTTTGAGGTTTTCATATTCAGTTTGTACCGTTAGGCGTTTTAACTTTTAACTTTTGGCCAAAATTTGACTTTGCTTAACATTTTTTGTAAACGTGCTCTGATGAGAATTTTGTCAACACGATTAGCTTTGGAAGGTTATTTTTATATCTAATAGGATGGTTGGTTCATGTTTTGAGGCTTCAATTTTCAGTTCTACTGTTAGGCGTTTTAACTTTTAAATTTTGACCAAGATTTAGATTTGGTCAATATTTTTGGTAAACGTGCTCAAATTAATTTTTTTGATATAATGATTTGTGTCATATTGAAATTAATTTAACTCGTTATCGTAGATTTTGCATTATTTCATTCAAATATGATTTATAAAATTGATATTAATATTTTTGGATTTATATTCGTGCTCTTAGATTTTAAATGCAATAAATTAATAAATATTTTACTATTGGATAATCATTCAGTTAATGATATTTTGAACATATTGTCAATCAATTACTAACCTAACATTGAACTTAATTGAATGATATATTACCAACAAACTAACAATCAATTAGTAAATTTATTAGAAAAACAAATAATCATACTAACGTATTTAAAATTTATTACCAACAAAGGTTGTGGTGGAGTGGTAAGTACTCCTTCATCCTTAACCAAGAGGTCCCAGGTTCGATTCCCCTTGGGTGCGGAGTCGCCTTGAATGATATATTAACAATAAACTAACAATATTAGTAAATTTATTAGAAAAACAAATAATCATACTAACGTATTTAAAATTTATTACCAGCAAGGGTTCTGGTGGAGTGATAAGTACTCCTTCATCCTTAACCAAGAGGTCTCAGGTTCGATTCCCCTTGGGTACGGAGTCGCCTTTGTTACGGAGTGCTTTACTCTCCAATGTGGGACTTCTTGGCGTGAATCCGGATTTAGTCGGGCTGCGGTGTGGGCCAATGTGGGACTTCCCGGCATGAATCCGGATTTAATCGGGATGCGGTGTGGATACCGGACACCGGATGGGAAACCAAAAAAAAAAGTATTTAAATTTTTTGGTAAATTACTAACATAAATTTACTATAATTACCAACGTATTACCAACGGAATCGAATAATGAAGAAAAAAATTTACTAACTCCTTTTCAATTCGTTAGTAAAGGTACTAACGATATACTAACCAAAAATTAGTTGGTGAATTTACCAACGGAAATTTCAAGGCCATGTTTTAAAATTTTGTAACAACATCTTTGGGTGTTTACCAACTGATTTTTGGTTGGTAAGTTTACCAACAAATTAAAATCGGTTGGTAATATTTACCGACGAGCCTTTTAGCAACGGATTAATATAAGTTAGCATTTGGTTGGTAACTCAATTTGCCAACCAATTTGATCAATTTAACAACAAATTTTTTTGTTGGTAATTGGGGTTCCTTTTGTAGTGTTTGGCCTGCATCGTTTTATGATGCAAATACAAGTAACCAGGATCAGCATCCCGCACCTCATTGATCCAATCGAGCACTCATAGTCAGTTGGTGAGCCTCCTTTCTTTCCGGAGGATCCTTTTGGTTATGTTTTGTTTTATTGCTTTTGGCTATTTCAGTTATTAGGGTGATCGGGGGTCTTGTCCCGACATCCCTCTTAGTATCTAGAGGCTTCATAGATAGTTAGATATGAGTTCTTTAGTCATGATATTTTAGTTGTTTGATTTTAAAGACTTAAGTTGCCATTTTGGCTAAGTTAAATGTTATTTTCTAAACATTCTTAGTTTATCTATTCAAAAAGTTTATTTAAGATTGTATTTAAGTATATTTCTATTGAGTAAGTCTTCCGCTGAGAGTCTAGCCAGGCCAAGGGTTCGCTTGGGACCAACAATGGTTCTCGAGTGCTAGTCCCGCCTAGGGTGTAGGCTCGGGGCATGAGACATAACTTTTAGCACTTAAAAAAATTTAGGTGGCCCATAAGGTATCAAATCAAATATCTTTGAGTCCACTTTTCAATGCCACCGAGTTTACTAAAATTCGAGTTCGTATGAGAGAGAAAAGCCCGTTTGAGTGCAACATCTCTAGTTAGGGCTGTTCCATCCAAACTAATAAGGGGTATTTCGGTCTTTTTCTTACCTCCACTTAGTCTAAGTGTGAGTTACCCCCAATTAAGGGACTAAACTGATTATAATCAATTTCATTCACCCCCAAAACATTTAGGGCTTTAGAGTGAAGATTCTAGAGGAGAAAAAGTTCAAGGTTTCAAGTGTTCATCCAAGATTTCACCAAGAACCTAGTTCTTTGAGGTCTGTAAGTTCTCATAGTGTTGGGTTCATTCACCCACATGCCAATTATGTGATTTTTATCCGTAATTTTGTTCTTGAGGTTTTAGTTCCATTCCTTGTTAATGGAGTCTTGTTGAGTTCTTAAGGTGAGGATCTTGTGAATGAGTGTAATTCTTGAGTGATTTTGAGTAGTTTTTCATGTCCTAGAGTCTAGTTAATGAATCGAAGGAAGTTTGGAAGTAACCAATGGATTTTAGGTGAATTAGGACCAAAAAACCGAGAAGAAAATTCATTGGATTGTTCTGTAAAATGGCTGGGGCGGCGCACCTGAGATGCATCAGGAGGGCTAATGTGGGGCACTAACAATGCGCCAAAATTGACCTCCAGTAGTTGGAGGCCTGGCGCGATGCTCCACCCCTACGGCTGGAGCGTCAGGCCACCTTCTTCTCAATTCTTCGATCCATACTTGTTCCTTTGAATCGAGCTTTCATTCCCTTCTTAATCCTAACTATATAAACCTTCACAAATCATTACGAGATTCTCCATATATCCTAAACAAGTCTCTTGAGTTCACTTTTCAAATTAGAGTAAAGTGTGAGAAAGACTTTGAGTCCACTTTTGAGAAAGTCTTTGAGTCAAGGTGAGAATTCCTTTGAAATTAACTATAGCTTTGAGCTAAGTTTTGAGGAAGTAAGCATGAGAATGAGAAGAGTTGTATCCATGAGTTATATATCGTCATTTAGACCCTTGAGTCTAGTCTTTCATGTGCATAAATCCCGTATGAACTCTATGATTGAGTTTTCTTGAGAGGAATAGTATCTTTGAGTTCCGAGTTCTTAAGTATTGAGTTCCTTATCCTTTTCGGAACTATATTCCTAATTATGGGATTATTATATGTTATTCAGGGAGGTCCTAGAGTTGAGTCGTTCATGCACATAATCTGCACGAACCCTATGAGTCGAGCATTCTTGAGGTGAGTAGTACCATTGAGTCCTTGAGTTCTGGAGTTATTGAATTCCGAGTATTGAGTTCTATATATGGTTATTGAAAACCCTTGAATTAAGTCATTCACGTCCATAATTTGACATGAACCCTATTTTGAGAAGTATTTTACAATTACTTATAATTTGTTTAAAGACTTGAGTAAATGTGTATGAGGATGAAGAGAGTCGAGTTTCATTATTCAAAATGATTATAAGGGAACTAAGTATTCCCAAGAGTATATATACTTTTATATTTTACACGAGAGGAAACCTTGATTTCCAAATGAGTTCATGAGGAGTTTTTGAGAATAATCTCTTTTAAGAGAACCTTTTGAGTAATAATCTCAAAGTTTGAGGATGAGGAAATTTTTTAAAACATATGAGCATGAGTTATATTATTGGGAGTAGTATTGAACACCGTTATGGGGATGAGTTTAGACAACTCAAAGTCCTCATAAACCATGTATGGCAACATGGGTAAATGGTCATTATTTATAGATGATTCGTTATTGATTTTTTATCATATCTTAGTGGATCCACTTAGTTGAGGATGTCCTATACTCCGGAAAGGTATATGACAGTTCTGGCAGCGTGGGCGAGACGTTTTATCATCACATAGCTCATAGTTGTGGTTGTCGGTTAGAGAATCTCCCAAATACGAGTTATTATTGTATTCTTACATACAATTGAGTTATTATTGTATTTTTACCTACAATTGAGTTATTTTCTACAGTTTTAAAAGTTTTCCATACATTGCATCTTTTATTATTGCTTTATCCTTGAGTTGAGTATCATTGAGTTGAGTATTCTTGAGTTGAGCCGAGTTGAGTGATATGACACGAGGTAAGTATGTTCCCTTTTTATCAGTTCAAGCCTATGTTTATTCTTTAGAATCCCTTTACATACTCGTACATTCAATAAACTGATGTCATTTGGCCTTCATCTTTTTATAATGCAGATACATGTATTCAGGGTCATCAACAGACGCTCTGTTGATACCACTTGCCTAACCAGTTAGCTTTGGTGAGACTCCTTGCTTCCAGAGGGTTTCACTTTTACTTTCAGTTTGTTAAGATGCCGCGGGTCTTGTCCCGATAATCCTTCTGTAATAGTAGATGCTTCACATATATTTTAAAGGCTGAAGACTTTATCATTATAGTTTAAAGGTTGAAGAGTCTATCATTATTTCCTTTGTTGTTGGAATGTTTTGATGTCACGAGACATTTAACTAATACTTGTTAAATTATTTTCACAAAATTATTGGAGTTGAGTTTAAATTGAGTTTTAAAGTTATTTATACATTTGGAGTTCCATTTTGCATGAGTAAGTCTTCCGCTGAGTAATAAGCCAAGCCAAGGGTTCGCTTAGGAACCAACAATGGTTCTCGAGTGCCAGTTACGTACAGGATGTAGGCTCGGGGCGTGACAAACTTGGTATCAGAGCACAGAGTTCAAGTGTCCTAGGATGTTTATGAAGTCGTGTCAGTAGGATCTTGTTTATGGTTGTGAAGGACCCACTTCTATAAATGAAGGACTATAGACATTTAAGAAATTTTTCCCTTCTTACATACTCTAAATCGTGCAGTAGAACTGTGCCATGAGGAATATATTTTAACTGTGCATCCTCATATCTATTCGACTACCTCTCATACTGAAGGTGGTTGAAAAGTAAAGCCCAAGATCCTTATGGATGCGTTATTCTTAGGAAATTCTTGAGGAAGTCATGAGACTATAGAAGGGCTTGAGACGAGCATATGAGTGAGTTAACCATTGAGATGCAAAAGAATGTATATTTTCTTCATATGATTTGTGCATTCGAGCTAAAAGCGAGATATACTCCTAGACTCTATTCTCTACACCTTGTTTAAGATGAGATCCATATGAGGAAGTGTTTTGTAGAGCTTGGGTAGCGTTTTCAGCCGAAAGGTAGTATGAGTTATGACGTTAGAAGTGGTGATAGTAAAAGTGCCCAAAGTTAGAGGATATCATGCAAATGTATAGTAATTTGTGAAAGAGGGATAGTGATGGGGTAGATTATGTTATTGCAATCATACACCCAGTCAGTTATAAATGATGACTTTCCTTTATGAGTAGAATAAGGAATAATATTGTGATAGAGAGTTCATGATAGAAGGAAGATGAATAGTTACTAGTCAGGAAGAGTATATTTTAACCATAATAGAGTTAATGTCGATGTGCCATCATGTTAGAGAAGAATAAATAGATGTGTTCAATAAAAGCGCAGAGTATTCATGAGGTGATAGGCTAAGCTAGGCTTATCATGTCTGAAGGGAGAACCCCATGGAATTCAGAAGATCATAGAACTAATTAAAAGATAAGGTATAGTAAGTGAGTAAATAACACTTAAATTATGAAATGGAAGGTGAGGATAATCCATAAATAGGTAGACAGAGAGATGAAGATTGCCTACTTGTCATGAGATCTTTGTGGGCTAGTGTTTCTTAATTTTATATAATATTCATAAGTTAGTATAGTATGTGAAAAATCAGGGTGATAATTGTGTTTAGTAATAGATACTAAGCTTGAATTCGAGATGAGTGGTGTGATCAATAGATGGCAACATGAGGGTGATGGTGTTAGTTTTGAGATCTGATCTAGTAGGTTTGACCTGAAATAGGTGATGAATTAAAGTGTTGCTTTGCAATGAAAATGTGATATTATGAGGAATGAAGGTGGCCAAGTTATTTGATTAGCAAAAGCAGAAAGAGGTGCATCCGAGATTGTATGTGGCCAGACGAGGTCCCACTTTAGGTTATGAATTTTCATGTGTGCCTAAATAGTATAATTGAGCTGCCAATATGGGATAGGCTGGTGCAAGTGTAATTTTTCCTAAAAGTGTTAGATGAAGCAGCCTTAGAAGCCAATGAGAAGAGGTTAAGAGAATCATCTTAGAAAGAGGTCTTAGTACCAGCTTATGGAGAGTTCGGTAGTGTTGAGATAAGATTTTCCTGAGTGTTAGAGTAAAGGGGGATGTAGACCAGTTTAGAGATGATGGAATAGGTCCATAGCTTTCAAGTGTCAGCTTTAAACCTAAGGCGGAGATAATTAGATGAGAAACCAAGTCAAGTTTTTAAGGATGAGATAGTGATGTCTTCAGAAAGAGTTTTAGAGATATATCAATCCGTTCATAATCTTGTGTATTCCTCAAGTGAAGTTATTACAGAATCTTGTTGATGTTTCTAATATCAGGATTATGTTCATGACCTATACTCATACACTTTAGAGAGATTCACATCTATACTAAATTCCTAGAATATGGGGCAAGGGCTTTAGCTCATTGATCTTTTACCTTAAAGATTTTTAGTGATTCTTTAGTAGTTGGGTGATACTAGAAGGAGAAGGTTAATGTTCTTATTGTGATAGTGATGGTGTGATAATTCCATCTAAGGTTATAAATGTGGAGGAAGAAGAGGATGAGATTTTACTATGAGTAATAGTTAAATGAAAGCCCTTAGTTGGTTCCGAGTAGTAATGTAGGAAATTCTAGTTGGTATGGTAGAGGTGATGATAGAATGAGAACTTCTTAAGAAGTTGGTTAGTAGAAGTCCATGGAGTTGTTAGAGTACTAAGCCTGAATGTAGTGTTATTAAACATTTGGTGGTTCTTGATATGAGCCCGATGTTGGTTGAATGTGGTGGTAAGGAGTGAAATTCTTGGGATGAGATTTCCAATCGAGGTATAGAACCCAAAACTTATGATTTTGGGTTAAGCTTGAATATAGTAAAAGTGTACCGTTAAATTCAGATGTTGGTAAGAGAGGTCATGTACCCTTGTGGGAGATATGAGTTGCAACCAATTAGGCATGGTAATAAGGAAAGAAGAGCATAGTCGAGGAGTGTTGCTAAGCTTAACAGCTAGCAGTTACATTTTGTAACACATCGGTCTTAGAAAGAGCTACTTTTATAAAGAACTAAATTGGGAATAGCCAATTGAGATTTGTCCAACTTATGCTTAAGTAGTGAGTTTTGGGCCAACTTCAAACAATCATAACTTCCAATACATGATGAGTTAGTTGGTCCCATAATATATCAAATGAAAGGACTTTGAATCCTCTTTCCAACTCCATCAAGTTTGCTAAATTTCGTGTTCGGAAGAGGGAGATATGCACGTTTTAAGTCAGCTTGTCCATTTAAGGAAATTTACCCGAATTAATGATGGGTAATTTGGTCTATTCCATACCCTATTAGCTCTAAACGTTTTTGAAAATATTTTAGGGGTCTAAACTGACTTAGATCAGTGTTCATAATTCAAAATCATGCTTGGGGTTTTGAGAGGAGTTCAAGAGGAGGAAACAAGGAGGAGTTCAAGCGTTCGACAAGGTATGTAAGTTTTCATAGTGTTGTGTTCGTTCACCCACACACCAATCATGTTAATTCCATCCGTAATTTTGTTCTTAAGGTTGAATGATTTGAATTCTTGATGGGTGTTCTTGAGGTTTCGTTCTTCATGCTTTCTTTATGGAGTTGATGAATTCTTAAGGTGAGGATTTTGATTTTTGAGGGTTGTTCTTGAGAAAAAGTGAGTGGATTCTCGTGAACTTGTATTGAGTAATTGAATCTAAGGAAAATTTGAGGAAAACAATCGATTCTAGGAGAATTAGAGTTAGAAAATGAGAAGAAAAATTTGTTGGATCATTCTAGAAGCGTCGCGCCCCAGATGCACCAGGAGGGATGGTGTGGTGGGCCAGAATTGACCCCCAGTAGTTGGAGGCCTGGCGCGACGCGCCACCCCTACACTCGGAGCATTAGGCCACCTTCTTCTTCCGCTCTTCGATCCGTACTTGTTCCTTTGAGTCGAGCTTTGATTCCTTTCTTTATCTTAAATATCTAAATTACATTTAATCATCACGAGGTCCATCATATTATGAATCTTAAATCTTGAATTCATAATTCAAATTCAAGAAAAAAAATTAAGAGTCGAGTTTGAAAGAGTCTTTTGAGTTATTTTGTGAAGTATTTTACAAACTTTTAAAACTTCTTTTAAGGCTTGAGTACTTGAGTATGAGGATGAGGAAAGTTTGATTTCATTTTTTTGAAATGAATATATTGGAACTAAGTATTCCCAAGAGTAACTGTTTTTACATTTAAAATGAAAGAAAACATCGATTTTCAAATGAGTTCATGAGGAGTTTTGAGCACTATCTCTTTTGAGAGAACCTTTTGAGTAATAATCTCAAAGTTTGAGGATGACTAGATGTTTTTGAACATATGATCATGATTTATATTATTGAGATTAGTATATGATCTTCTAGTTTCTTTTCTTGTATTTTCATTTGAGAACTATGTTGTTAAGGTATGTGACCCTATTTTTGAGACTCCTATTGTAATAGATGGCATTATGAGACAAGTCTAGACTTCCACTTTGCTTTTATGAAAAATTTCTTAAGACTTTTAAAAAAATGTGTTTTACTCTTTATTATTTTTTACTTATGTTATGATATGCTAAGTGGCTTACATGGTGTCCTTTCGGGGTCCTATGTGCCATGTTACGTCTAGGGGGTACTCTTGGGTCGTGATGTTAAATCAGACAGTGAAGAACAAAATTTAATTAACAAAAACTAAAATCTGTAAAACATACCAGAATCTGTAATAAACAGAAAGGAAAGAAGATCAAGCCCACTAAATGCACAGTGTTTCTTTAAGGATTTCCATTGACGATTACTACACCTAGGATCCTCATTAGGTAGTGTATTTTCCGTTGATTCTTCCCGTGGTCGTTTAGGTCTTTCACTTGTCGACTTACATTCAGTTTTATACAGATAGATGTGTTCAAAAAACTCAGTGTTATCTGACTCAATTACCGTATTAACATGAATTTCAAGATTATCAGATTTTTGAACCAAAAACTGACAGGCCTTACTGTTCACAACATATCCAATAAATACACAGTCCACTGTTGTCTAATTTCAACCCTCTTGGGTAAATGAACCTCTACCTTGGCAAAACACCCCCACACTTTGAAATATTTCAAGTTTGGTTTCCTTCGTTTGAATAATTCATATGGAATCGATTGCGTTTTGCTACGGGGTACTCTATTGAGTATCTTGTTAGCCGTAAGGATGGTTTCACCACCACAAGTTTCGCGGCAAACCAGAACTGATTATCAAGGCATTCATCATTTCCTTTAAGGTTCTATTCTTTCGTTCCGCCAAACCGTTTGATTGTGGTGTATAGGGTACAATAGTTTGATGAATAATACCTTATTACAAACATATCTTTGCACAAGGAGATTCGTATTCTCCACCCCTCACTCCAAATCATTTTTATCTTTAGATTCAATTGATTTTCCACTTCATTTTTGTATTGCTTAAATGCATCAATTGCTTCATCCTTACTATTAAGTAAATATACATAACAAAATCGAGTGCAATCGTCAATAAAAGTTATAAAATATTTTTTCCCATCGCGAGGTGGTATTGACTTCATATCGCATATATTTGTGTGAGGTAAGTCTAAAGGTTTTGAATTCCTGTCAATAGACTTATAAGGATGTTTACCAAACTTACATTCCAAACAATTTCACATTTCGATTTATCACATTTGAAATCAAGCAATACTTCTAAAGTAATCAATTTTTGCTAGGCTTTGTAATTTACATGTCCCAAATGGGCATGCCATAAATCATTTGACTCCAATAAGTAAACAGAAGCAGAATTCTTATGAATTCTGTCAACAATTATTACATTCAGTTTGAAGAGGCCCTCAGTGAGGTAGCTCTTTCCTAGGAACATTTCATTCTTACTTATTACAACTTTGTCACTAACTAGGACACACTTAAACCCGTTCTTAACGAGCAGTGCAACAGAAACTAAATTCTTCCTAATAGTAGGAACGTGCAGAACATTTTTCAAAGTCAACACCTTGACTGATGTCATTTTCAATATTACTTTTCCAGTTCTTGCAATCCTTGATGTTACTGTTTGCCTCATGAATAAATCTTCATCGAACTCAGCAGGAGTATACGTTGCAAAGGCTTCTTTTGCAGAGCAAATATGTCGAATGTCACCTGAGTCGAGAAACTACTCCTTGGGATTTCCAACTAAGTTGCACTCCGAGATCATTGCACAGAGGTCATCTGTATCTTCCATCTTTTCAACGATGTTTGCTTGACTTTTGCCTTTGTCCTTGTCCTTTCTTGGAGAATGACAATCAAAAGACTTGTGATCAGCCTTACCACAGTTGTAACAGTTGCCCTTGAATTTCTTCTTGGCCTGTTCTGACTTTTGTCCGTTGGACTCCTTTCTCTTCTAGCCTTTGATAGGAGCTTCTTCAACAATATTAACTCCCATTATTGTCTAATTCATATGAGACTTATTTCCGGTGGTCTTGTTATCTTCCTTGATCTTGATCCAAATCACAAGATCTTTAAGCTTCATTTCCTTACGTTTGTGCTTTAAATAATTCTTGAAGTCGTTCCACGAAGGAGGTAACTTCTCGATCATTGCAGTCACCTGAAAAGCTTCATTTACTACCATATCCTCAACAATCAAATCATGGAAAATAAATTGAAGTTCCTGCACTTGTTGTAACATCTCGCAAATTGAAAGAACTAGAAAGAGCTAGAATTAGAAAGAATGATTTTTGGAAATAATAAAAATCTGGAAAATTGGTTAAGTTAAGTTTGAGTTTTTGGTCAACTTCAAACGACCATAACTCCTAGCTCAGGATGAGTTAGGTGTGTTTCCAGATATCCTAGGAAATACCATGGAATAATATTTCCAACGCCGCCAAGTTTACACGATTCCGAGTTTGTATGAGTTATTTATTCCCATTGGAAGTTTGGCTGGTCAAATAAGGAAAGTCCAATCCGCATTTTAGAAGGGAATTATGGTCTTTTCACCACCCAATTAATTAATTCGTTTTTAGCAATTACATTGGGGTCTAAACTGAATTGGTTCGGTTTAGACAATTGGAAATTTATGTTAGGGTTGTTGGAGAAAGAACCCAACAGGAGAAAAGAGGAGAAAGAGCAAAGTTCGTCGTTCTTGAAGGTTTAACTTGTGGATTTCGACAAGGGTTGATCCCTAAAGAGGTATGTGAGTTCACACAGTGTTGGGTTCGTTCACCCACGCGCCAAACTTATTTAATTCAGCGTGAATTCGTCCTAAAAATTGAAAGTTTGAATGTTCTTGAATTTTCTTTCATTCTTGAAATTGGGATGATATTGAGGAATTCTTGAGAGTTTAAGGTCGATTTTAGAGTTGTTTTGAGTTAGGTTCTTGGGTACATGTGTTGGGTATGTGAATCTAAGCAGGGTTTGAGGAAAAGAATCGAATTTAGGCGAATTGGGGTTAGAAAATGAAGAAGAAAATTAGTCTGGCAAATCTGGGCACTGGCTCCGCATCGCTTACCTGCTCCCCAGATTTGGGAAAAAATCCTTTGCGTCGCGGAGTGGTCACGGACCGTTCTGCATCAAAAGTTATTTTTGCAACCAAAATTTAAATACACCTCCGCGTCGCGGACTAGCTTTCAGGCTGTGATTTCTTGAACTTTTCTCATGTTTAGCTATCTAAAATCATTCCTAAAGATCATGAGATCTTTCTTATCACAAATCACAATCCTTGAATCCATAATTCAATTCAAGGAAAGTTAAGAGGCAAGTGAAGAGAAGTTAAGAGTCAAGTGAAGAGAAGTTAAGAGTCAAGTCAAGAGAAGTTAAGAGCCAAGTCAAGAGAAGTTCATATAGTCTTCCAAAAGTCTTTTACAAATGATTTAACTTTGTTTTAAAACTTGAGTTTTGAGTTCAGTAAAGAGTAAAGTTGAAGTTCATTTCTTCAAAAGTATATGGGGACTATGTATTCCCAATGAATTTAAAATATTTTCACATTTAGATAAGAACGGAAACTGAGATTTTCAAAGAGCCTTTGAGCTAGTTTTCAGAAAAGAGTAAGTGCTTTCACAATTAAGTGAGAAGGGAAACTCAGATTTCCAAGATAGCCTTTGAGCTAAGTTTTGAGCAATTATCTCAAACCACAGAAAGAAGTTATGTTTTTAAAACATAAAGAGCTAGTATATTTTGGGAGTAGTATTGAGCACCGATATAGGGGAGAGTTCAGAGAACTCCGAGCCTCCATAAACCATGTAGCCATCATGGGTAGAAAAGGGTCATACTTTTTAGATGATTCATTTAGTGTATTTTCGCATAAACTAGTGGATCCACTTAGTAGTTCAGGTTCTATACCCCCGGCAAGGTATAGGACGGCCCTGGCAGCGTGAGGCAAAATGTCGTATCATCACAATAGCTCTTAAGTGATGATTGTCAGTTAGAGAAACTCCCACAGTAGTACTTTGTATTTTTATATACATCAGAAATATTTGTATTTTCATATACAAACGAGTTCATATTATATCTTTGCATACATTCAGAGTTAATATTGTATTTCTAAATACACAGAGTTGAAAACCATGTTTTAAAGCTTTTCTTTATAATGCATTTATATACACTGATTTATATTGAAATCAGTTGAGTTGAGTTGAGCCAGGTAAGTTCTTCAGTTCCTTTCAAGCTTATGTCTTGTATTAGAATTCCCCTCGCATACTTGTACATTCAATGTAATGATACCATTTGTCCTGCATCTTATTATGATGCAGACGCAGGTAATCAGGATCAGCATCCAGTGCCTCGTTGATCAGGTTGAATACTCAGAGTCAGTTGGTAAGCCTCCTAGCTTTCCGGAGGATCCTTTTATTGCTTTCAGTATTTTAGTTCATTAGGATGTCGTGGGTCTTGTCCCGATGTCTATCTCAGTTATTTAGAGGCTTCATAGACAGAGTTAGTGATGTTAGTTCATGAGTCTTTACTTTCCCTTTTCAGTTAAGTTGAGACTTGAGTTGCCACTTTGGCAGTGAATGTTATTTATTACATTCTAAGTTATTTATTGAGCAGTTTAGTTTTTCTTTTAAAGTATATTTATCTTGAGTAAAGTCTTCCATTGAGTAAGTAAGCCAGGCCAAGGGTTCGCTTGGGGCCAACAATGGTTCTCGAGTGTCAGCCACATCCGGGGTGTAGGCTCGGGGTGTGACACTTCTGATCCAACCATTTTACTATCTGACATTTTATAGTCTAAAAACTTTGCGACCACAAACTTTTTCAAGCATACATCTTCTGCCATATATTTCTTCTCAAGTTCATTCCATAATTCATTCGAAGTTCTCATTGCACTACAGACATTATATAAGTCATCCTCTAATGCACTCAGAATGTAGCCCTTACATAGGAAGTCTACCTGTTTCCATGCTTCAATAAACATGAACTTTTCTCTGTCTGACATATCAACAGAAGGCATTGGAGTTTCTTCATTGGTAAATTTCTGCAGACCAAGAGTGGTAAACTAGAAAAATACCCATTGCTGCCATCCTTTGAAATTAACACCAGAGAATTTTCACGGTTTCTCTGCGGGTGGTACAAAAGTTTGGGTTGGTGCAGCAACATCCACCATAACATTATCATTTGCCATTTCAGAATCAGAATCTGTAATAAATAGAAATCGATACAAATGGCTCAGTAAGCAATAACTTATATTGCAAACTTAATAGGAGTATAAAACCACGAAGGTTTTTGTCTCCACCAGAAACACAGATTAAAAGAAATATAATTTCCTTAAGATTGTTAGCAATCTGTATTCTAAACAATACTGGTGATAAGAAAAACTTTGCAGAAACACTGAGTTACCAAAGTTTAAATCAGACAGTGAAAAACATAAATTAATTAACAAAAACTAAAATCTATAAAACATACCAGAATCTGTAATAAACAGAAATGAAAGAAGATCAAGCCCACTGAATGTACAATGTCCCCTTAAGGAAATTATTCCCCTCTAGTATCCAAGGTTTGATTTGGAATATGTCCTCCCAGGATAGAATGATCTCAATCATCAGTGTATTGATACACAAAAATCTAGTATCAGCGAGCCACTCAACGACAGTAAAGTACATGAATAAATTTGTGCAGAAGAAATCAGAAATTTTTGTAAGTAAAAAATCTGAGGAATCAAAGGTATTTATAAACAAGAGGAACTGGTTCCGAAAGGTTGCAACCTTTCAAAAACCACACGACCATTTATGAAAGGTTGGAACCTTTCAAACGGTCATGGTTGTTCCTGAAAGTTACAACCTTTCAGAACAGTCATCTCCAACGGTGGAAAATTCAAATAAAACAGGGAAGTGTTTTAAATAAAACGGGTCATGTAGATCCAAGTCGGGTCGGATTAAAACAAACCTTATCCAAAAATTAATCTCTCAATCATTTTCCAAAACCGAAGTCGAGCGAGCGACGACGGCGCAAGGGGTTCCTTCTTTCCAACCATTTTAACAACAAGTAGAAGTGTTTTTCTATTTAAACACTTCAATTTTTCTTTCCACCACCAATGAGGGAGAAATGCCTTTTCTTAAAGCATAAGAGAATCTTTTTCAATTCCTCTTTTCATCTTTCTCCATTTTCCATTAATTCTTGCTATACCCAACATTCTAATCTAAAGATGGAGTATCACATAGACCCCTTCTATGGACTCAACGTCCTCGCTAAGATTTTTCCTACCTCATGGGATTTGCCTAGACTCAGTACTGAGGTTTGCCCTGCCTTATCAGGATTTACCAAACCTAAGTTGAAATTTGGTCCACATTGACAAGGATGACACAAGAGTGGCTCTAATACCATTTGTAATTGACTAGTCCACTATTGATATTGTCCACTCTAGGCCTAGGCCTGCACGACTTCAAAACATGTCTGGTTGGTAAGACCTGCTTATATATATATATCCAATATCTCTCCTATGTTTTGTTGATATGTGACTTTTTATCTTAAGCTTGGGCTTCAAAATATTATCACATTTCAACAAATTAGGAAATCGATTGAACCACGTCCTAATATATATAGGTATCCCCGTTACTGCCCTTGAAAACTACATGTGTTCAGTTTGAACAATCCAAGTTTACATTTTGTTATTATAATAGTGATATTTAAGAGAAGAGGAAATGACCAAAATGGTCCTTAATGTATGGGTAATGCTCTATTTTGGTCCTTAATATATTTTAGTTGATTGAGATGATCCTTATTGTATAACAAAGGTGTTTATTACGATCCTTTATATATTTCACTTGTTTGAAATGTTCCTCAATGTATATCAAAAGGTGTTGGTGTTCAGTTTGGTCTTTTACACTAAACCTAAAAATTTTATAAGAGAAAAATACATAACTACCCCATTAAAGTAAGATATGTTGTGTAAAAAGACACTTGAACTTTGCGAAGAGCATGTTACCACACTAGACTACCTTCAACCAAACTTAATACGTCATTTTCACTTATTTTTGCACCTGTTGTGTTCTCACATTGCAAGAGCGCGTGAGTAGTTTAAAAAATAGTCTCTAACCAATATAAAGAAGCCATGTGGCATTTCAAATTGAATTCATTTTTAAAAATAAAGATTCATCTTCCCCAAATCAATTCAAAGACCATTAACAAATAACAACTATGGAAGCTTGTTCGAGTGTCTATGGCCTAGTTAGCATTGTAGTTTTTCTTGAAGTTCGATTAACTGTCACAAGACGAGTACTCCGTTAAGTCATCCTCAATTCTGGACTCGTCATTTGCTTCTCCTATCTTCTTTGTCATTACGATGGTACAATTTATCATCGTCGACATTTGATATTTTTTACGGAGATGATGAAAATATAACAAAAGTGAAAAGAAAAAATGAAGAGAAAGGTCATTTTTAGTCACCGTTTTATCTGATGAAAAAGCATTTTCCAGCGATAATGGCAGATTAATGGTGGTTAGCCATGGTTGCTTCAACCATCTGAGGCGAAAGGCCTCTTGGTGTTAATAGAAGTATTTGTACAGTTCTAAGAAAAGAGGAATAGAATAACATGATGATTGTTTTCCTAAAATTACAATGATAATAGCATAAAAATAATAGATTAATTTTTGTTTACCATTTCTAATTGAAGTTAATTGTCTCTTTTTTATTTGATGAAGAAGGTTAGGGAGAGAGGAGAAGGAGATAGGAATGGAGAGGTGTTGGGGGGAGTATATTTCCCTTTATTTATAATAAAGAAAATTCTTTTTTCATATTTGTTTTTATAATCTATGACATTTAACACGTGGCAATTTGAGATTGGGTGTGAAAATCACACATTTTCTCATAACTGGGTTTAATCGAAAATGAGGAAATGTTATTACTTCAAATTGTTTAGGGGGGTGTTAGGACCCCCGCCAAGTTTAAGTGTCTCTTTACAAAAAGAGTATTAGTTCAGGGTGTACTTTATGTATTTTCTCTTTTTATAAAAGAAAAGTTAAATGTAACTATTGACCTTACGTGACTAACAAAATTCACCATTGTTGTCTTCTTTGTTAGCTCCAAAGAAAGAACTCCATAAAATCTAACACCATTTTCTCTACTTTCTCTAACAATTTTTACTATAATCTCTTTCCTAAAATATTATTCCATTGACCTAATACCTATTTCTGGTTTAAGCAAGAGAAAATAGTAAATTTTGATAGAGAAAGTAGAGAGAATGATGTTAGATTTCGTGGAGTTTGTCTATAGAGCTACAAACAAGACAATTATGATGAATTTTGTTAGCCATGTGAGGCCTACAGTTAAATTTAACACTCTTTTTATATTAGTTTATTATTTAGGTAGTAGGATTTAAAACAGAAAAAGCAAATATGTCCTCCATTTGAAGTGAAAGAGCTTGAATTGTGACACATATGTTAGAATGCACTTGAATCTATTGTTTAAGTGGTAGGATTTAAAACAGAAAAACATGAGCAAATATGTTTTAAGATTGTACCAGTTATTGCATTTACATTAATTATATGTCCTCCATTTGTGAATCAATTGATTGTATTGCTCTTTATTAAAGTTCTGATTGAAGGCAACAATATCACCATAGTTGTTGTGTTTGCTTTCAAAATCCTCCATAGACAGTGATGCATTTCCATAGTTGTTGTCTTCTTTATTTTCTTAAATTTCATGTCAAGTTAAACTAGACCAACGGAGGGAGTATTACCGAAAAGCAACACAACTTACCATGAAGTCCTTAATTTATTTATTGATTAATTAGACAATCTACATATGGACGTCATACAACCAACTTAACTAGTTTCAAATCACAAATTAAGTAGCATAGACAAAAAAAGATACAACAAGAACATGAAAAGAACCTACAATTCCATCCAATTGAAGCAAATTGAAGTTGAGGTTTCATCATCTAGATGATAGGGTGTTCGTTTCCTTAAAGGAATATATACCGACCATTATGAAGAGCGCATGAACAATTTTGAGCACCAATATCATCTGCAACACAAGGAGGCTTAACACTTCCATCTTGGTACCACATTTTTCTTTTCTGCACTAAATCAATGAAGAAATCGTCTAATGTTTCTCTTGTGATACTGGGCATAACAATAACATGTGCAATATGCCTCACACAAGATAGTTGCCAATGACGAGTAAATTCATGATCATGAGGCCTCTCAAGCACAACTATAGTGCTCAACTCATTAAGCATGACACTGATATTTGCTTGTTGAAGACGGTCTTTCAAATATCTAGCATTGTTGAGGCATCTCTTAACATCTTGTTGTATCCCAATTTGACCTTTAGAGCTCAAACTATACCACAACAAAATTGGAGTTAAACCATTTCGACTTCCAGAAATTGTAGCATCCATAGAAGCAATGTATTCCACATTTCTTGAGAGATAAACGATGTGACTTTTTCTTGTTATTTGAACTCCACAAGGAATTGGACATCCTAAGAACTTGTGACCTGAAATTGTGACACTCCCAATTGGCTTCTTAAAGCTAATCACCTGTTTTCAATTAATTGAATCACAAACAATATTCAAAAAAATTATTTTAATTGTAGTATACATCCTTAAAATTTTTGTTCGACATATGTTAGAAAACTCACATTTTTAATGAAAGGGGCAATAAGTCCATTTAGGGCTGCATCACAATGGATGTAAAACTTATCATGGGAATAACCACAATCTTCAAATATTTGAAGAATAATATCAATGTCATCAACAACCCCTTTGAATGTAGTTCCTACCATTAAGAAAAAGGCAAGGCTAGAGTTCTAATTAAGAGAATGAGATAATTAATTAAAGAATGAAATAAATATGAATATTTACCAATATTAATATTTATAATTGCTGGTTTGTCCTTGTTATGAAGCAATTTTGCTCTCAAATCAGAATAATCCATCTCTCCTTTTGTTGATGTGTTGATCATTTCCAAATCTATTTTGTACAATCTTGCAGCTTTGAAGACTGAATAATGAGAATCTTTTGATGCGTATAAGATTCCATTAGGAAGTAACTCTCGCCTACAAAGAAAATATTATTGAGTTAATTTAAAAAAACTAAAAAAGAACATTATCATATTTTACTTTCTGTCATATCAACTCTTAATATTACGAATTTGTCACCATTCACTACAAATTTTGATATTCCAAAATAGTTATAAAGTACGGAATATTTTGAACTAAATTGGTGATCTTCTTTTTGCAATTTATTATAAATGTGTTAGCACAAACTTATATATGAATGCCTCACAAGACATGTTGGGACCACTAATTTAGCAATTGACACATCTTGATAATATGTAGGGAAATTAATCAAAGCACACAAGACTCAAGTAGATAGTTAGATGTGACTTTGGCACAATATTATCCATGTGGTTACATATATAGTGTAGTTTTTCTGCAAAGATGTATCAATTAACCTCCTTTGAATATATTAATGTAGGTCCATTTAGTAATTTGGAAATGCTAACAATGGTAGATACTATAATAACTTAATTGCTGTAAAATATGTTTTTTTAGAAGTAATAAATATTTTTTGTAAATGTTCTTAAAGTCTATAACTATATTGAATCCAATGACAACATATTAACTAGTGTAGATAAAAACTTTAATACTCTTTGTTAATGTACATATTTATTGCCGTTAAAAACCATTTTTATCAGCGTGATAGTAGATACTTACCCTATCCAAATTCCATGAAGATTGCCTTCTGTGCCACCATGAGTAACATAACCCCAATATTCATCTTTCTCAATTTCCCATAATTTGGCAAACCAATCCAAAACAGCCACTTCAAAATCTTTTGAATGAAAATCCACAGGTTTTCCATGAAAGGATCACACAATTATTTAAGTGAAATTGCAAAAGTGGAGCTAAAGCAACGTGGTGATCATAACATATGTTCTCTGGAAAACCTACAGAGACAAAATGATCAATTATATAATTCATAAATTAATCTTTAATTTTCACATTACAAATTAGTATTACATCTGTAAGCCTTCCACGTATTGCATTCGTTCGTAAGGGAATCCCTACGTTTGCTTTCATTCAATGTTTTTATGTGTCAAATTTATGAACTAGTTAATAATTTACATGAAAGACAGAAGATCAAATGAAGGAGAATAGTAAAATATTACCAAGATGATATTTGACTCTTTGTGTAAGTGTCTTTAAATAATTATCCAATATATAGTCAGGTGAAGAAACACCACTTCCCAACCCAGGCTCTATCACGGCTAGTTGCAATTTCTTTCTTGGCCCTGGTGGTGTCACCTTTACTACTTTCTTGATGTTGCCATTGACAATATTCTCACTTGGAAGAGATGCCATTATTTTGCTCATCATTTTAGTGCAAAGCATCATCATGCAAGTCAATATTTTGGGAAAAAACTTAGATCATTAAGAGAATGAAGAAATACACAAAAGAGTTTTTAAAGGAGGCTTTTGTATTGCTTGAAGATTGCTTGCTCTTGCTTTGTTCATTTACAAATGAATGCCCATGTATTTATACTACACACTTTGGGGCTAAAGTTCAAATAAAAATTCTACACAAGTCCCTACATTTGTACAAGTATGCCCCTCTTCTAGAATTCTCTACAAGTCTAGAGATTTCTAAGGACTTCCAAGAATTCTTCTCGAGTATTCTAGAGTCTTCTCCAAACCTCTCCAAGACTCTAGATTCTTCCATCAAGGGTAGCTCATTTATTCTTTAATTTTTATGCCTAAGTGTTATGACAAAGTGACCGGTCATGACATTAGGCTACAACTCTTCTCTATGTCATTTAGTTACGAAGTTTCTACCCTAAAAGAAATATCTTCTTTTTTTATGGATCAGATGGGATAATGAGAATAGTACTATGTATCCACTAAATTAAAATTTTGAATCCACCTCTACTTTCCCATCCAAAAATAAATAAACAATATAAGTATCAAATGTAAGATGTAAGTTGGTCAGGTAGTTTCTCTTGGATAGAATCTTCTTGGTCCTTTGTTGTTTTACTTCCATTATTTTCTTTAAATATGTCTTTTTGTCTTATCACCTATAGATTCACTTTGTTATTTTAAAAATGATTGAAAAAGAAATATTTATTATCGCATACAATGAGCAAGCTCAACAAAAGATTCACGCCAGCAAAAAGTAAAATCTTTCTCTCAAAATTAATAGTTCAAAGTTAACAACAAATTAGAACATTACCTAAATTATGTAACTAGACATAAGTCATGATTAATTAATTATCCCGCATAGATCAAAAAGGGATTTAAACATTATACTCTCTAGTACTATTCCCTTATTTAAATGATCCTCTTCTTCTTCTTTATTCTCTTCCCTCGAAAGATTTGATCTATTATCAATGTTTTCCTCCATTAAGGTATGATATATAAAATCTCACCTGGAACTTCACGCAAAACCAACGAAAATAAAATAAATAATAGTATATAAGTCAACTGTAAGATGTTTAAATAAATTAATTACGTATCATAAATAATTAGTTACATACCATGAATAAAATTAATTTAAAATTTAAGATTCATCTCCATCTCCACGTAAAAATAATATGAAAGAAGTAATATAAAACAATTGTAAAATGTTAATTTCTTAAATACCGTTGATACCTTGTTGTTGTTGTTGTTGTGGTCCCTCCTCCTAAAACCCTGTTGCTATTTTTCCTCTTTGCTTTCACTACATACTTTAGATCTCTCGTTCTATATCTTCTTCTTACAACTTTGCTTTCAATACTTTAATACTCTTTGTTAATGTGCATATTTGTTGCCGCTAAAAATCGTTTTTATTACCGTAATAGTAGATACTTACCCTATCAAAATACCATGAGATTCCCTTTTGTGCCACCATGAGGAACATAACCCCAATAATCATCCTTCTCAATTTCCCATAATTTGGCAAACCAATCCAAAACAACCACTTCAAAATCTTTTGAATGAAAATCCACAGGTTTTTCGTGAAAGGATCACCACAATTATTTAAGTGAAATTGCAAAAGTGGATCTAAAGCAATGTGGTGATCATAACATATGTTCTCTGGAAAACCTAGAGAGACAAAAGGATCAATTATAGAATTCATAAATTAATCTTTAATTTTCACATTACAAATTAGTACTACATCCGTAAGCCTTCCATGTATTGCCTTCGTTCGTCAGGGGATCCCTGCGTTTGCTTTCATTCAATGTTTTTATGTGTTAATTTATGAACTCTAGCTAATAATTCACATGAAAGATAGAAGATCAAATGAAGGAGAATAGTAAAATATTACCAAGATGATATTTGACTCTTTGTGCAACTGTGTTTAAATAATTATCCAATATATAGTCAGGTGAAGAAACACCACTTCCCAACTCAGGCTCTATCACAGCTAGTTGCAATTTCTTTCTTGCAGCCCTGGTGGTGTCACCTCTACTACTTTCTTGATGTTGCCATTGACAATATTCTCACTTGGAAGAGATGCCACTATTTTGCTCATCATTTTAGTGAAAAGTATCATCATGCAAGTCAAGATTTCGGGAAAAACACCTCACTTCCAATCTAGAGAAATTTCCAGCTTATTTATTGCTGGATGTTAATACTATGCAATCTACACAACATGCCAAAAGTTGGTAGTTGGAAAGTTCAAAAAAGTCCCTTATGTTTGAGCATTGAATTAAATCATCCCTATTATTTTAACTCAGAGTACTAATAGTCCTCTAAAAATGCAAAATTAGTGCATGTTCAATAATTCAATTAGGGGTCGTTTGATAGGTGGATAAGAAACAAGCTATCCATGTATTAATTTCTATATAATGTATATGACGTTTGGCAGATAGGTAGATAGAAAAGAAGTTATTCATGTATAAAATTAATCTGACGTTTGATTGACAATTTAGAAGCACGCTATCACAAACCTATCTCTCAGATCATGATGGAACCTACTATGTTCCACCAGTAGTTAAGCCTAACTCATATCCTGAAACTAGAAGCAAGAGACTGTCACGCGGAAGAACATATAAAGGAAGCATAGAACAATAACAACAAGAAGAAAGAAATAAAGTGATATATATATATATAAACAACAAGACAATCCCAAGACCTGACATCAGTCGGTAGTAAATCTTCTAATCAAAATAGGAGTACAAGGCTTTACAAATACAGTAGAGAGATCAGCGACTCCAAACGTCAAGAGCTCACCCGGGTCTCTGAATCCCAAAAGTTGCTCTGCACGAGATCTAAATTAACTATGAGAACTCCTACTATGATCTGTAGGGTGCAAAAATGTAGTATAAGTACGAACAAGCGAGACTCAGTAGGCATAGGTGGACCAACCTTCAAAGACAAAGAAAGTAAAAATAGCAAGTAAATAAGAAAAGTACAACACAAATAGCTAATGAGGAGATATAGCATGATAATATAGTAACAAGAATGAAGGAATAAAATACACTAAGTAAGAGAGTGACTCAAAGGGACATACCTGGGGCACAAGCCCAACAACCTAATCACGATAAGATTCGACCACGAGAGTTAACTAACCAAGGAAAGACCCACAGTAACACTGTACTTAACATAACCACAACTCAATCCAAGACTACCAAAGTTGGGGCAAGACCAACCACTGAAGCAACTAACGGTCAATCCAATACACTATATATACACAATCATAGTCAAACAATAATCTAATCGGACCCCCATAAGCCTAAAAGGTACAAACAACAAACACAACCCAACCCAACCCCCCTCCCCCCAAGACTAGAAGGTGCAAACAACAACCACTTATACTGGTGATAGGCAATGCATATGAATGTAGGTACTGCAAATGAATCCAACTGAGCCATCAGCACCAAGTGTCACACAACCAAATATATAAACCTACCTCATGTCTCTACAGCTAGGTAGGACCTGTGCGTATACCCTCATCCGACTCAATATGTCACACAATCAGACGGACACATAGGGGACTCGAGAAGTCTATATACACTGCATGATCCTGATCTACGACTTCCATAAATTTATATATATATATATATATACACACACACACACACACGTATCAGATCTTATCCTTCATGGTACCAAAGGTACAAGTAGCCAAATCACTATACAAAAAGGCGATGACACATTGGCTGACCAACTAAAAAAGTGAACACATTCCCGATGACTCTAATGTCTCAAAAACCAATTTATCAAAGTGATCCAGGTGGTATGACTCTCGTTGAAACTAGTTTTAAAAGAGAAACAATATGAAAACTACTTTCTCGAAAATAGTAATAATGATCCAATGTATGAATCAGGATTGTACCACAAAACAAATGAAATCAAGTGTCAAATGCAATGAATGACATAACTAGAATCTAATCAATATTAGTCAAACAACAAGATAAACACTACAAATACTACCACTCTCGTAGAGCAAAGAAAACTAACTTGAACTCTAGCTAATCCTCGATCAAGGCCTTGGGTCCAACAATATACCAACATCCTCAATAGAAATAGCAACAGACTCACGAGTACTCATGAAACAAAGGAAATTACGAGAAGTTAAATAAATAAATGGATAATAATACAAGGATCGATTCCTTACCTCGAATATGCTACCCGATGACAACCAAGCATAGCTAAAGTCAATCTACAACTATGACTAAAACTAAGGTTTGATCAATAACGGAAGGTACCAAGAACAATAATATGTACTACATGGACAACATATAACTATAAGGACCAATAAAGCACACTAAAGCAAAGTCGCAACCTAGATTGATGCCCAAAGTATCAATCCTAAGGAGAGATGAGTGCACCAACTGTACTATGAGAAGGCTACTAGCCTAAGCTAAGGTATTTTCCACTTAAGACAGACCGAAAGCTTCTACGCGAATCCAAAGAACGAAAATAAAGGAAGTATTTCTAAGTCCGACATAGACAATCCTAGTTCACAAGCAATTTATACTAAACCTTATCTAATAGAGCACAATCAACAAAATTAAATCGTAGCCTATCTCAAAATTGACCACGCGTACTCTGAATTCACTGAACTGGAGTTTCCCACTTCCCAAGGACCTCTGATCATCATCACACTATTAAAATATTGGTCACTACGTCAATACAGACGTTTAGACACTAAAATTGTAATAATTAGAGATAATACCAAAAATCAAGCCAAAAAATGAATCTGGAACTTGTATTGTGAATTTCAAAATTGACGCATTCAAAAGATCCTAAATAACTTACCAATATTGTGTCCCAAAATGAGACATAATTCGATGCTCAAAAAGGAAGGAAACAACACATGCAACAAAATCATCAAACTTAACCGATTAAGAGCTTGGGTAGAAACTTCCTCAATCCCACATCCCCCGCACTTCCACGATCGCTCCAATATGTAGCTATGCCAATTTCGGACAATATATAACTCGAATCTCCCAAAATGAAGGTCTAGAGCTCTCACAATCACATTTTAAAAATGGGGAAGAAACTTAAAATCGTAGGGGATTGGTTTTAAAAGGCCTAAAAATTGCTCATCGGTATCGCGAGTCCAATGGGTCCCAAATATTTTTTTAGAATTTTTTCATCTATATTGCGAGGCCAAGGGTCAGAATCATGATGAACAATGTTTTAGGTAACAACAAAGTTAAAAAATCAACTAAGGCTTCGATGTTTGATTGTGTGCTCCAGATTCATCTAGGACCTCGTGGGCGCAATCAAACTAATCTACCCCATAAAATTCCACATTACAGACTCAACGGAACCATCAAAACATCCATCTGAGTCTGTATTGGCAAGAACTGACCCTACCCCACATGGTCCCATATTAGCTAAAATCTACAAAGAAAGTTGAAATGAGCCCAAAAACTTCGACACCCAAATCAAAGGTCCTTCTTGAAGAAACTCAATGTTCTGGAGCTAAAGAAACCATAAAAGTTGCATTCCGAGGTTATTTACTTGAAGTTTTGATCCGAGTCAACCATTCAACCTTCAAGAGCTCCAAAATGTAGAAACTTGCGTAAAAACAACACGAACGATTAGGTGACCGAGTTGTCCCAACAAGTCATAAAAAACATGGGGTCACTACATGAAAGCTCTAAACATTGAAAAGATCAGAAAATTGAGGAAATAACCTAGAGGATCATTACACACGCATAATTAATACATGTATAAGTTATGAGGAATATATGTACTCCCTTTGTCCCATTTTATGTGGTACTATTTGACTTGACATGTTGTTTATGAAAAAAGGAAGACTTTTGAAACTTGTGGTCTAAAACATTCTCAGGATATTTGTGTGGTTGTAAATTATTTCATCAAGGGGGAAGAATAATTTTAAAGTTAAATTGTTTCCAATTATAGTAAGGTGACATTCTTTTTGGGATGGACTAAAAGGAAAGGGCGTCACATTAAATAGGACGGAGGGAGTATTATTTTACGAAGAATAAAAAGTGGAATAATTAATACATGAATAGCTAATTTTTGCATAACTAATACCTACATTAAATAACATACAGATTCACTCAGAACTAATCCTTACATTAACAATACATGCATAACTCTAACTAGGCACCAATGACCCCTAAAGGTTCGTTTGATTGCTGGATCAGAAACAAGTTATCCATATATTAGTTTCCATATAACTTATACGACGTTTGATAGGTAGATAGGAAATAAGTTATTCATGTATAAAATTAATACGGCATTTGATTGATAATTTAGAAACACACATAACTAATACATGTATAATTTATGACAGAATTTATGTAGGATATGTCACACCCCGAGCCTACACCCTGGACGGAACTGACACTCGAAAACCATTGCTAGTTTCCAAGCGAACCCTTGGCCTGGCTCACTACTCAACGGAAGACATTACTCAAGCAAAATGGAAACTCATGATGCAAAAATAACTTTAAAAACTTAACTTAAACTCAACTCCAATAATCATCTGAAAATAATTTAACAAGTATTAGTTAAATGCCTCATGAACTCAAAGCATTACAACAACAAAGGGAATAATGATAGACTCCTCGACTTTAAAACTATCTATGAAGCCTCTACTGTTACAGCAGGATTATCGGACAAGACCCTCGATATCCTAACAAATTAAAAATAAAAGTGGAACTCTCCGGAAGCAAGGAGGCTCATCAAAGCTAATTGGAACTGCAAGTGGTCTAAATATAGCACATGTCGATGACCCTGAATACCTGTATCTGCATCATAAAAGATACAGGACAAATGGCGTCAGTACATGGAATGTACGAGCATGTAAGGGGAATTCTAAAGCATAAATATTAGCTTGAACTAATAGAAAAGAAACATAATTACCTCTTCTCAAACTCACTCAACTCAACTCAAACTCCCATCAACGATAGGATACTCAACTCAAGGAAAAGATACTCAACTCAAAGATAAGATACTCAAATCAGGATACTCAACTAAAGATACTCAACTCAAAGATACTCAAGAATAAAGCAACAATAAAAGATGCAATATATGGAAAGCTTTTAAAATAGTAGATAATAACTCAATTGTATATAAAAATATTATAATAACTCTTATTTGGGAGATTCTCTAACTGACAACCATCACTATGAGCTATGTAATGATACAACATCTTGCCCACACTGCCAAAATTGACCTATACCTTGCCGGAGTATTAGACATCCTCAACTAAGTGGATCCACTAAGATATGCTAAAAAGCAATAAGGAATCATCTAAAAAGTATGACCCTTTACCCATGTTATCATACATGGTTTATGGAGGCGGTGAGTTTTCTGAACTCTTCCCCATATCGGTGCTCAATACTACTCCCAATAATATAACTCATGCTTATATGTTTAAAAATATTTCCTCATCCTCAAACTTTGAGATTATTACTCAAAAGGTTCTCTTAAAAGATATAGTGCTCAAAACTCCTCATGAACTCATTTGGAAATCGAATTTTCCTTGGGAATACTTAGTTCCCTTATATTCATTTAAAATAAATGAAACTCAACTCTCCTCATCCTCAAACTTATTTACTCAATTCTTTAAACATATTATAAATAATTGTAACAGACTTCTCAAATAGGGTTCATGCCGAATTATGGATGTGAACGACTCAATTCAAGGGTTTCAATAACCATATAAAGAATTTAATACTCAAAACTCAATAACTCCAGAACTCAAGGACTCAATGATACTACTCATCTCAAGAATGCTCGACTCTTAGGGTTCATGCGAAATGGTTTCTTCCAAACTATCATAGATTCGTTTACCCAACTAAATTAAATAAAAATCTACTCAATAAAGACTCGGTAACAGTTCTCATTAACAAGATCCTCACCTCAAGAACTCAACCAAACGTCATAAATCAAGAATGGAAAATAATACCTCAAAAACACTCATCAAGAACTTAAATTTCTCAATCTTTATGGATGAATTTGATAATATAAATCTTGATTGGCGTGTGGGTGAACGAACCCATTACTATGGAGGCTTACATACCTCAAAGAACTAGGTTCTTGGCGAAATCTTGGATGAATGCTTGGAACCTTGAACTTTTTCTCCTCTTAAATCTTCTCTATAACGCCCTAAACATTTTGGGGTGAATGAAACTGATTCTAATTGGTTTAGACCCTAAATTGGGTGTAATTTAGGCTTAAGACTAAGTGGGGGTAAGGAAAAGACGAAAATAACCCTCCTTAGTTCGGGTGAAAAGGCCCTATCTAGAGAGGCTGCACTCAAATGGTCATATATCCCTCATCCGAACTAGGATTTTAGCAAACTCAGTGGTGTTGGAAATAGGACTCAAAGACCTTCAATTTTATACCTTATGGGATCATTCGTCCTTGAATGACGGCTGGACTAGGTATGGAATGGGGTTGCTCTTACTATCTCTTCTAATTTCTTAACTTGCCTACTAACATAGTCTGAACTGATTCATACCAAGAGTTGGGACTTCCTATAGCACCTAAGTCAAGAACGATGTTGTTGTGAATATAGTCACGCTCTCTCTGAAGTTACCTTATCTAAAACAAAGGAAGCTTGGGCATGCAGTAAGAAGATGAATACCTTGCCCGGGGTAATGTGACTGCTAGTTGTTAAGCCTACCAACACTCCTCAACTATGCTTTTCTTTCCTTATTATCATACCTCGTTAGCTGTAACTCATAGCTCCCACAAGGGTACATGACTTCTCTTACCAAGGTCTGAGTCTAACGACACACTCTTACTATATTCAAGCCTAACCCAAATCCTAAGGTTCGGGTTCTATACCTCTCTATAGGGAATCTCATCCCAAGAATATTACTCTTTAACACCACATTTAATCAACATTAGGCTCATATCAAGAACCACCTAATCTTTAACAACACCACATTCAAGCTTAGTATTCTAACAACTCCATGGTCTCCTACTAACCAGGTCCTTAAGAAGTTCTCATTCTCTCATAACCTCTGTCATATCAACTAGATTTCTCGCATTACTACTCGAACCAACTAAGGGCTCTCATTTAACTATTTCTCATAGTACAACCTTATCCTCTTCTTCCCCTTATTTATAACCTTAGATGGAATTATCAAACCATCATTATCATGATAAGAACATTAAACTTCTCCTTCTAACATCAGTCCACTTCTAAAAGGACCTCTGAAAAGATATATCACATACTCTTTTGAACCCATTACTATCTTATCCTCAACACTAGACTTCGTTTCTCATCTTATCATCTCCCCCTTAGGTTTAAAGGTGACACTTGAAAGTTATGGACCTATTCCATTATCTCTAAGCCGGTCTACATCCCCTCTTTCTAAGATGTTTCTCTTGACCTCTTCTCATTGGATCCTAAGGCTGTTTCATCTAACTCTTTAGGAAAATTTGTAATGACATATTCACCTCGTTATAGAAAATCCATTGGGGAAATAATTTGGATATAAAAAAAATTTCGTAGTAACTTGAGAATTCCAAGCCTAGACTAGATTTGGACGAAATCTGAGTCATGCGAGGTCTAGGGAAATCTGGTAATGAATGAGAGATTTAGCAATGAATTTTGTTACATGAGTAGATATCTAAGACGTTAAGGAACCTGTACGACCTTACGAAATTGAATTCTGGCGAGTAGAACTTCCGAAACTGATCTTAGCGTGAACGGTAGTTTCTGAGTGTCATGGGTTTAAGGTATGTTGTGAAATGGGAGTTTGAAACTTAACTTTTGACTCTCTATTTTCGTACAAACCGTCGGGGCTGGAATAATCCAGCCAGGGCGAGGCCGCTATGGTGGGATGGGAGCAGCCATAGTGGGCCAGTCACAACTTAAGTCAGAAATAAGCCCCAAAAATGTCATTATTCTGCAATTTTCATTCTTGAGAGCTAAGAGACGAACCAGGGCTTTCTTGACAGTTCTCCACCTCTTCTAGCACTACGGTTAAGGATTTTACTCCCCTAATCCATTTTTCGATCCGTAGAACTTAGAATCTTGATTATATATTGTTGGGGGAGGGTTTTTGAACTGAATTGGATGGTGGGAAAAGCCCTAGCTGCACCTTAGGATCATGAGTTGGATCTTGGGTTTTGGGTTTGTCATAATCCGAGTAAATTAGACCTTAATTATTGATCCTCGTATTGAATTGATTGTTTGTAGACCTAGAACAAGCAGAAAGACTCTGGAAAGGGGAGAATCAACTTTCTTAGGAGAATTCAAGCTTTTTTTCGAGGTAGGTGATGGTTTGATTTCATGTTTGTGTGATGTATGTTAGTATTAGCTTCATTGTAATGCATGTATGTATGCGAATGTTGCACTATTGATCGCATCAAATATGAATGAGTATGAACGAATGATTACATGCCATGAATCAACATTTGGTTGTATGATTATGAGAATGTACATTGTGATTGTGGCTTGTTGAATGGACCGGGTGTTATGTTCCAACACACTAATTGGGATCAGATGTCACGTACTAACATACATATGGGAACGGGTGTCAAGTTCCAACACACTAACTTGGATCGGGTGTCACGATCCGACACACTAACAGTTTGGGTATGGGTTCCATGATAGGACCATTGACTTCTCATATATGCGTATGTACTTGATGTTAGAATTGTGGAATGGCACATTGCTCCTGAAATGATAATTGATATTGTATATGTTCGGTATATACGTGTTTACTATGTTGTGACTGCTTGTATATGTTTCGCTTACTAGAATAGTCGCGTGATCCTACCAGTACACTATGGTTGGATACTGATACTGCACTTGTTCTTTCTTTGTTGAGTATAGGGCATCTTCAGGAGGCTATTGACAGACCTCATCTAGGAGATAAGTGATCAAATCGAATTCAAGGGTGAGCCAATTCTTCCAGGCTGCCATGAGTTCTCCTTTTGTTCAGTCCCTCTTTCTCAAACCTAGATTAGTACCTTAGATGTTCAATTGTTTAGCTTTCGGGGTTGTACCCTTTTTTCTTTAGACTTATGGTTTGTTAGAGTTTTGGTACACCGACTTTCAATTTCTAGGGAATATTTCCGCAATGTTTTGATAGTTGTTGCTAGACTTTTGGAGTTTATGGGAACTTTACTTTATTTCTGCATTCAAACTTGCTTCCGTATCTTTAAATGTTTAGTTCTTGGGTTAGCTAATTAGTATTAATAGTTCTCCCATCGGAAGTTAGTGTGGGTGCCAATCACGACAGTCTGGGTCGTGAGAAAATTACACTTGCACCAGCCTATCCATTATTGGCAGCTCAATTATGCTATCTAGGCACACATGGAATATCATAACTTAATTGGAACCTCGTCTGATTACATATCATCTCGGTATATCTCTTAATGCTCTTGTTACTCTTGTGACTTAGCGACACTTCAATGCCCTTATCAAAAGGTTATTGCAGTTAACATCTCAATTCCTCACCTCCTCTATGTCAAGTCTACCCGATCAAATCTCAAGACTAGCATCATCACCCTCATATTGCCATTCTTCTTATCTCAACACTCATCTCAAATTCAAGCTTCATGTTATTACTAATCCCGGATATCAATATGATTGCTCGCTTACTATATTAACTTACAACTACTAGATACAAATTAAGAAACACTCGTCAACTAAGACATCCCGACAAGTAGTCAATCCTTACCTCTCAGTCTCCATACTCATAAATTACCATCACATTCACTTCACAACTTAAGTACTATTTTACCCCTTCATTATACATCATTGCCTAATTAGCTCTACAACACTTTGAATATTATGGGCTCTCCCTTAAAAATCATAGGCTCGGCTTAGATCTAACACCTCATGAATACTCCTGCTCTTCTATTTCAACACATTTACTTGGTCGATACTAACACAATGGAACCTCATCATAAATTCCTTTCTAGTACAAGCATACTCTAACTCATCCCAACTTCCAACTCTTACTCTACCTCTTATCCTGAGATCTTCACAACTTATCACTTCTTAGTTTACCCATAAGGGGAAACTCCTCATTTAATAACTTACTAGGTGCATGATATAATCGCATAGCTTGCCTCATCACTATTTCCCTTTCTTAGACAACTTAACCTCTGCATACCTTCCTCTAACTTTGGGCACTTTCACTACTACTGCTCCTAATCTCGTAACTCATACTAACTTTCCAGGTGAAAATACTGCCCAAGCTCTAAATATATTTCCTTATAAGGATCTCAGTTGAAACAAGGTTTAGATAAGAAAGTGCAACTCGTTTTTAGCTCGAATGCACGATTCATATGAATATGAATGCATTTCTTCAAAACTCAACACTTAACTCACTCATGGGCTTCTCTCAAGCCCCTCTGCAGTCTCATGACTTCCTCAAGACTTTTGCTGAGAGCAACTCATCGATATAGAACTGACTTTGCTTTCCAACCACCTCTAGTATTAGGGGTAGTTGAATGAATATGAGAAACACACGAGTATGAATAAGCTCCTTACGACATAATTTTATTGCACGATTAAGAGTATGAAAGATGAGAAGTGTTTCTTAAATGCTTGTAGTGCCTCGTTTATAGAAGTGGGGCCCTCACCCCCATAAATAAGACCCTACTAACACGACTTCACTAACACCCTAGGACACTTGAACTGTGTGCTCAAATACCAAGTTTGTCACGCCTCGAGCTTACATCCTAGACGTAACTCACACTCAAAAACCATTGTTCGCTCCCAAGCGAATCCTTGTCCTGGCTCACCACTCAGCGGAAGACACTACTCAAGAAAAATGGAAACTCATGATGAAAAATTTACTTTAAAAACATTACTTAAACTCAACTCCAAAATCATCTGAAAATAATTTAACAAGTATTAGTTAAATGCCTCATGAACTCAAAACATTACAAAAACAAAAGGAATAATGATAGACTCCTCGACTTTTAAACTATCTATGAAGACTTTATTGTTACAAAAGGATTATCGGGACAAGACCCTAGACATCCTAACAAAGTGAAAATAAAAGTGGAACCTTCCGGAAGCAAGGAGACTCATCAAAGTTAACTGGAACTGCAAGTGGTATCAATGGAGCGCTTGTTGATAACCCTGATTACCTGTGTCTGTATCATAAACGATGCAGGTCAAATGGCGTCAGTACATGGAATGTACGAGCATGTAAGGGGAATTCTAAAGCATAAATAAAAGCTTGAACTGATAGGAAAGAAACATACTTACCTCTTTTCAAACTCACTCAACTTAAGTCAAACTCCCTTCAAGGATAGGATAATCAACTCAAGGATAAGATACTCAACTCAAATGTAAGATATTCAACTCAAATATACTCAACTCAAGATACTCAACTTAAGATACTCAACTCAAAGATACTCAAGAATAAAGTAACAATAAAAGATGCAATATATGGAAAGTTTTTAAAATAGTAGATAATAACTCAATTGTATGTAAAAATACAATAATAACTCAATTGTAGGTAAAAAAAAATACAATAATAACTCTTATCTGGGAGATTCTCTAACTGAGAACCATCACTATAAGCTATGAGATGATACAACATCTCGCGCACGCTGTCAGAATTGTCCTATACCTTGTTGTAGTATAAGACATCCTCAACTAAGTGGATACACTAAGCTATGCTAAAAAGTAATAAGGAATCATCTAAAAAGTATCACCCTTCACCTATGTTGGCATACGTAATTTATGGGGGTTGTGAGTTGTCTGAACTCTCCCCCATATCGGTGCTCAATACTACTCCCAATAATATAACACGTGCTCATATATTTAAAAACATTTCCTCATCCTCAAACTTTGAGATTATTACTCAAAATGTTCTCTTAAAAAAGATAGTGCTCAAAACTCCTCAGGAACTCATTTGGAAATCGAAGTTTCCTCTCACCTTAAATGTAAAAACATTTACTCTTGTGAATACTTAGATTTCTTATATTCATTTTTTATTTACTCAAGTCTTTAAACAAATTATAAATGATTGTAAAAGACTTCTCAAATAGGGTTCATGCCGAATTATGGACGTGAACGACTCAATTCAAGGGCTTCAATAACCATATATAGAACTCAAAACTTAAAACTCAATAACTCTAGAGCCCAAGGACTCAATGATACTACTCATCTCTAGAATGCTCGATTCATAGGGTTCATGCGGAATTATGGGCATGACCGACTTTACTCAAGGACTTGCATGTACATCATATGGTAACCCACAATTATAAAATATAGTTTCAAAAAGGATTAGGAAATCAATGCTCAATAACTTAGAACTCAAATATATTACTATTCTTAAGGATACTCAAATTATGGAGTTCATGCGAAATTTATGGGCATGAACGACTCGACTCGAGGATCTCAATAATAATGTACGCTAATAAATACACTCTCCTCATTCTTATACTCACTTACTTGAGTCTTGAAACAAGTCTTAAAAGTTTGAAAAAGACTTCTCAAATATGACCCAAAGAACTTCCTCAAACTTTACTCTTAACTCTTTCTTGAATTTGAATTACGGATTTAAGAGTTATGATTCATGATATAAAGGATCTTGATGATTATATGTGATTTTGAATAGTTAAATCAGGAAGGGAGTGAAGGTACACTTTAAAAGAACTCAGACAACACGAACGATGGAAAAAAGACGGGGTAGGCGACCCTGCCGCACTGAGTGGTGAGGGGCTCCAGCCCTTAAACTTCAGAGGCTCACTACTGGCGCAGCGCACCACCCCCTTGCCCAGAAAACCTGATGAATTTCTCTTCTTTATTTTTGGCCCTAATTCACCTAGAATAGAATAGTTTCTTCCAAACTCTCTTAGATTCGTTTACCTAACTAAATTACATGAAAATCTACTTGAAAAATACTCAAGAACAGTGCTCATTAACAAGATCCTCACCTCAAGAACTCAATCAAACGTCATAAATCAAGAATGGAGAACAATACCTCAAGAACATTAATCAAGAACTTAAATTTCTCAATCTTTATAGATGCATTTGATAATATAAATCATGATGTGCATGTGGGTGAATGAACCCATCACTATGGATTCTTACATACCTTAAAGAACTAGATTCTTGGTGAAATCTTGGATGAACTCTTGGAACTATGTACTTTTTCTTTTCTTGAATCTTCTCTCTAAAGCCCTAAACGTTTTGGGGTGAATGAAACTGATTCTAATCAGTTTAGACCCTAAATTGGGTGTAATTCACGGTTATTTTAAGTGGGGGTAAGGAAAAGACGAAAAATACCCCTCCTTAGTTCAGGTGTAAAGGCCCTATCTAGAGAGGCTGCACTCAAACAGTCATATCTCCTTCATCCAAACTCGGATTTTAGCAAACTCGGAAGCGTTGGAAAGAGGAATCAAAGATCTTCAATTTAATACCTCACGGGACACCTAACTCATTATGTGCTAAAATTTATGGTCATTTGAAGTTGATCTAAAAGTTAAAAGAACTTACAGATGACTTGGATGAATTTTCTTTGGTTCTTTTTGGAACTCAAGGTGATCTATCTAGTGACCTTAACACTTAAAAAATTTAAATTTCCTCGGTAAAATCTTACTCACAACGAAGAATGTTTCGAGTCTTGGCTAAAAAAAAATTGGGGTATTACAGGATAGAAGGTGGATTAATTAATACATGTATAACTAATCCCTAGAAAATCATTCCCTACATAACTAATACCTACATAAAACAATACATACATTTACTCATAACTAATCTCTATATTACTGATATTTGCATAACTATAACCAGCTTACACCTAATTGAATTCACTAAAACTAACTGAACTTGTTAAAAGACCCATCAAACTCAATCCACACAATCCTGCTAACTATTACACCTTTCTTCTTTAATTGAAAGTGATCAAAATTATTGGTTGCAAAATTTAAAACAATTTTTCTTTAGAAATCATGTCACTTCACAAGCACAATACAAAGATAATCACGCTACCTTATGATCATAATTCAGTTCATCACATGCTATGTCTTTTAGTTTTCTTCTTCTTTCATGGTTCTACTTCATTTAGACCAACTCACTATGGGTGTGATCAGTGTAGACAAAGTTTTTAGCGTTCGGTTGGTCAAGAATTTAAGATAAAGTTTTTTTAGGTTCTACTAGAAATATAAGTTATTTTCATCGCGACAGTGGATAATTTGGGTTATATAACATGATTTTCTCACTCATTTTCCACCGAATCAGCTCACTGAAAAAGTATTTGTTGGGATCCAAATCTTCACTGAAAAATACATAGCGGAACACAAATTATCACCAAATAGTAAGAATCTTCCTAATTTTTTCCAGAGATTCAATCAAAATATTTATAGAAATAACTACTAAACATTTTTCTGTGAAAAATTGTGATTTTTTAGTAGTAAGAAAAACATATTTCTTAAAAATAAGGAAAATATTTTTCTTATTGGAAATAGGCATAACAAATTCCACACGAAATATACATATAATGCATGTATTTTAAATGATCATGCAATCAATCAAACACTATTTTTACAACACTTTTATTCAATTAAGCAAGTATTAGAACAAATGGAGAAGGAAGAACTAGTGGATTAGATCAAACTCTTAAAAATAATCACTTTTCAGTTTGAAATTTATAATTTTCTTTCTAATTAAGTTCTTATAATATTACACAAACTCATTTTCTTAATATTATTTATTCTATTTTTCTATAATTCTTGTTTTATTAATATGAGAGACATGCACAAAGAAAATACACTAAGACTAATTTTTAATGTATGACAAGTCGTCGATTATAATTATAATCATAACTTTTATATTGGTATTGACACGATCCAAAACTGGATGTGATGACAATTGTCTTATCCCCCCAAAATAAGTCAGCCTAAACCTAAGTAATACGATAAATGCGGAAGTAAAACATAGAGAAATCACAAAATATCAATAATGTAGATAACTTAACAAACTCAAATAAAGCCTCAAAATCTGATTGTCACGTGTACAAGCCTATAATGTATTACAACTTATTTGAAATGAAATACATGTCTCAATGTCATTGTTTCAATAATAGAATAATGTCATAATAAAGGAGCACATGGCCCGCTTAGATGCCAACTCGCAAGTCTCCACGGTAAAGTCTCAGATGAAAATATAGGGGAAGAAAGAGAATCACGATGATTCAGGATTGTAACCTACACAAGTGTAGAAGCAAAGGGACCAACAACACAGTACTCATCAAGCACACAATTAACTCTGAGTAAAGCATTATTGAACACAAGTACTCCAACCACTCCATCTGAACCTCAACAAATAAAACCTGAAATAATCAATCAGTCCAACCTAACAGTTCTCACTCCACATAACAAAGCACAAGGATAACAGTTCAAATTGCACCTCAACACGAATAGTTAATCATCAAGGTATTCCACAATCAAGGTACTCAATAATGTATCAATGATCACAATCAAACGAAGTGCAATGCAATGATGTGCAATAGTATGTAGAGTGATGCATGTTTGTCCTAACGATACACACATGTTGTATCTCAGTCCAGAGCCCATGGAGGACTCTGTATTACATGCATGTGCCATGGGCATGTGGCTCGATCTCAATTTTATTTCAATAAATCTGCCATGGACGTGTATCCCATTTCCTATTTCCTCTAATCCTCACCATAATCATCACAACAATGGTACCACGTCAATGCAAATATAATAGTGCAATGATCAAATATGAGGATGATAATTGAACAACAATATCCAACAACACGCAATCAAAGTCTATCATCAAGTCACGTCCAATGGCCAACAATACAACATAGTCACACAAATCAACAAAGATTTTTGTTTTAACTCAAGTTGTTTATCAAGATCACATCATTAATTTACAACACATAATTTTTCTATGAATCCCTTCAGCAACCCTATTACTCTCAATCATACAATGGCATACAAGATTCAATAAACTTAACGTAAAGTCAAGAACTACACTTGCCTCAAGAAGTCAATAATCACTCCCGAACTTGAGCTTTCGCTTGTCGTCATTGGGTCTCAAAATCAAGACAAGCTATTCAAATAAATAATCACAATAAGCATTTGAAACTAACAACACCCATATCAAGACTTTTAGAAAATGGGGTCACAATGACCTAAAAACCTGATTCCAAAAATGAAGGTAAATATAAAATTTTGTGTTAAATGGTGTTACCCTACACATTTGGAAACCAACTTTAAAATGGAGTTGAATTAAGCCTTAAATCATCAGTTTATCATAAACCTTATCAAAAACCATTTAAGTGAGGATCAAAACTCAAGTTTAATCATCAAAATAATAAATTAATTAATGGTAAAAAGGAGTTAGAGAGTTAGAAATTGATACCAAATCAATAAAACTTGAAAACCCTCTTTAAAATCGCCAAAGCAAAGCTCTAAATGTTTAAAATGGAGAAATAGAGTTGAAACCTTGATTTTAAGAAAACATTCTTCCTAGGTCTCATATGCTCATCGTGATCGTGACCCCAAGCCACGCGATCACAATGAGTTAGTCAGTTAACTCATTTAAATTTACCATTGCGATCGCGGCAAGACTCCATGCGATCGCCATTACCTTACTTCTGACCCTAAACGATCATGGTGGGACTTCACATGACCGTGATGCACACAAAAGCAACACCACACGATCACGAGAGACTGTCTCGCGATCACGATGACCAAATTATCATGCATCAGAACATAGCAAAACAATAGTTTACATAAGGCACAATGTTTCCGAATGAACCCTCAAGATTCGTCTGAAACCCCCGAGTATACAAATCGAATATGCCACCCAACTAAATTAGATGTTTCGGACTCAATAGAACCATCAAAATACAAATTGAGGTCTCCTTGACCCAAAAATTGTGAAAGCCGCAATAAACTAACTTAACACTCAAAAAGACCAAATTGCCCTCAAAACCTCTAAACAATCAACCAAAACCTCTTCTAGGCCTAAAACCATCTCCTAAATCAAATGAAATCATCAGAAATTTGATTCGAGCATCCAATCTCTGAATATTGACCAAAGTCAACCCTTAGCGTAAAATCTCCAAAACTTCCTGTAACGACCGGGTTCCATCGTTATGAGAAAGACAACAGGGAAAAATTTTGGGTCGAAAAACTTTTTTGTAGTAATTTGAGATTTCCCAACCTAGTCCAGATTTGGATGAAATTGGAGTCATTAAAGTGTAGGGAAATCTGGTAACAATCAAGTAACTTATTTATCATTTTGATTACATAAGTAGTTAGATAAGTTATTAAGGAATCCGTACGAATTTACGGAATTGAATTCGGGCGAGTAGAACTCTCGGAATCGATCTTAGTGTGAACGGTATTTTATGAGCGTCGTTGGTTAAAGGTGTGTTGTGAAATGGGGGTCTTGGAATTATTAAAATAGTTCATTGTTTCGTGCAAGCCACTTTGGCGGTGGTATTGGTCACTCTGGCAGTACTGCCATTGTAGCGGGGTGAGGGCTGCTGTGGCGGGCCAAACGTGACTTAAAGTCGTAAATAAACCCCAAAATGACTTTATTTTGTACTTTTCAGTTTTTAGAGCTAAGGAATGAACTCCAGGTGATTCTAGATAATTTTCCACCATTCTTGAGGCTAAAAGTAAGCCTTTAACTCCCCGAACCATTTTTCGATCCGTAGAACATAATCTAATGGGTTATTATCAATGGGGAGAGTTTTGGTCTTAAATATATGATGGAAACATCTCTATTTTGGATACTTGGGATCATGGGTATGATCTAGGGCTGTTAGAATTGTTAGTAATTCGGGTAATTAGTGATTGTTTATTGATTCTCGTGTTATATTGATTGTTTGTAGACCAAGAACAAGCAGAACGAATCTGGAAAGGGGAGGATCAAGTTTCTTAGGATTTCAAGCTTGTTTCGAGATAGGTGATGGTTGTGATTCTATGATTGTGTGATATATGTTTGTCTTGCTTCATTATGATACATGTATGTATGCGGATGTTACATTGTTGATCACACTTATTGTAAATGAGGATATATGATTGATGAATGTCATGAATCACTTCTTGATTGTATGATTATTGAGAATGTACTTGTGATTGTGATTGTGGTGTGTCGATTGGATCGGATACCGCGTTCTGGTACACTAATTGGGATCAGTTGCCACGTTCCGGCATACACATTGGATCGGGTACCACGTTCCGGTATGCTAATTATTTGGATTTGGGTTCCTTGAGAGGACTAATGACTTGTCATAATTATGTATCTTGAGAAATGTGAAGTTGTTCGCTGTTCTTAAATGTTGATAATATTATATATGTTCGATCTATGCATGTGATTATATTGTTGTTTGATTTATGTATGTTACACTTAGTGGATAGCCGTGTGATCCTACCAGTACACTGTGGTTGTGTACTGATACTGCACTTTCTCTTTCTTTATTGAGTACAGGGCATCTTTAGGTGGCTATTGACAGACCTTGCTTAGAAGATCAGTGATCATCGTTCGAATTCAAGGGTGAGCCAATTCTTTGAGGCTGCCATGAGTTCTCCTTTCATCTATGCCCACATTTTGGACTTAGACTTTTCTAGTTAGTTATTAGTTGTTAGTTTGTGGTTGTGACCCTTCTTGTTTAGACTTTTGTTCATTGGTAGATGTTTTGGTACATTGACTTGCAGGTTCTAGGTGTATTTTCCTTATTGTTTAGTCGTTAAATCTTTTGGAAGTTTATGGGAACTTCAGTCTTTAGCTATTTAACTTGCTTCTGTAATTTAAATGTTTTAGTTTTTGGTTTAGTTGCTTGGTTTGGGTTGTAGTAGTGGTTCTCCCACCGGAGGGTTAGTATGGGTGTTAATCACGATGGTCTGGGTCGTGACAAATTTGGTATTAGAGCCTAGATTCGTTGATCGCGATGTACCAAAACAAGTCTAGTAGAGTTTTATGGAACGGTACGGGGACACCTTTACTTTTTTTCGAGAGGCTATAGAACTTTAGAAAATCTCTCTATTTTCTCTTGTCTTCTTTCGTGCTATAACTTGATTTCAATTGGTATCTGTCGATTCAAATTGGTATCTAACCTCCTTCACTGTTCTATCCACAGATGGTTAATACTAGATTCAACAGCGTCAGGCTCGTAGCTCCCGTCAATGCTCCAGCTGAGGAATCTGCAGCGAGAGGTCGCGATCGAGGTAGGGGTAGAGGCCGAGGAAGAGTGGAGCCTACTATAGATAGGGTACCGGCTGGAAATGCTCCCCAAAATGAGGCCCCTCCTATGCATCATGAAGAGATAAAAGAGGATATTAGGGTTGAAAATGTTGAGGAGGTTGGACAAGAGGAAGAGGTGCAGGCTGAGACTACCAGTGTTCCTCCCATAGACCCAGTGTTAGCTCAACAGATCATGTCATTTCTGAAAGGGTTGGTTCGTCCTGGAGTGCTTCCTTCTGCTCAAGCAACTCAAGCTCCCGCTAATCCCCCTATTGCTAGCACTGCGCCCAAGACAGGTGGAATGGGAGGTAATGATGCTTTCTTCCGTTCTTTGTTGGGTTCTATTATGACTGGTAATGAGCATGAAATGCTGACTAAGTTTTTGAAACTAAAGCCTCCTGCTCTACTTACTTAGACCCAACATGCTCTGTTTCTAGAGAAGTGTATGCCTAGGACTTTGAGGGATCGCAAGAAAGATGAGTTCATGGCTTTGGAGCGAGGTGGTATGTTTGTGACTACTTATGAGGCCAAGTTCCATGCTTTGTCTAGATATGCTACTCAATTGGTGACTACTGAGAAGGAGAGGATCCATTTATTCATTAGGGGACTAAATTCTAAGTTGCAGGTTTTATCTGTTCATATGACTTCTGCAGGAAGGAGCTTTAATGAGGTAACTAATTTTGTTAAGAAAGTGGAGGGGGTGAGGCGAGATGATCAGGCTAAGGTATTAGCTAAGAGGGCTAAGAACTCGGGTAACTTTCAAGGCTCTTACTCCAGGGGGACTGGAAGGCCAACGTTTGCAGCCAAGCTAATTCAATCTGTTATGCCCACCTCTACATGTAACTACTCAGGAACTTCATCTCATAATTTGATTCAGGATAGCCAGGGAGTCGCGCCTTCGACGAGCGGCAGACCATCTTTTGATCGTACTTGCTACAATTGTGGATAACATAGGCATATGAGGAAAGATTATCCCTACCCACGTGTGTTGGATTCTGTGCAGTAGTAAACTAGAGTAGTGGTACCCGCGGGAGTCCACAAGGTGGGTGATAAGGTAATCAGCGAGGTCGTGGAGGTAGAGAAAATGGTAATGCAGGCAGGGGTAACGTGCAACCAGACATGGAAGTGGTTCGTCAAGATGATAGGGCTCAGTGTTATGTCTTTCTGGGCAAGAATGAGGCAGAGGTGTCTGACGCAATGATCACAGGTACTATTTTTGTATGTGATCGGATGGCTAATGTGTTATTTGATCTGTGTAATACTTATTCATATGTATCTGTGTGGTTTGCCTCAGAATTTGTTATGATTTGTGATATATGTCATGCCCCTATCTATGTTTCTACCCCAGTTGGAGAGTCAGTCATAGTCACCCATGTCTATCGTGCTTGTCCTATTTTGTTTATGGGTTTTCAAACTTGGGTTGATTTGGTGATTTTGGATATGACTGACTTTGGTATAATCTTAGGCATGACTTGGTTGTCCCCCTATTATGTTGTGATTGATTGTAATACTAAGTCTATAACTCTAGAAATTACGAGAAGGGAAAAATTAGAGTGGGAAGGGGTGTACAAGCCTAAGCAAGCTAAGATCATATCCTCCATTCGGGCTAGAAAATTGGTAGGGTAGGGTTGTTTGGCGTAGTTGGCTCATGTTAGGGATGTTGAGGTTGAGACTCTATCTATTGAGTATATCCTTGTGGTGTCAGTATTTAGAGGAGTGTTTCATAGTGACTTGCCTGGTATGCCTCCGAATAGAGATATGGACTTCTGCATTGATTTAGAACCTGGTACGCGTCCCATTTCTATCCCTCCATATCGCATGGCTCCAGCAGAGTTAAGAGAGCTTAAGGCTGAAATCCAAGAGCTTCTTGATAAGAGATTTATTCATCCTAGTGCTTCCCCATGGGGTGCTCCAGTCTTGTTTGTTGAGAAAAAAAATGGTAGTATGAGAATCTGTATAGATTACCGACAATTGAATAGGGTCACTATTCGAAACAAGTATCATTTGCCTCGAGTAGATGATCTTTATGACCAATTCCAAGGTGCATCAGTTTTCTCCAAGATTGATCTAAGGTCTGGCTACCATCAATTGAAAATTAGGCCTGAGGATGTGCCCAAAACGGCATTTAGAACCCGCTATGGGCACTATGAATTTCTGGTTATGTCTTTTGGTTTGACTAATGTGCTTGGAGCTTTTATGAGTTTAATGAATGGGGTGTTCAAGCCATTTCTTGATTCTTTCGTCATAGTCTTTATTGATGATATTTTGGTCTATTCGAAGAGTGAGGAAGAGCATGATGACCACCTTCGTATTGTCTTGGGTGTTCTTGGGAAACAAAGGTTATATGCTAAATTCTCTAAGTGTGAATTTTGGTTGACTTCTGTTGCATTTTTGGGACATGTAGTTTCAAAAGAAGGGGTAATGGTAGATTCTCAAAAGATTGAGGCGGTTAAGAATTGGGTTCGGCCTAGCTCTGTGATGGAAGTTAGGAGTTTTGTGGGGCTTGCTAGCTACTATCATCGATTTGTAAAGAACTTTGCTTTTGTTGCCACTCACTTGACTAATTTGAGCAAAGAGGAGATACCATTTGAATGGACTGAAAAATGTGAGGAGAGCTTTCAAAAGCTTAAGACTCTCTTGACCACTGCACATATTCTAGCATTACTGGTTGAAGGTAAGGATTTGATTGTTTATTATGATGCTTCACATTCTGGTTTGGGTGTTGTGTTGATGCAGGATAAGAATGTCATAGCTTATGCATTGCATCAATTGAAGGTGCATGAGAGGAATTATCCAACACATAATTTGGAGTTGGCAACGGTAGTGTTTTCTCTTAAGATCTGGCGTGTTTACTGATCATCGTAGTTTGCAGCATGTGTTCAGTCAAAAGGATCTAAATTTGAGATAGCGAAGGTGGATGGAGTTACTTAAGGATTATGATGTCACCATTCAATACTATCCGGATAAGGCTAATGTTGTGGCGGATGCTTTGAGTCAAAAAGCGGTGAGTATGGGTAGTCTAACTTTCTTGAGTGTAACCAAGCGACCTTTGGCTAAGAAAATTGAGACGTTAGAGTCTAAGTTCATGTAGTTGGTCATCTCAAAAAGAGGTGGGGTGTTAGCTAGCATTGAAGTGAGGGCCACATTTATTGAAGAGATCAAGGCCAAGCAATTTGAGGATGAGAATTTGAATGAACTTAAGAAGAAGATTGTGAGTGGTAAGGCACAAGAGACCACTCTTGATGCGAAAGATGTGCTCAATTTTAAAGGAAGGATTTGTGTTCCTCAAGTTAATGATTTGATTCAAAAATTGTTGACAGAATTTCATGGTTCTCGATATTCGATTCATCCAGGTATGACCAAGATGCATCGAGATTTGAAGTGAATTCATTGGTGGCCGAGCATGAAAAAAGATATAGCGGAGTTTGTGGCTAAGTGTCAAAATTGCAAACAAGTGAAGTATGAACACCCAAGGCCTGCAGGTTTGCTTCAAAAAATGTCAATTTCGGAATGGAAATGGGAAAGGATAGCCATAGATTTTGTGGTTGGTCTTCCCAAGACCTTGGAGAAGTTTGATTCTATTTGGGTAGTGGTTGATAGATTGACTAAATCAGCCCACTTTATTTCGGTAAGAATAGATTATAATGTTGAACAATTGGCTAAAGTTTATGTGAAAGAGATAGTGAGGTTCCCCTCTCTATCATCTCAGAGCGTGGTACCCAATTCACATCCAAGTTTTGGTGGAAAATACATGATGAATTGGGCATACAACTCGCTTTTAGAACAACTCTCCATCCACAGACACACGGGCAGTCAGAAAGGACTATTCAAGTGTTGGAATACATGTTGAGGGCATGTGTGATTGATTTTGGAGGACAATGGGATAAGTTCTTACCTTTATGTGAGTTCTCTTATAATAATAGTTATCACTCTAGCATAGATATGGCACCATTTAAGGCACTCTATGGGAGGGGATGTAGATCACCCATATGATGGTTTGAGGATGGAGATGTGAAACCATTGGGGGTGTTGATTTAGTGAAGGATACTCAAGATAAGGTGAAAAGTATTCAAGCTAAGCTTCTAGCAACCCATAGTAGATAGAAGAGGTATGCGGATCATAAGGTAAGAGACATGGCGTTTCAAACTGGTGAGAATGTTCTTCTTAAGGTATCACCCATGAAATAGGTGATGAGATTTGGTAAGAAGGGCAAGCTAAGTCCGCGATACATTGGTCCCTTTGAGCTTCTTGAATGTGTAGGACCGGTGGCGTATAGGTTGGCGTTAGCTACTAATTTATCGGGTATTCATTTGGTATTTCATATGTCCATATTGAAGAGATATCATGGTGACGGGACGAATGATGGTGTTCATCCGGATGTTCATTCCTTCCTTAGCCTATTTTCCTAAGTTTGTAACTCAGGGACGAGTGATGGGTAAATTGGTATCTATTGTAACAACCGGGTTCCGTCGTTATGGAAAAGCCAACGGGGAAAAATTTTGGGTCGGAAAACCTTTTCGTAGTAACTTGAGATTTCCCAACCTAGCCTAGATTTGGACAAAATCAGAGTAATTAAGGTGTAGAGAAATCTGATAACAATCGGGTGACTTATTTATTATTTTGATTACATGAGTGAGTAGTTAGATAAATCGTTAAGGAATCCGTACGACTTTACATAATTAAATTCGGGCGAGTAGAACTCCCGGAATCAATCTTAGCGTGAACGAAATTTTTTTAGCGCCGTTGGTTAAAGGTTTGTTGTGAAATGGGGGTCTTGGAATTATTAAAATAGCTCACTGTTTCGTGTAAGCCGCTTTGGCGGTGGTTTTGGTCGCTCTGGTGGTGCCGCTGTAGCGGGTTGAGGGCCGCTGTGGCTGGTCAGACGCGACTAAAAGTCGTAAATAAACTCTAAAATGACTTTATTCTGCACTTTTTGATTTTTGAGCTAAGTAACGAACCCCAGATGATTCTTGACAGTTTTCCACCATTTTTGAGGCTAAAAGTAATATTTTAACTCCCCGAATCCATTTTTTGATCCATAGAACATAATCTAATGGGTAATTATCGATGGGGGAGGGCTTTGATCTAGAATCTATGGTGGAAACAACACTATTTGGATACTTGGGATCATGGATATGATCCAGGGTTGTTAGATTTGTTAGTAATTTGGGTAATTAGTGATTGTTTATTGATTCACGTGTTATATTGATTATTTGTAGACCAAGAACAAGCGGAACGAATCCGGAAAGGGAAGGATCAAGTTTCTTAAGGTTTCAAGCTTGTTTTGAGGTAGGTGATGGTTGTGATTCTATGATTGTGTGATGTATGTTTGTCTAGCTTCATTTCGATACATGTATGTATGTGGATGTTGCATTGTTGATCACACTTATTGTAAATAAGGATATATGATTGATGAATTGTAACATCTCGCAACTAGAAAGAACTAGAAAGAAGTTTAAAATCTGGAAATAGTCATTTTAGAAAGTATAAGGAAATCTAAAAAAAATTTATGTTAATGTGAGTTTTTGGTCAACTTCAAACAACTATAACTCCTAGCTTAGGATGAGTTAGGTGTAGTTCCATATATGGTTGGAAAGCTCTTGGAATGATCTTTCCAACGCCGCCGAGTTTGCGCGATTTTGAGTTCGTATGAATAAGTTATGCCCTTTGGAAGTTGTGCTACTAGATTAAGGAAGTCTATTCCGGGTTTTGGAAGGGTAAACTAGTCTTTTCCTTACCTACTTTGCCTATTTCGTTTTTAAGGAATTAATTGGGGTAAAACAAGACTTTATTCAGTTTAGAAAATTATAATTTATGCTAGGGCTTGGAGAGGAGAAGAAAGAAGAGCAAAAGAGGAGAGAAATCAAGAAATCGCCAAGAACGTTCAAGCTTTGCAGGTGAAATTCGTCAGGGGTGATCCCTACAAGGTATGTGAGATCACATAGTGTTGGGTTAGTTCACCCACATGCCACACTTGTTTCAATTCAGCAAAATTGGAGTTGTTTGAATGTTAAGAAAGTGAAGTTCTTGAAGAACATTGTTGAATTCTTGTTGGTTGATTGTTGAATGCCTAGTGTTGATTTGATTCGTGTTTCCGGACTGTTTTTCGAGTTAAATCTATTGTGTTTTGAGGGTGCTAATGATTCTAAGTGTTTGGGGAAAGAACCATTAGAGTTTAGAGAGTTTAGAGATGAATAACGGAGAAGAAAAGTCATCAAACGTCTGGGTATAGGGGAGGGGAGTCGCGCCAGCCAGCGCGCCACAAAAGGGTCCCTGAATATTCACCCTTGGGGAGCCGCGCCAGCCAGTGCGCCCCAGACCAGTCCCTGAATGTTGAGGGCTGGCACCCCGCGCCTCTCAGAGCGCCAGGGACGCCAGTTCTCCCCATTCGCTCCCCACCGTTTCGTACTTATTCCTTAGCAATGTACCTATGTTTTCTAGTTGATTCCAACACTCTAAGGTACATCTAAACATCATGAAATCACCCAATACATGAGATCATGAACCTTGAATCCATAATCCAATTCAAGGAAAGTTAAGATCAAAGTCTAAGAAGTCAAGAGTCAAGTCTAGAAGTAAAGAAGCAAGTCAAAGCAAAGTTTCCTAAAGTTTTCAAGAATCTTTAACAATGTTTTAAATTCATTTTAAGACTCAAGTTTTCAAGTTAAGCAAATAGTAAAGAGTTGAGTTCATTTCTCAATAAGCTATTAGGAAACTAAGTATTCCCAAAGAAGTTTATAAATGCTTTCACATTTGAGCAAGGAAAGGGAACATCGATTCCAAGAGAGCCTTTGGGCTAAGCTTTGAGTAATTATCTCAAACTAAAGAAAGAGTTATGATTTTAAACATATGAGCTAAGTATATTTTTGGGAGTAGTATTGAGCACCGATACGGGGATGCTAGATCATATTAACTCAAGTCTCCATAAACCATGTAGCCATCATGAATTTTAATGGGTCATACTTTTTAGATCATCACATAAGTTAAAAGACGTTGTATCACCACTTAGACTCATAGTGGTGGTTGTCGGTTAGAGAAACTCCCACCTAAACTATATTACTTTGTGTATGAGTAAAGTTGAGTTTGTTATTGCATTTTCTTGAATGAACTAAGTTGCTTTTACTTTTTTATAAAGCTTTTCATATAATGCATGTGTTTCTTTGCTTTATTCTGAGTTAATTTTATTCATGAGTTGAGAAGAGCCAAGGTAAATTTTTCTTCAGATTTCTTTCAAGCCTATATCTTGTTTTAGCATTCCAACTCGCATACTTGTACATTCAATGTACTAATGCAAGTTGGCCTGCATCTTCTTATGATGCAGATGTAGGTAACCAGGATCAGCATCCAGCGCCTCGTTGATCCAGCTTGAGCATTCAGAGTCTGTTGGTGAGCCTCCTTGCATTCCGGAGGACTCCTTTATTTGCTTTCTAGTCTTTCAGATGTTAGGATGATTGGGGGTCTTGTCCCGGCATCCCTCTTTGTTTTAGAGGCTTCGTAGACAGTTAGTAGTCAGACGTCTTCACATTACCATTTCATATAGTAAGACTTGAGTTGCCATTTTGGTCAAGTTGAATGCTGACCATTAAACATTCTGAGTTAGTTCACTAAAGTTATTTGAGTAAGTTCATTTGATTATAGTAAAATGTTTAGAGTCTTCCACTGAGTCAGTAAGCCAGGCCAAGGGAACTTGGGGCCAGCAATGGTCTTCGAGTGTCAGCCACATCCAGGATGTAGGCTCGGGGCGTGACAAACTTAGTATCAGAGCATAGCGTTCAAGAGTCCTAGGGAGTTTATGAAATCGTGTCTATAGAGTCTTATTTATCGGTGTGAAGCGCACCACATCTATAATTAGAAGGCTACAACATTTAGGAACTATCTCACTTCTTTCATATTCATTTCGTGTGATAGAGTTAATCTCTATAAAAGTTTCCTTCTAATTCGTGCTAGCGCGTGTTTCAGATAATCATGCCTCCACGAAGAGCAGTCAGAGGTCGTCCAGCTAGGAGGAATGTTGAGGGACAAGAGTTACCCAATGCACCTGAAGTGCAACCTCAAGGAGAAGTCACCAATGCTGAGTTCCGTGAGGCTATCCGGAAGTTCAGCCAAGCTGTGACTAACCAGGTCGGGCAACAAAGAGGAGCTCGACAAGAAGAGGATGAACCCTCCAAGTTTTATGGGTTCCAACACTGCAGAGGATCAAGAGAACTTCATTGAGGAACTGAAAAAGGTGTTTGATGTGATGCATGTTACTGATACTGTGAGAGTTGAGCTAGCTGCATATCAGATGAAAAATGTTGCTAGGACCTGGTTTGATGAGTGGAAAGGGGGTAGAGATGATGATGCACCACCTGCGAGTTGGGCCTGTTGTGAGGAAGCTTTCTTGGGGTGTTTCTTTCCCGGGAACTGAAAGAGGCCAAGGTACATGAGTTCCTCACACTTAAGCAGGATTCTCTAAGTGTTCATGAATATGGGTTGAAGTTCACCCAACTATCCCATTATGCTCCAGAGATGGTTAAGGACATGAGAAGTAGAATGAGCTTGTTCATTGCTGGGTTGGGCCGTCTATTAAGCAAAGAGGGCCGTGCAGCAATGCTTATTAGAGACATGGACATTTCGAGGTTGATGGTTTATGTGCAATAGGTTGAAGAAGATAAGCTGGGAGACAAGGAAGAATTCAGAAATAAGAAAGCGAAGACAAGTAATGAGTCTGGGCAGCAGAAAGGTAATGTGAACCGTTCGTCCTTTCAGCAAAAGCAAAAGACACCTGCTCCATCATCTGCTAGTGCAGCTGCACCCAGAAACAAAGGTGAGTGTAATGGCCAGATTTCGCAGAACTTCAGAGCTAGACCTGCACAGTCTCAAGGTAGTGTGGCACAAAGAGGTAACTGGGCACCTGCATGTACTAAGTGTGGTAGGATCCACCCACGTAAGTGTCGTGATGGCCAGACAGGTTGTTTCAAGTGTGGGCAAGAGGGTCATTTCTTGAAGGAGTGTCCTAAGAACAGCCAAGGTAGTGGAAATCAGGGCAATAGAGCCTAATATTCATCAGTTGCTCCACCAGACAGGGCTGCATCTAAGGGAGCTACTTTCAGTACTGGCGGAGAGGCAAACCGCCTTTATGCGATCACGAGTCGCCAAGAGCAAGAGAACTCTCCATATGTTGTCACTGGTATGATCAAAGTCTTTACTTTTGATGTTTATGCTTTGCTAGACCCAGGAGCAAGTTTATATTTTGTAACCCCTTATGTTGCAAATAAGTTTGATGTTCTTCCTGAGAAACTTTGTGAACCCTTTTGTGTTTCTACACCTGTTGGGGAGTCTATTCTAGTTGAGCGAGTTTATCGTGATTGTGTTATTTCCATCAATCACAAAGGCACCGGCTGATCTAGTTGAGTTAGACATGGTAGATTTCGATGTCATTCTAGGTATGGACTGGCTACATGCATGTTACGCATCAATAGATTATAGAACTCGAGTTGTCAAGTTTCAGATTCCTAATGAACCAGTCATAAAGTGGAGTAGTAGTTCAGCAGTGCCTAGGGGTCATTTCATTTTATACCTTAAGGCGAGAAAGTTAGTTTCAAAGTGTTGTATCTACACTTAGTCCGAGTTAATGACTCTAGTGTTGAGATATCTCACATTCAGTCAGTTCCTATAGTAAGAGAGTTTCCAGAAGTCTTTCCTGATGATCTACCCGGAGTCCCACCTAAGAGAGAAATAGACTTCGGTATAGACATCATTCCAGATACTCATCCTATCTCTATTCCGCCATACAGAATGGCACCAGCAGAGTTGAAAGAGTTGAAACATCCCCTAGATAAGGGTTTCATTCGACCAAGTGTCTCACCTTGGGGAGCTCTGGTCTTGTTTGTGAGAAAGAAAGATGGTTCCCTTAGGATATGTATAGACTACCGCCAGTTAAACAAGGTTACCATCAAGAATAAGTATCCTCTTCCGAGGATTGATGATCTTTTCGATCAGCTTCAGGGTTCTTCAGGTTTCTCAAAAATTGACCTCAGATCAGGTTACCATCAGTTGAAAGTAAGGGAAAATGACATTCCAAAGACAGCATTCACGACCCGTTATGGTCATTATGAGTTTTTGGTCATGTCGTTCGGTTTAACTAATGCACCAGCATCGTTCATGGACCTTATGAATAGAGTCTTCAAACCTTATTTAGATATGTTTGTTATCGTCTTGATTGATGACATACTAATCTATTCAAGGAATGAAGAGGATCATGCTAGCCATCTCAAAATAGTTCTTCAGACTTTGAAAGATAAGGAGTTGTATGCCAAGTTCTCTAAGTGTGAGTTTTGGCTTGAGTCTGTGGCATTCTTGGGCCACATAGTTTTTGGTGACGGAATTAAAGTTGATACTCAGAAAATCGAGGCAGTGTAGAATTGGCCTAGACCCACATCTCCAACTGATATTAGGAGTTTCTTGGGTTTAGCTGGCTATTATAGAAGGTTTGTAAAGGGGTTCTCGTTTATTTTGTCCCCTTTGACCAAGTTGACTCAGAAGACGGTTAAATTTCAATGGTCTGAAGCTTGTGAGAAAGCTTTCAGGAATTGAAGAAGAGGTTGACTACTGCCCCAGTTTTGACCTTACCAGAAGGTACTCAAGGTTTTGTGGTGTATTGTGATGCATCTAGAGTTGGTTTGGGTTGTGTCTTAATGCAGAATGGCAAAGTTATAGCTTATGCCTCCAGACAGTTGAAAGTTCATGAGAAAAATTATCCAACCCATGATCTAGAGTTGGCTGTTGTAGTTTTCACTTTGAAGATATGGCGCAATTATTCGTATGGTGTTCATGTGGATGTGTTCACCGATCACAAGAGCCTTCAATATGTGTTCACTCAGAAAGAGCTCAATTTCAGACATAGAAGGTGGTTAGAGTTACTCAAGGACTACGACATGAGTATTCTTTACCACCCAGGTAAGGCTAATGTTGTTGTTGATTCCTTAAGCATGTTGTCTATGGGTAGCACCGCCCATGTTGAAGAAGGAAAAAGAGAGTTAGCAAATGAAGTGCATAGGCTTGCACGCCTTGGAGTCTGACCCATGGATTCCACAGAAGGAGGAATAGTGGTGACGAATGGAGTTGAATCATCACTAGTGGCAGAAGTTAAAGAAAAGCAAGACCAAAACCCTATTTTGCTTGAATTGAAGTCAAATTTTCATAAGCAAAAAGTATTAGCTTTTGAACAAGGGGGAGATGGTGTATTGAGATATCAAGGTAGGTTGTGTGTACCAATGGTGGATGGACTCCAAGAAAGGATCATGGAGGAAGCTCATAGCTCCAGATATTCCATTCATCCGGGTTCCACCAAGATGTATCGTGATTTGAAAGAAGTGTATTGGTGGAATAGTATGAAGAAAGGCATTGCAGAATTTGTTGCTAAGTGCCCAATCTGCCAACAAGTTAAAGTAGAGCACCAAAGGCCCGGTGGTTTGGCGCAGAATATAGAACTTCTGGAATGGAAGTGGGAGATGATTAATATGGATTTCATCACAGGCTTACCAAGGGCTCGCAGACAGAATGATTATATTTGGGTGATTGTCGACAGAATGACAAAATCAGCCCATTTTCTGCCGGTAAAGACTACCCATTCAGCAGAAGATTATGCCATGTTATATATTCAAGAGGTGGTAAGACTTCATGGAGTCCAGTCTCCATTATTTCAGATAGAGGTACACAATTTACTGCACAGTTCTAGAAATCTTTTCAGAAAGGCTTGGGTTCAAAGGTGAACTTAAGTATTGCCATTCATCCTCAGGCTGTGGGCAGGCAGAGAGCACTATTCAAACATTATAAGATATGTTGAGGGCTTGTGTGGTTGATTTTAAAGGAAATTGGGATGATCACCTACCTCTCATTGAGTTTGCTTACAACAACAGTTACTATTCTAGCATCCAAATGGCTCCTTATGAAGCTCTTTATGGGAGAAGATGCAGATCTCGTATTGGATGGTTTGAAGTTGGTAAAGCAGGGTTGATAGGACCAGATTTAGTTCACCAAGCTATGGAGAAGGTGAAAGTGATTCAAGAAAGGTTGAAAACAGCACAGAGTCGTCAAAAATCCTACACAGATGTTAGGAGAAGGCGTTAGAGTTCGAAGAAGATGATTGGGTATATTTGAAAGTTTCACCCATGAAAGGTGTTATGAGGTTTGGTAAGAAGGGGAAGCTTAGTCCCTGGTATATTGGACCTTATCGCATAGCCAAGAGGATTGGCAATGTAGCTTATGAGTTGGAGCTGCCACAGGAATTAGCAGTGGTTCATCCGGTATTACATATCTCCATGTTGAAGAAGTGCATGGGCGATCCTTCATTGATCGTACCAACTGAAGACATTGAGATCAAGGGTAGCTTACCCTATGAGGAGATTCCTGTCCAGATCCTAGATCGCCAAGTTCGCAAGTTGAGAACAAAAGAGGTAGCATCAGTCAAGGTCCTTTGGAGGAACCAATTTGTTGAAGAAGCTACTTGGGAAGCTGAAGAGGACATGAAAAAAAAATATCCACATCTCTTTGGATCCGATGAAAGTGCAGATCAAGGTACTAAGTATCTTCTTAGTGCTCTCTAAATTATGTATGAGCATGTTGTTTGTTCGCATTTGCTTGTTGGGTGTTTGAGTTTGATGTTTCACCTTAAGCCTAGTAAGAGTAATCTCATTCGAGGACTAATGTTCCCAAGGGGGAGATATTGTAACATCTAGCAACTAGAAAGAACTAGAAAGAAGTTTAAAATCTGGAAATAGTCATTTTTGGAAAATATAAGGAAATCTGGAAAATTTTAAGTAAGTTAAAGTGAGATTTTGGTCAACTTCAAATGGTCATAACTCCTAGCTCAGGATTATTTAGGTGTAGTTTCACATATGGTTGTAAAACTATGGGAATGATCTTTCCAACGCCGCCGAGTTTGCGCGATTCTGAGTTCGTATGAGTAAGTTATGCCCTTTGGAAGTTGGGGTGTTAGATTAAGGAAAGTCTAATCCGGGTTTTGGAAGGGTAAACTAGTATTTTCCTTACCTACTTTGCCTATTTCGTTTTTTAGGAATTAATTGGGGTAAAACAAGACTTTATTCAGTTTAGAAAATTAGAATTTACACTAGGGCTTGGAGTGGAGAAGTAAGAAGAGAAAAGAGGAGAGAAATCAAGAAATCGCCAAGAACGTTCAAGCTTTGCGAATGAAATTCGTCTGGGGTGATTCCTACAAGGTATGTGAGATCACATAGTGTTGGGTTAGTTCACCCACACACCAAACTTGTTTCAATTCAACAAAATTGGAGTTGTTTGAATGTTAAGAAAGTGAAGTTCTTGAAAAACATTGTTGAAATTTTGTTGGTTGATTGTTGAATGCCTAATGTTGACTTGGTTCGTATTTCCAAGTTATTTTTTGAGTTACATCTATCGGGTATTGAGGGTGCTAATGATTCTAAGTGTTTGAGGAAAGAACCATTAGAGTTTAGATATGAAAAACGGAGAAGAAAAGTCGTCAAACGCCTGGGTATAGGGGAGGGGAGTCGCGCCAGCCAGCGCGCCACAAAAGGGTCCCTGAATGTTCACCCTTGGGGTGCCGCGCCAGCCAGCGCGCCCCAGACCAGTCCCTGAATGTTCAGGGCTGGCTCCCCGCGCCTCTCAGAGCGCCAGGGACACCAGTTTTCCCCATTCGCTCCCCACCTTTTCGTACTTGTTCCTTAGCAATGTACCTATGTTTTCTAGTTGATTCCAACACTCTAAGGTACATGTAAACATCATAAAATCATCCAATACACGAGATCATGAACCTTGAATCCATAATCCAATTCAAGGAAAGTTAAGATCAAAGTCTAAGAAGTCAAGAGTCAAGTCTAGAAGTAAAGAAGCAAGTCAAAGCAAAGTTTCCTAAAGTTTTCAAGAGTCTTTAACAATGTTTTAAATTCATTTTAAGACTCAAGTTTTCAAGTTAAGCAAAGAGTAAAGAGTTGAGTTCATTTCTCAAAAAGCTATTAGGGAACTAAGTATTCCCAAAGAAGTTTATAAATGTTTTCACATTTGAGCAATAAAAGGGAACATCGATTCCAAGAGAGCCTTTGGGCTACGCTTTGAGTAATTATCTCAAACTAAAGAAAGAGCTATGTTTTTAAACATATGAGCTAAGTATATTTTTGGGAGTAGTATTGAGCACCGATATGGTGATGCGAGATCATATTAACTCAAGTCTCCATAAACCATGTAGCCATCATAGATATTAATGGGTCATACTTTTTAGATGATAACATAAGTTAAGCTAGTGGATCCATTAAGTAAAGTAGGTTCTATATGACAGCAAAGTATAGGACCGTTCTAGCAGCGTGTCAAAAGATGTTGTATCACCACTTAGGCTCATAGTGGTGGTTGTTGGTTAGAGAATCTCCCACCTAAACTATATTACTTTGTGTATGAGTAAAGTTGAGTTTGTTATTGCATTTTCTTGAATGAACTAAGTTGCTTTTACTTTTTTATAAAGTTTTTCATATAATGCATGTGTTTCATTGCTTTATTCTGAGTTAAGTTTATTCATGAGTTGAGAAGAGTCAAGGTAAGCGTTTCTTCAGATTTCTTTCAAGCCTATATCTTGTTTTAGCATTCCAAATCGCATACTTGTACATTCAATGTACTGATGCAAGTTGGCCTGCATCTTCTTATGATCCAGATGCAGGTAACCAGGATCAGCATCCAGCGCCTCATTGATCCATCTTGAGCATTCAGAGTCTGTTGGTGAGCCTCCTTGCATTCCGGAGGACTCCTTTATTTGCTTTCTAGTCTTTCAGATGTTACGATGATTAGGGGTCCTGTCCCGACATCTCTCTTTGTTTTAGAGGCTTCGTAGATAGTTAGTAGTCAGACGTCTTTACATTACCATTTCATATGTTAAGACTTGAGTTTCCATTTTGCTCAAGTTGAATGTTGACCGTTAAACATTCTGAGTTATTTCACTAAAGTTATTTGAGTAAGTTCATTTGATTATAGTAAAATGTTTAGAGTCTTCGGCTGAGTCAGTAAGCCAGGCCAAGGGTTCACTTAGGGCCAACAATGATCTTCGAGTGCCGGCCACGTACAGGGTGTAGGCTCGGGGCATGACATGAATGCCATGAATCACTTCTTGATGGTATGATTATTAAGAATGTACTTGTGATTGTGATTGTAGTGTGTCGATTGGATCGGATACCACGTTCCGGTATACTAATTGGGATCAGTTGCCACGTTCCAGCATAATTATGGGATCGATTGCCACATTCTGGCATAAATATTGGATCGGGTACCACGTTCCGGTATGCTAACTATTTGGGTTTGGGTTCCATGAGAGGATTAATGACTTGTCATAATTGTGTATCTTGAGAAATGCAAAGTTGCTCGTTGTTCGTAAATGTTGATAATATTGTATATGTTCGATATATGCATGCAATTATATTGTTGTTTGATTTATGTATGTTACACTTAGTGGGATAGCCGTGTGATCCTACCAGTACATTATGGTTGTGTACTAATACTGCACTTGCTCTTTCGTTGTTGAGTATAGGGCATCTTCAGGCGGCTATTGACAGACCTTTCTTAGAAGATCAATGATTATCGTTCGAATTCAAGGGTGAGCCAGTTCTTCCAGGCTGCCATGAGTTCTCATTTCGTCTATGTCCACATTTCGGACTTAGACTTTTCTAGTTAGTTATTAGTTGTTAGTTTGGGGTTGTGACCCTTCTTGTTTAGACTTTGGTTCATTGTTAGATGTTTTGGTACATTGACTTTCAGGTTCAAGGTGTATTTTCCACATTGTTTAGTCGTGAGATCTTTTGGAAGTGTATGGGAACTTCAGTCTTTAGCTATTTAACTTGCTTCCGTAATTTAAATGCTTTAGTTTTTGGTTTAGTTGCTTGGTTTGGGTTGTAGTAGTGGTTCTCCCACCGGAGGGTTCGTGTAGGTATGATTCGTGTAGGTATCAATCACGACGGTCTGGGTCGTGACCCTTCCAATCAAGGGCTCAAATCCTCAAAACAACCCCGAACCTGAAACCGGCAACTCTTTGAGACAAAATTCCACATTTCAAGACTGATGGGACTTATGGTATTCCATTTGGAGACTCAAAACTCCGATTAATTCCAAAAAACATTTTAAAACACTTTAGACCTTTTGAAACTCAAAACTTCCATAAATGATAGTTTTTAAATAAAATTTCCAAACCAACTTCACAAACTGGTCAAAAATGACTCGGGGCAACAATCTGCAAGAGTAAAATGTTAATATTATAAAATTTTCAAAAAATAACCTTCTGATTCATTACAGTAACCATCGCTAAAATTTATGTTTTTCCTCGAACATAAAGTAAAAAAAGTACCTAAAGCTTTGAAAAACTGAGGATATATAGCACGCATGTCGGGCTCCATCTCCCAAGTCGCCTCTTCAATTGATCGGTTCTTCCATTTCACCTTCACTAAAGTAATCTCTTTGGTTCTGAGCTTTTGGACTTATCCAATATAGCTATAGGTGTATCCTCAAATGGCAAGTCTCGATCAAAAGACACCAAATAGAGTGAAAGTACATGAGACTCATCTAGTACATACTTTCAAAGCATGGAGACATGGAAACTAGAATGCACAACTACCAACATAAGTGGCAAGGACAACTTATAGGCCACCTCTCTAATGTGACTCAAAATCTCAAAAAGACAAATGAATCTAGGGCTAAGATTTCCCTTCTCCCCGAACGTCATCACACCCTTCATGGGTGACACTCTGAGCCAAACATGATCACCCTCCATAAATTCTAAATCTCGGACCCTCCTATCTACATAACTCTTTAGTCGACTTTGAGCCGTCAACAACCTACCCTGAATCATATAGACATTCCCAATGACATCTCTAAGCAAGTTTGTATCAAAAGAGTTCATCTCATTGTATCAAACCAACCAATTAGGGATCTATAACGCCTATCATACAACGCCTCAAATGGGATCATCTAAGTACTGGAGTCATAAATCAAGTGGTAGGTAAACTCTGCTAAGGGCAAGTTTTAATCTCAACGAGCACCAAAGTCAATCACACACACAGTCAAAGCATATCCTCCAACTTTTGAATCATCCACTCGGACTGCCCATCCGTTTGAGTGTGAAAAGTTGTACTAATGTCTAGCCGAGTACCCAAACCATGTCGTAAGGCCCTCCAAAAGTGAGAAGTAAATAGTGAAACTTGATCGGAGACAATAGATACATGTAGTCCATGAAGATGAACTATCTGACTAATGCAGAGTCGAGCTAAACTCTCTACCGTGTAATTCACCTGAACTAGAATGAAATGGAAGGACTTGGTCAACCTATCAACAATCACCCAAATAGAATCATAACCACCCATGGTGGTAGGAAAACTCTCAACAAAGTCCATGGTGACACACTCCCACTTTCAAGTAGGAACGGATATCCTTTGAGACACATCTCCAGGCCGCTGGTGCTATCACTTGAACTATTGGCAAGTCAAACACTTAGATACGAACTCAGAAATACCTTTGTTCGAGACTCAAACTCTAACTGATATCAAATACTACGTTTAAACTCTTTAGACCTTCAAAAACTCAAAAAACTTCCATAAATCATAGCTTTTCAAAAAAAATTCCGAACAAGCTTCACAAACTGATCATAACTGACTCAGGACAACTATCGAGTGGGATAAAATCATAATTTTATGGAAATGTCTAACCATGACCTTCCAGGTCATTAAAAAGATATAGATTTTAAGTTGTTCTTACTTTTAAAATATATATTAATTATTGAACGTACATCAATATTCAATTTTTATTTTGGTTATTACATACTCCCTCTATCCCATTTTATGTGAGGTAGTATGACTCAGCACAGAGTTTAAGAAAGAAATGAAGACTTTTAAAACTTATGGTCCAAAATGAATGATAGAAATTTGTGTGGCTATAAATCATTTCATCAAGGGTAAAATAAACATTTTATAGTTAAATTGCTACTTAATATTGAAAAGTGTCATTCTTTTTGGGACTGACTAAAAAGAAAAGTAAATCATATAAATTGGGACATAGACAATACTATATATTACTCCTTATGTTTCTACTTATATGTTGTCCTTACTATAGATGGTCCTTAATATTTGTCATTTCACAAAATCAATGCATAAATGACATTATTTTTCTTATTTTACCCTTTGAAAGTTATTAGCCTTGAAACTATATATTTGCCCAATATAGAAAACTAAGTAATTGATTCATGTTCGTTAGTCAAATTAGTTAATCAAAGTAAATTAATTCATGTTCATTTATTGAAAACTTGACTTCAAGTGAACACTAAATAATCATGCAATGGTAAACTTATCTAGTTTCTTAAGAGACATAAAACCTAAAATGATGACATATAAATAGGAACGGAGGAAGTAACTTGTAATGATAGAAAATTCATAATCTATAAATTATGAAACGAAAAACTTAGCACGTTTTAAAGAGTCATAAAGAAAACAAAAAGACAACAAAGAGCAATAGAGCATTGCCTCTTGTCGGGCATTTATTTATATTTATTTAGAAGAAAACAAAAGATAATTATGTGGCGACTAGATAGAGGCATAATTATTTGAGAATATGCCATAAGCCCATAATTAACGCTGCCTGACAATTTGGCGCACCAAACAAACAAAAAGTACTGGTTACAAATTCAAGATGTACCAACGACGATTTTTTCAAAAAAAGCTTTTGAAAATCATAATTTAAATTTGTCCATAATATTTTGTATAATTATAAAGTATTTGAAACTTGTATATTATAAGATTTGTTTACTACAAATTTTTGTTACTAAAAGTGTGTTCGTGTAACAATTTGACCCGGTCGTTATGAGTAGGTTTATAGAGTAGAAATTTGGGCTAGAAAACTTTTTGGGTAGTAACTTGAAAATTCTTGGCTAGGCCAACCTTGTTAAATTAGGTCTTAAGCCTAACTCAAACCCCTAAAGCTAGCTCAAATGGAGGAGGATTGTCCAAGCATTATAAGGAGTCCACTCATCTCATTACCTTAAACGGAATTTGGGCTAGGTGATGTCTAGGACCATCCAGGGAAGGGTGGGATCTTGTTTTGAGATTTGACTAGTGTATACTTCTAGCCAAGACATTAAGGAATCCATAAGGTCTTTCAAAATTGAATTCGGGTATGTAGAACTCCTGAAATTGAACTTGATTGAAAGATATGAGTCGGGACGTCAAGAAAAGAGTTAAAATTGAAAAAAAGACAATCAAACATGAGAAAATTGAAAAATATTTTTCAAAAAATGTTTTTCATCATACCAAACACACCATAAAAAGTTTATACGGAACTAATGAACCATGAAGAAGATTACCTCTCTCGCGTCGTTTTAACTTTTAATATATACTAACTTTGTTTAAACTTATCTAGAAAGCTTCATATTAGAAATTTTATTATATTGTCTAAACGTGGTACTTCTAACATATCAGTTAAATTTGAAAATAAAAAAAATAATTTTTAAAAATAAAATATTGTAAAATGAAAGAGAAATAAAATTTCTTATAAACAAGGGTATTTTTGTTAACTTTAGTAAAACATAAGAGGTAGATTTGGCTTTATAGTATATATAATTAAAGATAAATTTAATTGATTTAAGTAGGTATATTTAATTATTTTCTATAACATATATGCACAAAGACGAGAGCAACACAAACACGCAATTTTACAACGTACACATAAGTTTCCAAAAATCATTTGCTTTCTTTCAAAAAGACAGAAAAATATCATGAAATAGAAATTTAAATAGAAAAATAGCTTGACATAGAAAAAGGTGAAGTGATATTATCTTTCTAAAATTAATTAAGGCATAGCTTGATTGACACTAACGTTATCATTCTAAAGTCACGGTAGTAGACATATTTTGACACATGAAGAATGTATATTTTCCATTCAAATTACAATTTATAGTTATTACCTATATCCTAAAAATTTATTAATATCAACAAAGAATTTAAAAATATTTCTAAAAATCATAGATTTGAATGTTTTGACAAAAGAGTTATTTTGATTTCATTTTTCTAGTAAATTTGAATAAGGTACGACTATAAAAAATTATATTTATTAATCACTAAATATTGTGTTGAGATGAATTCGATATGAACAAGGAAAATAATAGAATATATTTTTTATCTTGTAATCTTGACAAGTGATAGCGACATTAACTATGAGTCTTCAAAATTATATGGCCCATGAAAACAACTTATAAATCATTTCACACGGCAGAAGTGGAGATCCGACTTTGTCTATGACATGAAAATTGAGTGTTATAAAACGAAATGCAATAATTAAATCAATACAAAATCAATATGACTGAACTTACACAAGAGAAAAGGCTATACAAGAACAGTTTCAATCCCCTTAAAACGTTAAAAAAATAAAGTGATTATAATTAGATAGTATGTGAGTTGTGACTGTGAGTAATCTTAAGATATAATGATTTTAAGATACTAACCAAGAGAGAATTTTATAGCACTTTTGAAGAGTCACAAAGTAAACAAGAAAGAGAGTAGATCAATCTGAGTTGTGGTATATTCTTCCATTTTTAATCAGAATTTTTGAATTAGATTCTTGGGAATTAAAAAAAGACATCTCATTAAGAATATCACATCTAATTCTGCAATTCGTGCATTCAAATTTAATCGAACTCTAATCGATAGAGAGAAAGTCATGATCCCCCTTCTCTTACCTTCAAAAACAAAAGACAAATTATGTGGCAAGCAGACAAAGTACGTCGAATAACTTTCTCTGGCTGACAACTATCTTGCACCAAACAAATAAAGAGAATTAATTACAACAATTCATTAAAAAAATTATTATGAGAAGACCCGAGATTCGACTCGAGACCCAATTCGACCACGAACCAAGACCCAATGCGACCCCGATCCGAGACCCAACCCGATCCCGACCCAAAACCAGACCTCAACCCTAGATCTGACCTCGACACGAGACCTGATCCCAACCCAAACCCCGACCCAAGACTCGACCCCGACCCCAACCCCGACTCGAGACACAACTCCGACCTCGATCTGAGGATAGACCTTGACCCCAACCTAGACCCGAGACCCGAACTCAACCCCAATCCGTGATCTAACCCTCACCTCGACCCAAGACTCAATTTTGACCATGACCTGAGACCTGACCTCAACCTCGACTCGAAACCCCAAACCTCACCCTGACCCCAAAAAAATGACCCTATCCCCGACCTGAATCCTTACCTAAGACCCCTGTGACACCCCAAAAATTTCTAAGTTAAGATTCGAACCATTCTTCATTTACTTATAGGATCATATTAGGTGATTCTTAAATTGCCCATATGTGTAAAGGTAAATTCTTTAGTGTGGGAATGATTTTGGATATCAATTAAGGTCACTAGAAATTCCTAGCACAAAGTAGATCGAGTTGAAAGTTTCCTTATCGATTAAGTTTTGATGTAATATTCTACTTGGGTTAACTTCAAACGACCATATCTCTTAGAATATAAGTTACGTGGCCCTTAACCTATCAAATGAAAGGTGTTTGATTCTTCTTTCCAACGCCACCAATTTTGCATCAATCCAATTTCTGAGCAAAAAGTTATGACCATTTTAGTAACCTGATATAGTGTTGTGACGAATTAGCCAATGGGAAAACATTAAAAAGGGTCATTTTTGTCTTTTTTACCTCTAAGAAAACCCTAAACAAATTTCTTGACTAATTAAAGACCCAAAACAATTAGATTTTCATCTCTTAATTCATCATTCTCTTCTCTCTCAAACCCTAAGGCAAAACCCTAAGGAAAAATCAAAGTAGAAGAATCCATTCAATATTCTTTCAATCTTTTTTCACGATTCTTCTCCAAGGTAAGTTTTCTCAAAGAATTCCGTTATTTCCAACTCAAATTCTTCCATACAATTGTGAATCACTAATGAAAATCATAATTCTTGGCCATAGAGATTTCAAGAAACTAATTCAAGAATCTCAAGAAGGGTTTTCTTGATTGTTCTCCATCAAGTTAGGGTTTGAAGGCTTCTAATCAAGTTCTTCTTCAAGATTCTTCAAGAACCTTGTTCTTCCAGGTATGTAAGACTATCATAGTATTAGACTAGTTCATCCTCGTGCCCTACATCTACTTTCAAATCAGTAAAAGAGTAATCTAGGATTCTACCCCTAGATTTGAGTATTCTTGAGATGAGTTAATTTTGAGTTCTCGAGTTTCTATTTCATTTTGAAATTCTACTCCTAATTATTGAATTGCTATATGTTATTCATTAACAATCTTGAATTGAGTCGTTCATGTCCATAATTCCTCATGAACCCTATGAATTGAGTTTTATTTTCAAGCTAACACTTGAGTTTAAAATTGGGTTTTTGAGGAAGTAAAGATGACTTTTCAGAAGGAGTTGTATTCATGAGTTTTTATATGATTATTGAGGTCCTCAAGTTGAGTCGGTCATGTCCATAATTTTGCATGAACCCTACGAATTGAGTTATAAGTCTTGAGAGTCTTTGAAAGCCAATCATTGTGTTTCAAACTAAATTTTGAGAAAAAGTTTAAAGGTTCTATTTCATAAAAACTAGAGTTTATAATGTTATTGTATTCATATATATATATATATATATATATATACATATGTACCTATGTTAATTATTGGACTTGAAAGATAAGTTGATAAGTGCATGTTTTCAAGAAAGTAAACACGTCTCATGTTTTGAAAAGTATTTCAAGTAATATCAAAAATTCATTCTTTGTAATGGGTGAATTGAGCACAAAAGTTATATTAATTATTTTTGGAGTAGTATGGAGCACCGAGTTGGGTTAGAGTCTTTTATAACTCAGAAGACCCATAAAACTACGTAGCCAACGTAGGATAGGATAGCATTGATTCTTCATGCGTCACCTCACCACCTCTGAGAAGGCATATAGTTGGATTCATAGTCACGATATCATCCTATACCCCTGACATGGTATAGGATGGGCCCCTGCAACGTGTGGTGGGACGTTGTATCATTGCTAGGCTCATGGTAATGGTTGTCGGTAAAAGAAACTCCCCACAAATAAAGTACATTATTTTCATGTTCCTTTCGTTGTATATTTTATTGTAAAGCTTAAATGGTTTTCACTTCATGTTCATGTATTGATTCAGTTGAGTTGCTTTCGGTCATTCAGTTTAGTTATTTGTTTACTCAGTCATATTACATACTCGTACATTCCATGTACTGATGTCATTCGACACATCCTTTTATGATGCAAATATAGGTGTTTATGATTATCAATAGGCGCTTCGTTGAGATCATTCTACACTCCAGTTAGCTTTGGTGAGCCTCGTTGTATTCCAGAGGACTTCACAGTTATTTTCCAGTTAGTAGTTTTGAGGTGTCGTGGGTCTTATCTCGGCATCCTTCCTTAATAATAGAGGCTTCATAGATAAATAGTTTTGGAGAATCTTACATTTTCAGATATTTTCTTTAAAGCTTATGTTTCATACTCAGTATATCCAGTTCAGTTTTGAGATTCAGTAAATTATTTTTAAACACTTCTTCCAATTTGATGCTTATGTATGCTTGAGTTAGTCTTCCGCTTGTAGTTAGCTAGGATGAAGGTTCGCTTGAGGGCCATCAATGATTTTCGAGTGCCCATCACGTCCAAGGTGTAGGCTCGGATCGTGACAACCCCAACTTGAGACCCGAACCTAAGTTGAGACCCGATCCAGACCTAAGACCCAACTTGAAACCCCGACCTGAGACCTGAGCCCAACATCAATCATGACTCTGACCTGAGACCTGACCCCGACTCCAGACTCGACCTTGACCACATTTTGAGACCCCGACTGAGACCGGACATTAACCCTAATACGTCCAAATTAAACCTCTCAAAAGAAGTATAAAGCGATCGTTGTTTAAATAAAGAACCTAACGAAGGTTAGAGTCGATCCCACGAGGATTAATGTTTTAGTTCAATTGTTATTATTCATGCTCTTAGTCGTATTATTTCCATAAAGGTGGGGGGGGGGGGGTGTGTAGAAAGTAATTGATGGGAATAATAGCAAGTAGCAAGTAACAATTTAACTTGTTTTAACTCAATATAAGACGAAACTAGGGTGTTAGTGTTCCCCGTGAATCCTTAGCACAATAGAACCTTATAGTCAAAACCTTGTCTGGTGTGTAGCATGCAAGATCAGTAAGTTATTTATCATCTAAGTGGATGGATGCTTAAGTAGATGGATTTTACCACACAACTTGGTCACTCTACGAACTACAGGTGTATGCTTTACTAACCCTTATCGTTGATCCCAAATTAGTTATCCTTGGGTAAGTTCAAGCTATTAGATGAGGGTTGATAGCCTCAAATCTTCATTGTGTAATCCTTTTTTTCATTTGTTACTCCCTTGGTCAGATAAGTAGGAATAAAGCGAGTTCTAACGTAGGCCTCCATTATAAATCAATCAAAGTGAAGAGAAAAATAATACATGCATGTATACCATTCAAGAATTACTATTTATTAGATTTACTTCGGTAATTCCTCATGGTTCCCATAACTCTAGTTGTGGATTTAGCTACTCATAATTGTTTGATCACAATTTATAATAATTTGGTTCAAAGAAATCATGAACTTACAGTATGAATGTTGAAAATTCAAAATCTTGAATTAAATTGCAAAGTCAAAAATCAAAGATCAATGTGTAATTAAAACCCCAAGAATTCAAGAATGAAAGTAAAAGAAACAAGCCACAATTTCTAGGAGTTCAGCAGAGGCAGAGCAGAGGGCTATGGCATCTTCAGTTGCAGAAGTGATATGGATGACAGGGTTGTTCAAGGAGCTTAAAGTTCATATTTCCATATTTTCTGACAGCAAATCAGCTCTACAAATAGTTGTTAATCATGTGTTTCATGAAAGGACTAATTAAGCATATAGATATAGTTGTATTCTGTTACAAGTAAAGAAAATATCTTCTCTCTAAATTTCTCTGCATTGTTAACATGATGATTCATACAATTTCAGTAACTTGACAAACTATTCTCTAAAAATACCTACCTTATTTCAAAATTAATATTACAATAATAACAAAAGGATCAAACTAGTAATATGAAACTGGGAGAAGAACAACCAGGCCAATAGAGATCCCAAATAGAAGAACTAATAAGCCAGTGAAATTGATTATGAGTGCTTCTTGGCCCTTTTGAAGTCCTAAAGCCATGAATTTCTCAATCAAACCAGTCTCTATGCTAACTATTGCCATGAAAAAAATTGTAATTCCATAGAGAACATGCCATGGAACCAACCTTGCCCTTCTCCAATTTTGTGCCCCAGGGAAGAAAAATACCAAGAATGAAACAAAGTACTGTAAAAACAAATTAAGATTTTTGTTAGGACATTATTTTTTTCTAATTGAATATTAATGATACATTATAAATCAAGTCATCTTTGATAGATCTTATCTTAACCACATGCATGATGAGATGAAGATGAAATAAGCGTAAAAACATTAGAAATTGATGCATGTTTAATTAAGTTTGTCTTAGAGTTGAGTTAATTAAGTTATTACTCTCACCGCCCACTTTTAATTGTCATGTTGCGTTTTTCAAAAGTCAATTTAACTAATTTTCAAAATTAATTAGATTACATTAATTCGATATTTTAAATAAAAACTTTAGATATTCAAAAACTATACGAAAAGTACTATAAGTTGCAGTTTTTTGCATATCAACACATTGAAAAAATGCATCGTAAAATTTCTTATAGTTTGACTCTAAAAAAAGAAACTATGACAATTAAAAGTGGACAGAGAAGTATTTGATAATGGGATAAGACACAAGTAACCCCATAGACTATGATTGAAATCTAATAGACACATGCACTTTAACTAAACTAATTAGGTCCTATTACTCCGAACTCATTTATTTTTTTGTAATTTTGTACACCTTTTCGCCTACATGGCACACCCGTGACTCCGCATGGTTGAGGTGTGTGAGAGATGTTAGGATGCCCCGTAAGCCCAAAATTTGTACAAAATTACATCAACAAAAAAATGAGTTCGAGAGGTAATAGGACCTTAATTAGTTTAGTTAACGTATGTAAATGAAATTTCAATCATATCCCTTTGATAATTAATCACAATATACAATTCATATGTGCACCAAAGAAACCACCTGAGTTATCCATTTCAAATTATGAAATTTAATTTATTAGATATTATATTAATATTTGACTCATTTCTTACCAGCAAGGCATAGAAGCTAACTGTGGAAATGCCAATCCAGGAATGCAAGGTAAGAAGGTCAACTTTTGCAGTATCATGCTGAAATTTGAAAATAGCAAATAGGCCAACAATGCTAGAACCAAGACCAATCAAATGTAGAAACATGTGAAAGTATTTTCTTGTCCTCCTCCTTGCTGGGATAGTGGTAAATGTCATTATAGCTGTAATAATAGCACATTCATATAGTGTAATTTAGTCTAAACCTATTGAAATTTTATTTTTATATTTTAAAACCAATTTTGTTGGAAGTTAACAAGGGTAAGGGCTTAATTAGAGTGCATGAAAACATAATGCATGAGTAACAAGAAGTTATATTTTGTATAACAAAATAAAAACTACATACCTTCTCCGGAAACTAGGACAAATCCAATGACCATAAAGAATGGATGAAGCTACGCGCATGCATGCAGACGGAGTAAATTAGTTATTTGAATGCTGAAAATATTTTATATAACAGGTTATTGACAATTCTCATAGTATTCAGCTCAAGAAAAATATATCCAAATGTTTATTATTTATTTTTGCCCCAATATTGTGTGGGACTATACTCAGTATTGTACGTGTTTCTCTAAATCTTTGTTTATAAAAATTGGCTAGCTACACAAAAGAGGTTGCCCTGAAAAAATAAAATAAAACGACACAAAACTTCAATAGATAAGAAGTTATTTCATCCTTGTCAATTTAAGTGTCTCTAATTTCCTTGAACTCTTAATTCTTCTTTTTATGGTAGAGACTAGAGAACATGAATTCAACCTGCATTTAGACTCGTTGAGCACTAAAACTCAACAAAAGCAGCTGACAAATTCACGTCCAACTGTTTCAAAAAGCTTTCCACATTCTATTATTATAAGTACAATACTAGAAACTATATTTAATCTATTTCATCTTATATGTGACCACACTTTCGACTGGAAAACGAAGACGTTTTCTAGTCCCCTGAGCGGGGGCATGACGAAACAAGGGAATGAAAGGCCTTTGCGTTATATGCTCTTTAACCGATCTCCACAATGATGACTATGTTGTCTTGGAGAGCTTTGAAAATTGCTCCTCCACGAAGACTTCTCTTTATGAAATTAGCAATGGAATTTGTCGGTAATTCCCATCTAATCCATCGCTAAAATGCTCCTAGCTTGTTGGATTTTTTATAATCCATAGCTAAATGAGATTAGTATGAGATTTTTACTGTTTAGCTACAAAAATTTGTCGGTCACTAATTTCTCATTGTCTAATAGTGAGCTTGGTCATCACTCTTTTTATATTTGAGAAGCTTTTTAACTCTTAAATTTCTATTTTATCCACGCACGTCGACACTTTTAAGTTTTATGGTACAAAAATTTCATGGAATATGTAAGATAACAAGTTCAACGAGTACATTGTACTATGTGATGAAAGCCTTTTCTTTTTACCTTAAAATTGCGTTCCATATAATAAAAAGAAATAAAGAATTGAAGGGAATAATCCCATAAATTTAAGGAATGCAATATATATACTCCCTCCGCCCCAATTTAATAGTCATAATTTGACTACGCATGAAGTGTAAGAAATAAAGAAAGAATTTTTGAATTTTGTGATAGTAAATAAATTGAAATAAAGAGAATAATAAATGAGCGGACACTTACATTGAAAAGCTTCATCTTATTGGTTGAAGTGAAAGAAAGTCCCTCTCTGAAGTGTAGCAGCCAAACCAAGAGTAAGGTTGTGATTGCTATGAACAACAAATGTGCAAAGAAGGTCAAAAGCGAGGACACTGACACCCCTGCCGTTCGATAGCTTGCACGGCTCCTATTATTTGCCTTCTCCATCGATCTCCACTCAAATGTTTTAATGGACACATACAACTTAGAGAAAGAATAATTGATTATTATACGTATACTACATGATATGGTTAAATAAGTCCTTTTATAGAGGTTACCGTAGGCTAATTACAAAATCTGATAAATTATATTTGTCCCTTTTTTTGTTTCTTTCTACTTAAACAATTAACAACACATATTTATCCAATGCGTATTCAAAAAATAGCAATTGTGAAATTTTCTGGGTATTTCAATAATATATTTAATGAAATCTCACCTGCTTTCGTTGGACATGTTCAAATTAAGGCTCATATGTCCCAATTGGTAATTGATGCCATATGCTAAAGGTTAAACGGTTGGTTGGTAACTACGATTAAGTAATATCCGTCAGGCCGGTCATTCATATAAATTTTGAACAATATATGTTATTGACCTTTTCCAACGTCTATTAACAATGGTCCCATTGTCTATTTGTGATTTTTAATGTTAATTTTGCTTAGACTCATTCTTTTTGTAATTCAATTCTTCTTTTTTCTTTTTAAACGTTTATGCTTAAAAATATTTTGAAACTTATTCATATCATTTGATGCACTTGTTGGTATGATTTGAGACTTGTTCGTATAATTTGAGTTTGAATATGAGGGATTAAGATGAATCACGGCATAACTGAATCGAGTTGAGAATTTTTAAAACACTATAAGCCAGCATAGACCGAGTGCTGGCGACAGTGTGGTCAACACTAGCCGAGTGCAGATAGTGTGGCCAACATGGTTTCAGTGCCATCAACATAGCTAAGGTCCGTTCGAGTATTTAAAGACTTGGGGAGTTTGATTTGAGAGGCTTCAAATATCGTTTTCATCTACAAATTTGATATGAAATTGAGAAATTTAGCATAAATCCTAAAATCATTAAATTAATTATTTAATCACTTAAATGAGCTCAAAATGGAAATTTAAGCATAGATTTAAAATTTAGCATCCATATAATTGGTTCGAATTTTTACTTGTTCACCTATTGACTTTTGAATTGATTGAGAGTTGACTTTGACTTTGAAGTTGTCATGATCCAAAGGACACCCTAGACGTGACATGGTGTATAAGACCTCGAAAGGGCCTACACAAGCCACTTGACATACATAGACACAACATAATAGAGAAAAATAAGAAATCTCATAAGAAGTAAAGAGTTCGACATAAGCGGAAGTACATCAAAGTCTAGACAAGCCATTTATTACATCAAAAGGGTGGTTGGGATGTAATCCGTACACCACATACAATGTATGAAACTAAAAACATAAGAAAACAATAAATGGGACATTGTCCTCGAAGTATGAGGACTCATCAACTCTTCAAAATCTCTAAGTGCTCACTATAGCCACGAACGGAGGGAGAAGAGTCGTCAAACCCTACATTAATGAAACAATGTAGGCACAAATATGTTTTAGTATATGAAATGTACTAAGTATTAGGGAAATGCAATAAAACATGAGACATGATCATAAAGGGACATAATGAAAGACATGATATATATGACCAAGCTAACATAGTAATTTTTTTTTAATATATAGAATCATAATCATAAATATGACCAATGCATCTTGAAATCATAAGCTTCATAAAACATTTGAAAGTAACTTAGTTCATTTTGTGGGATATTTACTATTAACCGACATAGACATGTGAGCTATAACATGGAATTTGGTGTCTTGCTTCCACACCGAAAAGAAATGTCATTGCTTGCCAAGGCAACAACCTTAAACTTCTAGCTTAGGTGGATTAACATCTGTCACCAGGGGCAGATCCACGTAGATGGTTTTGGGTGCTCGAGCACCCATTGACTTCGACAAAATTTCTGTATATATATATATAGAGAGAGAGAAAATATGAAAAATACGGATATTACATATAAATAAGCACCCATTGGACAAAAGCACTAGTGGGTGCTCTGGTTTTCTTTCTTTTTTATTTTTAACTTTTCCTATGTGATTTAATTTTCTAACTTATTCTATTTTTTAAAACCTTTTTCACTATCGTGCTTTTGCGATTTTTTCTTTAACAAAACCACAAACCCCTCCTTCTTCTTCTTGTTTCAAAAAGAAAGTAGAAAGCCAAACAACAAACTTCAAGATTTTTTTATTTAAGGTAGATAATGAAAAAAAGAGTTTGGGGGATTAGGTTTGGAGATTTTCATTGCTTATGAGTTATGACTAGTACTCTTAATTAATTCTTAAAATAGATTCCACATATTTTTTTGTTAATTGGTAAATAGGTTTAGAGTCTCACATATTTAATGCAATGTGATTAAAAATATATATTTTTTGAATACTTTTGAAATAATATTTTTTCTTACCAAGTTACTTAATTCAAAAATTAAATTTTAGGATATATACAGATTGTGCAATTGAAAATTTTGTGCTCATTGACTCATATATTGGTATATTATTGTTTGTGGTGTTGAAAGATCAAATAGATATATGAATTGTTATTTGGATTGTTGACAGAAAGTTATAGATTTCAATAAGAATTAATTGAATTGTATGAATTAATTATATGATAAAACTGAATTTTGTTTTGCAGGAATTTATCTTTGTAAATTGAGATGCATAAGTATATATGTCACAAGATCGAAAATTGGGCATCCATGTTCTAGCTCTACTCATCCATCTACCGCTTCAACCATAGCTCCGAAAATTCAGAGGAAAACATTTATTTCAAATGTTAATTTAAAATCTCTTGAAGTTGATCGGGGATTAGAAAGCCCATTGCAGAATATAATCCTAATATACGTGACGATACTAGGAGATATTATATTCTAAAAAAGCCTTGTCAACCTAAGGATCATAAATGTCATGTCCTGAGCCTACACCTTGGACGTGACCGACACTCGAGAACCATTGTTGTCCCCAAGCGAACCCTTGGTCTAGCTTAACTTTTAGCAGAAGACTGTACTCAACATTTAAAAGAACTCAAAAGATAACTTTACTTAATGTCTCAAAAGCAAACTCAGAATATTTAGAAATAAACATTCAAATTGGCCTCAAGGGTAACTCAAGTCTAGAACATAACAACTGAAATGAACAAGACTCATGAATTAACATCTATCTATCTATGAAGCCTCTACTAATTGAGATGGACGTCGGGACAAGACCCACGACATCCTAATAACAAAATAAAATGACTAAAAGTAAACAAGGGATCCTCCAGAGGTAAGGAGGCTCACCAACAACTCTGGAGGTCAACTCGATCAACGAAGCGCTGGATGTTGATCCTGGTTATCTGTATCTGCATCATAAAAGATGCACACCAAATGACATCAGTACATGTAATGTACGAGCATGTGAGGGGAAAACTAAAACATGACATAAGTTTGAACTGGAACTGAAGAAACACTTACCTCGTCTCTACACAACTCAACTCATTTCAATATAAAGCAATATGAATAGTGCAGTATAAAGAAAAGTTCTAAAACAGTAGATAACAACTCAATGTATTAGAAAATACAATATAAACTCTGTTTGTATGCAAAAATATAAAATAACTCTGTTTGAGAGATTCTCTAACTGATAATCATCCCTATGAGCTATGTGATGATACAACGTCTAGCCCACGCCGTCAGAATTGTCCTATACTTTCTCGGGTTATAGAACTCCTTAACTAAGTGGATCCACTAGTCTATGCTAAAAAACAATAAGGAATCATCTAAAAAGTATGACCCGTTCTACCCACATTGGCTACATAGTTTATGGGACTGTGAGTTGTTAGAAATCCCCCCATATTGATGCTCAATACTACTCCTAAAATATAACTTAGCTCATTATGATTCTTTAAAAAAATATTTCCTTTTCCTCAAATTTGAGATTATTACTCAAAAAGGTTTTCTCTAAAAAGAGATAGTACTTTAAACTTCTCATGAACTCCTTTGGAAATCGGTATTCCCCATTTCTTTAATGTAAAAATATTTCTCTTGGGATACTTAGTTCTCATATATCATTTTAACGAAAATGAACTCAGCTCTTACTCTTCCTCAACTCAATGTTCAAGTCGTAAAACAAGTTTAAATTTTTTTTGTAAAAAGACTTCATAAAATGACTCGAAGAACTCTCAAGACTTGACTCTTAGCTCTACCTTGAATTTGAATTATGAATTCAAGGTTATGATTCACGTTGTGAATGATTTCTAGATGTTTAGAAGTAGTTTAGAGTAGTTAGAATCAATAGGGAGTGAAGGTGCACTTTAAGAAAATTTAGACGGGCTAAACGACGGAAAAAAGGATGGGGGCATGTGATCCTAGTGCACTGCCTGCGCGAGCCCCTAAAGTTTAGAAGCCCATTTCTGGCGCACTGCTGGGGTGCCGCCCTAGCCCCTGCCCAGGCAATTCCGACAAATTTTTTGACTTGTTTTCTGACCTTAATTCGACTAGAATCTATTCTTTTTCTCAATTTCTCCTTAGATTCAATTACCCAATACAAGTACACAAGAATCTACTCAAAAAAACTCTTAAACTCGTTATGATTATTTCAAGAACTCATCAAACCCATCCTAATCCAAGAGCGAAAGCAAAACTTCATGAACACTAATCAAGAATTTTAATCCTTCAACTTTGAGAATGAAATTGCGCTAAAATAACATGATTGGCGTGTGGGTCAATAAACCCAACACTAGCTCACATACCTCTTAGAGATTAAACCCTTGGTGAAATCCGCAACAAAACTTGAGAACCTTGATGAACGCCTTGAACTTTTCTCCTTTTCTCCTCTTCTCCTCTTCTCGAACTCCTCTCAAAACCCTAAGCCTAAATTGATTTGGGAAAACTGAACCAAATCAGTTTAGATCCCTAATTATTTACTAAAAACGCTTAAATTTGAAAGGGTAAGGAAAAGACCAAAATACTCCTCATATTTTCGAGTAACTTTCCTTAAATGGACAACCTGACTTCAAATGAGAATATCTCCCTCATACGAGCTCGAAAATTAGCAAACTCAGTGGCGTTGGAAAAAGGATTCCAAGACCTTTCATTTGAAATCTTTTGAGCCACCTAACTCATCCAGTACTGAAAGTTATGGTCGTTCGATGTTGACCCAAAACTCCTAACTCATGCATAGCTTGCAAAATTTCAGATTTTTCTATTTCCAATTTTGTTCTTTCTATTTTAAGCTCTTTCAATTACCGAGGTGTTACAATATCTCCTCCTTGGGAAAATTCATCCTCAAATGAGATTACTCTAAAGTAGACTAAGGGTGGAAGCATCTAACACCCTATTCAAACACTCAACATGCAAATCAATACAACATTTAAATTTTGAACAATATAGGTTATTGACCTTTTCCAACGTCTATTAACCATGGTCCCATTGTCTATTTGTGATTTTTATGCTAATTTTGATTAGACTCATTCTTTTTGTAACAATTCAATTCTTTATTTCTTTGTTTTTAAAATGTTTATTCTTAAAAATATGTTTTGAAACTTATTCATATCATTTGACACACTTGTTGGTATGATTTGAGACTTGTTCGTATAATTTGAGTTGGAATACGAGGGACTAAGATGAATCACGGCATAACTGAATCAAGTAGAGAATTTTTGTACCACTATAACAATTAAAAGTGCAGCCAACTTAGACCAAGTGCTGGCGACAGTGTGGTCAACACTAGCCGAGTGCATATAGCGTGGCCAATACGGTTTCAGTGTCATCAACATAGCTAAGGTCCATTCGAGTATTTAATGACCTAGTGAGCTTGGTTTGACAAGCTTCAAATATCGTTTTTATCTACAAATTTGGATATGAAATTGAGAAATTTAGCATAAATCCTAAAATCATTAAATTAATTATACAATCACCTAAATGAGCTCAAAATGACAATTTAAGCATAGATTTAAAATTTGGCATCCATATTTCAAAGAGCCTCAAACGGTGCCATTCTAATGCTAGAATGATAGCTATTATTATAAGAAAACTCAATTAAAGACTAGTGACCATCTCAATTTCATTTGAAGTCAATTACACAAGCTCTCAACATATCTTCTAAGGTCTGAATAGTATGTTCGGCTTGTCCATTAGTCTGATGATGAATATTCGTGTTAAATTTCACTGAAGTACCAAGACCTTTCTGAAATGACTTCTGAAACTGAGATGTAAACTGCCTACCACGATTTAAATACAGATGAACGCTAAAAGAGAAATTATATTTTTCTAAAAAAATCCATGTTCGTCCCTAAAATTTTTAAATGAAAACTAATGGATGGACGTTGTATACACATAAATTTTATTGGATTAATTCATACAACATTTAAATTAAATCCATGTGTATTTGGATTGAATGAATAATTTGGGCTTTACAAATGATTAGTCCACTTTATTGAGTTCAAGTCCAAGGTCCATTCTACCTTGAAGCCAAAACCCATGTCACGTGTCACAATGACTAGGCATCCAAGACCAACAAGGTGATGCCACATGTCCAAATGAGGTGGTAGTCCAGTCAAATTCAAGAACCAATCAGAATCCGCCAAGTGTCAAAATGACATCCTTTTGTCAATCATATGCAATCTTTTCCACCCCTACAACTATAAATAGGGGTTAGACATGACATTCTAAGGGGCATTCTAAAAACTCTTCAACAAGTGTTTTGCAAGGATTGGAGAAAACTACAACACCAACTACATAACTCTTTGAAGGAGTGGTCAACGAAGTTCTTCCCAAAGATCCACTTGAACGGCAGAGCGCTTCCCAACGTTCTCGGAGATCAACCACATCTCAAAGAGGTCAAGATCATCGAACGATTTGAGAAGTACACTACTGAAGGCTATTGAATCTTGGAGACGTTTAGGAGATAAGAATCAAGTGAACAACAAAATTATACGCACATGATTCATCAATAAAATCACATTTTTCTTTTATTTATTTTGCTGGCAAATAATTTTCAGCGTTTATAGAAATGTGTTGTGAACAAATTTGACACGCCCAGTGAGAACAATTCTTCTATTCATATCTTTCTCTTGCAAATCAAAAATTACAAAGTCAACTACTGCAATGGCCTTCAGAAAGAGTAGTAATATTTCATGCAAAGACTCTACCAATATCGTATTTGCTGATCTTAGACATGTTGGCCCGGTTACTCGACGTAAGTTCAAGAACAATGAGTTAGATGGATCTAAATACTTCACTTCTTTGAAGACGATAAAAAACAACAACTCTCATATGATGATCGTAACTGCAATACCCGAGGGTAATTTTGTATTTGTGTTATTTGAAAAACTTTCTCAAATTGGCTCCAACGTTGGTGAATCTAACGATTTAATGGATTCTCCAACTTCAATGATTGTCAATGCCTTGATGGCTGACTCAACTGACATGGACGACAAGTTCACAATGATGGAGCAAACCATTGAAGCCTTGAAGAAATCCGTTGATAACAAAATCTTCATATAGCTCAACTTATGAATAAGTTGGAGGCCTTCACTCCTAGATATTTAAGTCACATCCCCACTTGTCCACCTTGTTTTGATCCACGAAACAAGGAAGTGGAGGATGTTGACATCAAATTTTGGCATGCTATTTTCAAAGTTAATAATTCTAAGTATTTTATTTGTTAAACAGTTCAAAATACAAGTTTTACAATTTTAATGCAATTTATCGATAATTATTCATATTTTGGAAAATGGTAGGATTTTTATCACTAAATTTTGATTATATTATTTTTTGTGACAATCAATTAAATATGTTGTGAATATTGTGTCAGTTTGATTAAATCATTTTTTTCTGTTAATTGCATATTTTACATTTCATTCATTTTATTCGTTATATTTATTTATATTCATTTTTTTGTTACTTTTATTAATATTCAATTTGGTGTTTTTAGTACAGTGTAGAAATACACATAAATATGAATAAGAATTGCATACACAGATATTTATTAACTAGTGGTTTTGACCCATGATTTTAAGATCATGGTATTGTACAAAGGTAATTTTTAAATTTCTTATTTAAATCATTGTTTGGTAACAAAGTCAAAGTGTGGTGAATAAATTTTAGAATTAGGGTTCAATTTTCATATATTTTTTCTATTGTTCATTATCTTTCTCCGGCGATAAATTCGTCGGAGCTCAAACCAATCACCACCCAAAGAAACCTCACTGGTAGACTTTTGCCTCCTCATTGTTTCTTTGTTCCCCATCTTCACCAAAGCCATACCCTGACCACTGGCGGGTGAACAACAAACAAACAACCAGCACACCAAAAATAACTTTGAAACCACCGAAAATCCTAGTCGTCGCCCTATTCCTCCTCTTCTCTCCACCAGAAACCCCAACTAGATCAAGAACACACACGAAACAATCCATTGTTCCACCACCGAGCTCGGAGAGACCCCAACCAAAATCCCCAAAACTCTGACCCAAATCAGAAACAAACAAGACCCCGACCACCGCCAGCTCTGGCAAACAACCGTAGCAACCCACCTGAGACGCCATCTCTGGAAAGCAAGTTTACCATCTTGAAATCCAACTAACGCTCAGACCACGAGCTCCATCGTTGTTACTAGTGAGCTCCGATCAGATCGAGTTACAACTCCGGTAAATAAACAATTCCTCTTTCACTTCATTTCTCTTTTTCAGATCTGGCCGGAAGAGTTCAAACTTCGACCATCTTTGATTCGTTCATTATTGTTGATTATTTTTAGTGTTGGAGTTGATTTGTTTGTTTTGAATATTTTTTCAGTGATGCTGGAACTATAAATTGCGTATGTACAAATAGGCTACTCTTTCTTCTTTCTTAATTATTTTTATTTATTCCCTTAGTTTCAATAGCTACAGTTGACTGTTGGTAGAACTATATGAATTACGTATATAAATTTGTTAGCTATAATAATTCTTTGACTATTTTTTCACGTGATTTTCTAGATTTATTAAGATTGGGAGCATTCATTTTCTAAGAAGTTTTAGTGACGGATGTTGCTATGTTATTTTTATTTATTATTATCATTTTGTTATGTTGATTATCATTTGGATGTTACATATTGTTTTATCTTTTTTTAGTTTTACTTGATTTTATTAAGTTTAATTAGCCAATGAAAATATCTCTCCGTCGATTTTTGAGGTCTCCCAATTGTAAAAGACAAAACATTAGTTTAAGTTTGTACAAATTGTATATTAAAATTGGCCAATGAAAAAATCTTCCTGTTAATTTTCGAGGCCTCTCCATTGTAAAAGATATAAATTTAGTTTAAGTTTGCATAAATTGTTTGTTAAAATTGGCCGATGAAAAAATTACCGTCAATTTCCAAGGCCTCCTATGTTCATAGACGGATTCGTATTTGATTCATTAATTGTTATTTATATCTATTTATTACTAACACTTTTATTAAGTGTCTTTACATATACCCAGAATTGCTTCCCATTGAAGCTATTCGAATGAAGTTTGAACAATATTTTTTGATTCATTATTGTGTATATTATTAACGTTAGCAAAACTTAGGTTGTTTCTTATACTATTATTTTACTTTATGATTTGTGTATATTACATGTTTATTATACTTGTAATTTTTTTTTATCTCCTCCTTAGTTTGAAAAATGAATTCAGTCGAGACCCACAAGTGTTAATTTTGAAGGATGTCTAACACTTTTCATTAAGAAATACTTGAACTCTTACCTAGAATCTATTGGTTTCGTAGAAATAATTAATTAATTAATTAATTGATTTCTTAATTATCCTCAAAATTAGGTGGCGACTTCCCTTAAAATTTCTTTTTTATTTAAATTCTTTTAAAAATTAAATCTATTAGTTATTTTTTGTGAGTCACCGTGACGTTGCGCCTTCGAGATGTCAATAAAATGGCAAATTTGCTGGGGATATAGATATTCTAACCACTAAGTGTCATTTTTTCAAATTGATGGGACTTTTCTTATATTATGTTATCCATTATATCTTGTATATTTAGTTAATTATGTGTATGTTGTACTTATTATTCTTTCATTATTTGTTTAATTATATGTATGTTGTCAATGCATCATGACATATTATTCTGTAGCTCGGATTTTTTTTATTTCTTACTTAAATTACGGTTATGCGGGCTGCAACCATTGAATCCACATTGTTTAACCGAGGTACCCTGACAAAGTAAGTTGACCACTGGATGTTCAACGATCTTTAACTTCCTCCAATGCAAGTAGTCCGTTTTGTCACTGGTCCATTTTCAAGTAAAACCCACTCTTAGTCACCAAGTTTTAGAACATTCACAACGTGAGTCCAATTTCCACTCAAGTCACAATTTGTTGGAACTACGTTTGACCTGATTTCTGCTTCAACGGGATACGTGGCGCCACAACGACTTGGTAATGTTCCCCGTGAGCTTACCATTATTTCAAAACGGAAATTGGGGCAATTTTTTTGAAGAGGTCTCCAAAAATTTCACAAAAGAGACAGCTGCTATAAGATTAAATACTGGTGGTTGTTGAAGCTGAAACAGAGACAAAATGTTTAAGGAAAGCCCTAAAAAATTTCACCAAGGTTGTACTCAGACACCAAATTTTTGAGGCATTCCTCTGAGCTGGTTTATACCTTTATATTAATTGTTTGTACATGATGTTAAATTCATTACATATCTTTGATTTTATTTTTCTTATATTCCATAAGAAAATTGACATTTTTAAAGTTTTGGTGGTCTGTCCTTCAATGTGATTCATTGTTTTTTTTTCATATAGTTATTTTTGTTTTTTTCTTTCAAAAAAGAGTTTTTTGTTAATTTGGGTTGCCTGCCTTTTCGTTGGTTTCTTATTTTTATTAGTTTTTTCTCCTTTCAAAAAATTCATATGTTTCTCAAAAAATATTTTTATGTCATATCTGCACGAACTACGCAAACCTGATTCTCATCTCAATGAGATCTGTAGGCAGCCCTTCTAGGGGTATTCTTTATTCAAAAGTTTTTTTTATTTTCTTATTCTTTGTAAAATGTTTAAATTCATTTTTTGACTTGGTTAGTGCCAACACAGTTAGATTGTGCGTATGAAAGAATAATTGATATAATGGAGAAAGATTGAATTCTTGTTAAATCATAGATTCTTTTGGTACGTCGCATTCATACTTTTGTTACATTTGAAAATATTCTCTTGCATACCTTCAAGATTAGAACAAAATAAGATTCATTGTTTCTTGTGCAATGTGTGGTGAATTTTGAATTAAATTTAATTGTGTTGTGTTGTTGATCCAGATTTTGGCCTGAATGTTTATTGAGACGAAATCCTGAGTAACCAAATGATATCAATCCTTAGCATGTCCCCACTTTAATCCTTAAGCCTTTTATTTGGATAATCACATTTTTAGCTTATACCCTTTGTAGGTTTTTAACAGGAGAATAACAGATGTTTACTAAGAAAGAAAGAAAAGCTAACAAGGTTAAGTTGCTTGTTTATTGAAATAACGACTGCAATATAAATACATGAATTCATAACTTAAAAAGCTAAAGAAAAGGAGTGAAATAAGCTAACATTATCTCCAATAACTAAAGCCTAAAATATAGCAACTATCTAATCAAATTCTACCAAATACTGCAGCCTTATTTATCTGAATTTAATCCTACTTTTAAGTTGTCTATTGATACAATAGAAAGTGGAACTAATCTCCAGGTTTTGAGGCACCACTTTCAACACTCATTTTTCACTCAAGAGCAACAATCCCAACCCTTTTTCTGAGAAATTAAAATCTTGCTCTAGGTAGGGCCTTAGTTAAAATATCAGCAGTCTGAAAATCATTTTTGCAGTGCACCAAGTCTATGTCTCCATTCTTTTGCACCTCCCTCAAGAAATAAAGCTTGATCTTGAAATGTTTTTTCTTTCCATGTGAAACATGGTTATTTGCAATTGAAATTGCAGAGTGATTATCAACAAAGATTTTAGTGCTCTTCTTTTGCTACATATGCAAATCTGTCAGTAGCTTCCGAATCCAAAGGGCTTGATTCACAGCTGATGTAGCTGCACTATACTCTGCTTCAGTTGTAGATTGAGCCACAATATCTTTCTTCTTTGAACACCAAGAGAACATTCCATTGCTTCTCATATCATCTAAGCTACCAACACAATCACTATAAGAAAATCCAAGAAACTGAAAGTCTGATGCTTTTTTAAAAATTATACCAAAATTCACAGTACCTTTAACATATCTAATCACACGTTTAGTTGCTTGAAAATGAATTTTGCTAGCCCAATGCATATATCTTGAAAACTCACAACATAAAGAATATCTGGTCTCGTTGCAGTCAAGTACATTAGGCAACCTATCAGGCTCTTATAAAGTCCTTAATCAACCTTTTTAACTCCCATGTGTTGTTCTTTTTTCTTTCATTTTGAGCTCCTCCTGCATTGCATATATTAATTTTTCATCTTTAGCAACCTCCATAGATCCTCTTGGTTCTAAAATTGTAACTTTACACCTTTGATATATATCAGAAAGTGTTCGTATGCCTCTAATAGGTACATCATCAACATCTTTATCTAGAGATTCTAGATTGTTTTGCTTTTCATCATCTTGCCAGGTGTCATTTTCCTCGAACTTGACATCCTGCTAACAATGATTTTGTTATTTTGAGGTTGATAGATCCTATAATCTTTTGAAAAACTGCTGTATCCTACAAAAATTCCAAGTTCAGCCTTCTTATCCAACTTATCTCTTTTCACCTGAGGTACATAAGATAAACAAAGACAATCAAATATTTTTGGATTTGTTAGCAAAGGTTTGTAACCAGACCAAGCCTCAAATGGTGTCTTATTTTGCAAGGCCTTAGTTGTCAATCTGTTTAGCAGAAATACTGCAGTATTTGCAGCTTCAACCCAAAATTTCTTTGGCAGTCCTTTCTCATAGAGCAAACAATTTGTCATCCCCATTAGCGTCCTATTTTTTCTTTCCACTACTTCGTTTTATTGGGGAGTACATGATGTTGTTAGCTGATGCTCGATTCCTGCTTCATTACAAAACTTGTTGAATTTTTCTGAAGTATACTCGGTTCCATTATCTATTCTTATCACCTGAATTCTGCAACCACTCTGATTTTCTACAAAAGTCTTGTATTTTAGAATACATCTACGACCTCAGATTTATAATTCAAAAGATAAATCCAAAAATATCTGGTACAATCATTAATAAAGGAAATATAGTACTTACTACCGTTTAAAATTGGTGTTTTCTGAGGTCCGCCTACATCCGTATGAATAAGTTGCAGCTTCTTGTTTGCCCTCCATGATGAATTCTGAAAAGGCAACCTTATTTGCTTCCCTTACTGACAAGCTTCACAAGCAGGCATGTTCTTCTCAAGGCTTGGATGACGTTCTGCTAGTTGATTTTCTTTCATGAAGAGTATAACATCATGATGAAAATGTCCGAGTCTTTTGTGCCATAGTTCTAAGTTATTTTCCAACTTGATAATTGTTGCTTGCTCCTCATCCAACAAGTTCAAGGTAAAAAATTTTCCTCTCATCATGACGTTGAGCATCTCTTTATTATCAGTATCCTTGATGACAAATGTTTTTTCTTCAAACAACACTTTCAAACCATTTTCAAATAGTTGTCCAACATTTAAGAGGTTTTGATCAAGATCAGGAACAAAAAGAATATCAACTATAAGTTTCAAACCTCTGAGGCTTTCAATTGCAACAGTTCCTCTGTGTCACGCCCCGAGCCTACACCCTGGGCGTGACTGGCACTTGAGAACCATTGCTATCCCCAAACGAACCCTTGGCCTGACTTACTTACTCAGCGAAAGAATTTAAGCATTAAGAAAAGGATTCAAATGCTAAATAACTCAATTGTCTCAAACTAAACTCATAATGTTTTAAAATAAACATTTAACTTAGCCAAAGTGGCAACTCAAATCTGAACATAAGCCAATAACAAGATAATGACGAATGAACTAACATCTGACTGACTATCTATGAAGCCTCTAAAACAATTAAGATGGATGTTGGGCCAAGACCTACGACATCCAAATGAACTAACTAATATTGAAAGCAATAAAAAAGGGATCCTACGGAAGCAAGGAGGCTCACACAAGACTCTGAGTGCTCAACTGGATCAACGATGCACTGGATGCTGATCCTAGTTACCTGTGTCTGCATCATAAGAAGATGCAGGCCAAATGGCATCAGTACATTTAATGTACAAGTATGCGAGGGTAATTCTAAACAAGACATAAGCTTGAAAGGAACTGAAGAACTTACCTGGCTCAGCTCAACTCAACATAACTGAACTCATTTCAATATAAAGCAGTTTAAAACAAGTGCAATATAAAGAAAAGATGTTTAAAACATGGATGTCAACTCTGTGTGTATGCAAAGATACAATATAACTCTAAAATGTATGTAAAAATACATATCAACTGTGTATATAAGAATATAATTATTTTTTTGGGAGTTTCTCTAACCGACAACCATTACGTAAGATCTATTATGATGATACATCATTTTGACTCACGCTGAAAAAGTCGTCCTATACCTTGTCAAGGGTATAAAACCTGAACTACTAAGTGGATCCACTATTCTATGCTAAAAAGCACTAAAGGAATCATCTAAATAGTATGACCCTTTTCTACCCATGATGGCTACATTGTTTATGGGGGCTGTGAGTTGTCTGAAATATCTCCCATATCGGTGCTCAATACTACTCCCAAAATATGATACTAGCTCTTATGTTTAAAAACATACTTCTTTCTTTGATTTGAGATAATTGCTCAAAACTTAGCTCAAAGGCTATATTGGAAATCAAAGTTTCCTCTCTTGCTTAATTTAGAAAGCGATTACTCTTTTCTGAAAACTAGCTCAAAAGCTCTTTGGAAATCAAGGGTTTCCTTTTCTTGTTTAAATGTGAAAACATTTCAACTCTTTGGGAATACATAGTCCCCGTATACTTTTGAAGAAATGAACTTCAATATTTACTCTTTACTCTTTACTCAACTTGAACTTTAAGTCTTAAAAGAAAGTGAAAACATTTGGAAAAGACTTTTCGAAAACTCTAAGAACTCTTCTTGACTTGACTCTTACTTCTCTTGACTTTGATCTTAACTTTCCTTGAATTTGATTATGGATTCAAGTTTCATGATCTCATGTTTATGATGATTTCATGATTTTTAAACGTACCTTAGAGTGTAGAAATCAATTGGAAAACATAGGTATGTTACTAAGGAACTAGTACGGAAAGAAGGGGGAAAATGGGGTGAACTGGCATCCTTGGCGCTCTGAGAGGCGTGGGGCGCCAGAGCCCAAAGTTCAGAGAACCTTGCTTGGGGATTTGAGAGGGGCGATGCCCCAGAGGCAAAAGATCAGAGAATTCTGCTTGGGGCTATGAGAGGGGCGTCCCAGGTGCCTCCAACTTTTCTTCTTCATTTTTCAACTATAAGCCCCCTATTTCGACTTGTTTCTTTCCCCAAACACTTAGAATTAGCTATACCATCAATATATGAAAGATTCTAATCAAATTCACACCTAAAATCATGGATTCGGATCAAACAACTCCTCAACAATTTCAACGAATCAAGAATTCAAAGGAAGTTCAACAAGCCCATCAAGAACTCAATTTCTAAACTTTCAAGAACTTAAATTCACTGAAATAAATCATGATTGGCGCGTGGGTGAACTAACCCAATGCTATGTGATCTCACATACCTCGTAGGGATCACCCCTTGACGAAATCCACAAGCGATTCTTGAAGATCTTGACGATTCTTGCTTCTTCTCCTCTTTTCTCCTCTTCTTTTTTGTTCTCTCAAAACCCTAACTCTTTTTCAAAAAGTGTAAATTGACTAAGATCAGTTTAGACACCAATTAATTACCCAAAAATTAAATAAAATAATTGGGTAAGGAAAAGACCATAATGCCCTTCTAAAATCCGGATTAGACTTTCCTTAATTGAACAACCCAACTTCCAATGGGCATATCTCACTCATACAAACTCGGAATTGTGCAAACTCGACGGCATTGAAAAGATTATTCCAAGATATTTCCTATGATATCTGGAAACACACATAACTCATCCTAGTCTCGAAGTTATTATCGTTTGAAGTTGATCAAAAACTTAACTTAACATACTTAAACAAATTTTCCAGATTTTTGTCTTCTTTCCAAAAATGACTATTTCCACTTATAAACTTCTTTATAGTTCTTTCTAGTTACGGAGTGTTACAATATCTCCCCCTTGGGAACATTCATTCTCGAATGAGATTACTCATAATATGCTAAGGGTGTAACATCTAACATTCAGCTCAAATGCCCAACAAGCAATGCAAATACAACATGCCAACTTATAAATAAAAGAGTACTAAGAAGAGAGTTAGTACCTTCATCTGGAAGTTACTGATATCTTTTCTTCATATCTTCCTCGGCTTCCTAAGTAGCTTCCCCAACTAAATTGTTCCTCCAAAGAACTTTGACTGATGCTACTTCCTTAGTCCTAAACTTGCAAACTTGACGATCTAGAATCTGGATCGGAATCTCTTATTATAAGATAAGCTATCCTTGATCCCAATATCTTCAGTTGGTACAATTAATGAAGGATTTCCCATGCACTTCTTTCACATGAAGATGTGAAAAACCAGATGAACCGTGGGTAACTCTTGTGGTAGCTCCAACTCATAAGCTACATTACCTACCCTTTTCGATATTCTGTAAAGGCCAATATACCGGGAACTAAGTATCCCCTTCTTACCAAATCTCATAACACCATTCATAGGTGAAACTTTCAAGTAGACCCAATCATCTACTTCAAACTCTAGCTCCTTTTTCCTAACATCGGTATAGGATTTCTGACGACTCTGCGTCATTTTCAATCTCTCTTGAATCATTTTCACCTTCTCCATAGCTTGATGAACTAAATATGGTCCTATCAACCCTGCTTCACCAACTTCAAACCATCCAATAGGAGATTTGCATCTTCTCCTATAAAGAGCTTCATACAGAGCTATTTGGATGCTAGAGTGATAACTATTGTTGTAAGCAAATTCAATAAGATGTAGGTGATCATCCCAATTACCTTTGAAATCAATCACACAAGCCCTCAACATGTCCTCTAAGGTCTGAATAGTGCGCTCTGCTTGCCCATCTGTCTGAGGATGAAGAGCAGTACTTAAGTTCACCCTCGAACCCAAGCCTTCTTTGAATGACTTCCAAAATTGTGCACCTCTGTCTGAAATAATGGAGACTGGAACCCCATGAAGTCTTACCACCTCTTGAAGATACAACTTAGCATAATCTTTTGCTGAATGGGTAGTCTTTACCGACAAAAAATGGGCTGATTTTGTCATTCTATCGACAATCATCCAAATAGAATCATGTTGCCTGCGAGACCTTGGTAAACCTGTGATGAAATCCGTATTGATCATCTCCCACTGCTATTCTGGAAGTTCTATAGTTCGAGTCATACCACCGGGCCTTTGGTGCTCTACTTTAACGTGTTGGCAATTCAGACACTTAGCAACAAATTCTGCAATGCCCTTCTTCATACTACTCCACCAATACACTTCTCTCAAGTCGCGATACATATTTGTGGAACCCGGATGGATGGAATACCTGGAGCTATGAACTTCCTCCACGATTCTCTCTTGGAGTTCATCCACCCTTGGTACACAAAATCTACCTTGATACCTCAATACACCATCTCCCCCTTGTTCAAAAGTCATTACTTTTTGCTTATGAACATTTGCCTTCAATTCAAGAAAAAATGGGTCTTGGTCTTATTTCTCTTTCACTTCTGATACTAAGGATGATTCAACCCCATTCATCCCACTACTCCTCTTTCTGTGGAATCCATTAGTCGAACTCCTAAGCGTGTAAGTCTATGCACATCTCTTGCTAGTTTTTTCTTATCTTCCTCAAAATGGGCGGTACTCCCCATGTACAACCTGCTCAAGGCATTAGAAACAACATTAGCCTTACCTGGGTGGTAAAGAATACTCATGTCATAATCCTTGAGTAATTCCAACCATCTCCTTTGTCTGAGATTAAGCTCTTTCTGAGTAAACACATATTGAAGGTTCTTGTGATCGGTGAACACATCCACATGAACACCATAAAGATAATGACACCATCTTTTCAAAGCAAAGACTACGACAGCCAACTCTAGATCATGGGTTGGGTAGTTCCTCAAATGAACTTTCAACTGTCTGGAGGCATAAGCTATAACTTTGCCATTCTGCATTAATACACAACCCAAACCAACTGTGGACGTATCACAATATACGACAAAACCTTGAGTACATTCTGGTAAGGTTAATAGTGGGGGCAGTAGTCAACCTTTTTTTCAATTCCTGAAAGCTTTTCTCACAAGCTTCAGACTATTGAAACTTAAATGTTTTCTGTCAAAGGGGGAGAAATAGATGAGAACCCCTCTACGAACCTTCTATAATATCCAACTAACCCCAAGAAACTCCTAATATCAGTTGGAGATGTGGGTCTAGGCTAATTCTGCACTGCCTCTATCTTCCGAGTGTCAACACTAATTCCATCACCAGACACAATATTGTCTAAGAATACCAAAGACCCAAGCCAAAACTCACACTTAGAGAACTTGTCATACAACTCCCTATCCTTTAGAGTTTGGAGAACTATTCTGAGATGACTAGCATGATCTTCCTCATTCCTTGAATATATTAGTATGTCATCAATGAACACGATAAAAAACATATCTAAAGATGCTTGAATACTCTATTCATAATGTCCATGAATGTTGCAGGCGCATTGGTCAAACCAAAGAACATAACTAGGAACTCATAATGATCATAACGGGTCCAGAATGTTGTCTTTGGAATATCACATTCCCTTACTCTTAAGTGATGGTAGTCAGATCTGAGGTCTATCTTAGAGAAACAAGTGGCACCCAGAAGTTGATCGAAGAGTTCATCAATTTTCGGAAGAGGATACATATTCTTTATGGTAACCTTGTTCAAATGGCGGTAATCTATACACATCCTAAGGGAACCATCTTTCTTTCTCACAAATAAGACCGGAGCTCCCCAAGGTGAGACACTTGGTCGAATAAAAACCTTATCAAGGAGATATTTCAACTACTCTTTCAACTCTGCTAGTGCCATTGAGTATGTCGGAATAGATATAAGATGAGTATCTGGAAGAATGTCAAATTTGATACGCTCAAATTATACCTCCCTAAATAAGCATAAACGATTGTTATCAAGTAAAGAACCCAACTTGTATGTTGCGGTCGATCCCACGAGGAATATGGCTTAGACTTAACTTTAACCCATAATTATATTTGTTTAGTCAACGTACTTCCGAAACAAGTGATTAAATGGGGGGGGGGGGATTTGTGAAACAAATTCTGGAATTATGTGAACAATCAATGAACAAGATTCAAACTTTAGGTGTTATCAAGATGAGAGAGAAACTAGGGTGTACGTTTTCCCCACAAGCTCATAACGCGATAATCCTAGTAATAGTAATCATTTCCTAGTGTATTACATGCAAGGTGATAAGTTAGGTATCTCTAATTCTTTGGTCCGGCAACTAGAGAATTTTACCCCGCACCTTGGTCCGGCTATATCTGTATAATTTACTAACCCTTACATTTACCTCATATCAGACATCACTTCGATGTATGGCTTAGTTTTCACCCTCGCACCAATCGACATTAGACTATTAGATAGTATCACACTAAATCTATGTTGATAATTCTTTTCTTGTTAATTACCTCCTTGGTCTGGCAAGTAGTAACGAGGCGAGTTCTAACGTTGGCCACCGTTAAAAAGACTTCTAAACGAAATAATTATCAATGCATGCAATAACACTATTCAAGAATTACGTAGTTACTATTCATACTTTGTTAATCGCTCATGGTTCCCACAACCCTAGTTGTGGATTTAGTTACCCATAATAGCAAGAACACAATTCATATTTTTAGATGAAGAAATCATGAACTTACGTAGTGAGAAGAATAAACCCAGAATCTCAACTTGAATTTCAAAGTCAAATCTTCAAAACGAACTTAGGAAATCAAGAATTGCTAAAGTTGCAAGTTAATCTTCCAAGCCAAAAACTAGAACTAAAATAATAAAGTCTAACTCCTAAAAATGAGGTTTACATACCCTATATATAGAAAAACAAGTCCCAACTAAAAAGGAAATGAAATAAGGAAATAAAGTTTCAGGACGCGATTTCGATCTACGACACTGACTTACGGACAATGGACTGACCTATGGTCCGTAGGTCCCTCCTGTGACTTAGGACTTAGGCATTTTCCAACTTCAAAATCTCCATTTCTCAGCTTCAATCAACGGACCAACAGTATGGACCGTGGATCGATCCACGGTCCGTGGGTCTTTCTCCGTAGCTCCATACTTAGAATCTTCAAAATTAGGTACTGAAGCCCCTCTCTGAAGCATTTGACGGACTTGCAAGACGGCCCGTAGGTCGACCTCTGGTCTGTCGTTTGAGTGTGTGGTTGCACACTTAGTCAAGAATTCCTTGATTTCTTCTTCATGCATTGCCTGCCTATCTACTATCACAACCTACGGAACGTGAATGGACTACGGTTTGTCAATCACTTCCGTAGATGCCCTTTTCTGCACAATTCTTCAGATCTGTCGAATACTTCCTCTTCTGAACTTATTTCCTGCAAGCATGATAAAAATATATTAATACCAATACCAAATGGCCCTATACACACAACTCTTAAGTGAAATGTATTAAAAATATCGTAAACTCACAGTATATCAACACCCTCAACTTAAATTCGTTGTTTGTCCTCAAGTGATGCACTAAGACTCTAAACGACACTTGTATAGAAGCAAGCATCCAACCACAAGCAATCACATGGCTCTCTATCTCGACTCTCTTTTCGAGTGCAAATATTTTCTCTTAGACTCAACAAGCTAACTCATGCGGATCAAAATATGACAAAGATCGACCAATCAACACACAACATACACTGTTTTGCTATCACTAAGGTACCAACTTTCCAACAATGTAACTGGTGCCCTTACTTCAAATAATATCCCTTTTTCACACAATGAATATAATTTTGAGTACAAGGATTCATTCAATACTCACGCTTAGAAGTAATTTCAAGTACAGTTAGTGCTCAATACCATAGGCTTACCCTTATTTTCACTGCTTAGACTCTCCAAACTAGTTGCTAGGATCACTATAGGACTTTTTTAGCTTCTAACGTAGGCCCAGGGTCAGGTGTGGTACATTTGGGTATTTTTTAGTGGCTTTCAACCCTCCTTGACATTACATTGGCTTTTTACCTCTTCCTTGACCTATTTTTGGCATCCTTCCATTTTAAACTCTTTCTCTTATTTCTTTGCAACATGGATGTGACTTTTGACTTTTTGACTCTTATTTTTCACTTTCTTTTTCTTTTATTTCTTTCAACATTTTTCTTTTGCACAAAGTCACATCCTCTTTCATACTTTTTCCCTTTTCAACACCAAACTCTTTTTATACCCTTGTTTTTCATTTGGTTTCCTTTTTCATAGCCACCCTCAACTTATGCATTTTGCATTAGTTGAGGTGCACAATCTCCGATGTCGGACCAGGGCCAAGATCAAGGCAACTTTTAGGCTTAGCCGCCCTCAACTTAGGCTTTTGGCCTATGTCAAGGTGCACATGTCCAAGGAGGGACCGGGGCCAAGACAATGTTTCTAAGGGAAGGTGAGTTAGGTGAATCAAAAGAATTGGTCAATTTTAGGCTCAAATAATTGGATAAAAAGGGAATAATGCTATCATTTGGTTATATCATTTTAGGCTTAAGTGGACCAATTTGAACAATGACCTATGATCACTTCCTAACTTCTAGCCTAGATTATCCTAGCAGGACCAATGGGGCAAGTTCAAGATTGGCACAGAACTATCTAAACAATCAACCATTCTCACACACTCTTGGCACATTGTCACATTATCAGGTTATCAATTACTCAGTTCAAGTTTTAGCTTAAGTCATGTGATCAATTTGGTTCTTTATTATGTCATACTCGGAGCCAACACATTCAACTCATTCTAGCCTATAGATTCTAGCACATATCACAAATTTTGGATGTGTATAATTTTTTTATTCATAACTATGCCATTATACTTCATTCTTTCTCATGCTTCTACACATACATTCCTAACACATGCCAGTTCAACATAAATTAAAGCAGTCTCTTGGGGAAGAAGAACACATGCAAGAAAACCCCAAAATAGGATTATGAGTTGGGTTACTTAGATTTCACCCTATCACTCACAATCCATTTACAAAAAAAAAATAGAGTGCAATTGTCCCCAATGAACAAAAATAAGCAATAAAGAGTAGGGTGAAGGGGAAGCAAACCTGTGGCGCAAATGCGCCGAAGACCTCAACAAGCGGGTGGGTTCGGTTTCCCGGAGCCCGCTAGAACAACATTTGAGTCACCCTCAATAGTGCCCAAATCCTTTATCATAGCACCATCAGTAGTGCGATCAGTCACTCTAACTACACCATCATTAGTGCTATCAATCACTCTAACTGCACCATTAGTGGTGGTAACATCATCTCCCACAGCAGTCATAGCCTCAGTGGTAGGCCTAGAACTTGAGGCTCTAATAATACTCTCACGAACCCTCTGCTGGCGCAACTCCTCATCTACAATGAAAGCCTTTCTAGCCTTCTCATTCTGCTGACGCTATCGCATCTTTGCTCGGGCCTCTTCATTAGTGTCAGAAATGCTACTGGAATGGGGCCTCTTCCCTCGGGGATGGGTCGGCTTAAGCTGTGCTATGTCCTCGCTGAATAAAGCACTAAGCACTGTATCATCAACTAATACATTATGTGTAGACTCTGGCTCATCTGTGGGTGGGGCAATGATGGCATCAAGGTCGGCCGAAGACTGTCTAACTCGGTTCAGAAATATGACAAATCTGTAGTAGGGTCTGGTCGCTCGAGGACTCTCAACTTGAAGGCATTCAAGCACTTATGAATGGCCTGGACCTTCTGGTCCATCATGGTCTCCATCCTTGCCTCGGACTCTGCAATAGACTTCTGCATCCATGGCTTCACATGATGAAGCAGTGTGGCCATCCGTGCCTCCAATTTCTGAACCCGGGCCAAGGGCACAACATCAGCTCCGGAAGGTGGGGTGACTCTGGATGAGATAGGGGCCCGACTGGAAGCCTGAGATGGGGAGCCTGGGGCATCATCAGTATGGGCTGGAGGGGCAGGGTCATCACCCCGCATCTACTCCACATCAACTAGTATATTTGCTCCTAATGGCGACACCTCAATCTGTGGGCCACGTCGTAGGGAAGCTACATTGGCCGCATCCTAAATAAGGCCAATATCAAGTGTCCCGGTCGCCTGTACCAAGTTGCAATGCCAAATAGGCACCCCAGTATCCCTGCACAATTAAAAAATTATACACGGAAAGGGTAGAGTATTGGTAGTATTGAACGCCCTCTCATGGATCTCTGCCAACAGCATGCGGGAACAGCCTATCTCGAACCCAGCTACTAGAGCCGCAACCATCACCGCTCTATCCCAAGTAAGTGCATTATTAGCCTTAGTGGGCAATATCCTGTTGCGTAACAGAGGCCAGAAGAACTTGGCCACCAAGTTTAAGGTGGCCTTCCGAATACCCAAATGCGGTGTGCTAACCCACTCAGTGCGCTCTCCATCCACTCTATATGCCTGGCTAACCAAAGTAGGGCATCTTTTCTCTTTTCTGCATACCGTTGGAACTCACCGCCCCTCATAATATCCCACCGGTAGTCAACTTCTCCAGTGTTGAGTGCCCAAGAGGTGCTCGGATCGTAGAGGAATCTAATGATAGTGGCCGGTGATATGTCCACCGAAACACCCCGGACTAAAGTGGAAGTGAGTGGGTCCTGGGCCGTGGGTTTGACCCGTCTGTTAATAGATCCCCGAAGTGTGGCAGCATAGGAAGCATATAACTCTCTCACAATCTCCTCGCTATAAGTCCCGGGGTTCCGAGCCATACAATCGAACTTGTATTTCTAGAAGAGCTAGTGGATGTCGGGTATGGTGTGTAGGCTCCCCGTGAGAACTCTGCGCTCCTCAGTGATTTGCCGAGCCTTGACCCTCTTTTCATTCAACATCGAGGCGTCTCTGTATATCTGCCATTGACCCTCTACACACCACCTATTAGGCTCCTTAGCAACCAAATGAGGGTTTGTGTTTGGTGGCACTAGAACCACCCTCGAACTAGTAGCCTCATCAGACGAGGCGACTTGGTCATGCGAAATTGGGCCTGTGGTGGATCCAGAATCGGAGACGAAAGCATGGGCGGACTAATAGCCGGAAGTAGGAGCGGACTCAGAGCTGGAAGCAGAACCAGCTGGTGACCCGATCAATGTGTTCTGCTTATCAGACTGGGAGACAGTGACTACGTCGGTGATCACCTGCCGGGATTGATTTCGGGTAGCACGAGGTGCAATAGGGGATGTCCTTGTGGCCGGTGGAACATATTCGGGATGTTTCTCCGCATCTGTGTCTTCATCAATCAGCCTAAAAGTTGGCGCCACAGATTTTGTTTTGCCCCTCTTTGTGTAGGTTACTTGTTTCTTAGGAGCCATGATACATGTGAATGTATAATTAGTGCCAAAATAAACCCATAACACACGAAATTTTTTTAGAACTAAGAATGAACCAAAAGGAAAACAAAAAATAAAATAAAAAATTCTGACAGTGGCTTTAGAAGCCACCTACGGTGGGTATCTACGGTCCGTAGATGGACCTATAGTCCGTGGATCCCCTCCATAGATCTGAAGTCCCAAATAGATGGGCTCTAATGGGAACCACAGATGTCCAGAACGGTCCGTAGATTGACCTACGGACCGTAATCCACCTCTGTGGTTCCACACTTAGTGGAATTGCTATGTGCCACAACCACCGACCTGATCTACGGTCCGTAGATTGACCTACGGTCCATAGACGTGGTCTCGTGGAGCAGGTCTGTGCTAGGTATCATACATGCCTTGATTCGAAACCAAGTTTAACCAATTCACACAATTTCCCTTAGTCTAACCATGCATTTCAACACAATTGATGCTAGTTCGTCATTCTAAGGGTTCCAATTACTTAGTTTTTGACAAGTATTGCATACAAGACTAGGAACCCTAAGTCAAAACTTGCATTTATACTCTTATTACACTGATGATAATGACACTACAATCACAATCTATCATCCCAAGGGTGATTCTAAGTTTATTTTAGCATACAATTTCATATAACAACAACCCAAGGTCAATAACCACTTCCTGATTTTCTAACACAACAATGAATCGAAATTCAAAGTGAAGGGAAAGTCGATTACCTTACAAGCAACAAAAGTGGGTGATTATGTGATAACTCTAGACTTCCAACAACCTTTAACTCACCTTACACACCGAACTCGGACACCGGAACTCTGAAAATGGGGATGACAGGATTTGGGGCAAAGGAGAGTATTTGGGAAATGGAAGGATGAATGTAGAGTGATTATAGGGTGAGTTGTGGTAATATGGAGGGATTTTAGGAATTTGATGGGTTTAGAAATGGTTAGGAGGTAAGATTAGAAGTGGGAAATGATTTGAAAATGGGGGGATTTTATTTAATAGGGGTTCGGATCGGGTCAGGCAGAACTAGGGTTTAAACACATGAGACCCCATCTACGGTCCGTGGGTCGACCTACGGTCCATTGATGGGATCCGTAGGTCACTCTAACATTAGAAAATTCAGAGAACTTACCCAGGATCTACGGACGCCATTCACAGTCCGTGGAATGAACCACGGACTGTCGATAGGGTCCGTAAATCTCTATAACAGACTTTTTCTGCAGATTTTGCTTTTCAACCCTGCACATGTAGCAACTGTTAGGCCTTTCTTTTTACTTTTTCTGGACACTTCTTTAGATACGGACCCTATTCTATATCTAGCCAACACTAAAATAAAAATAAAGCACCTATCTAAAGGGATAGAGAAAAGTAACTAAACAAAGAAAACTACTAAACCGAAAAGAAAAACCTATAGTTGGCTAGATTGTACATCTTGGGTTGCCTCTCAAGTAACGCTTGATTTAACGTCGCGACACGACGCATGTATCTTGATTACTCAGACTTCATCAAGATATTAGGCCTCAACAACTTCGTGTATACTTTTCGCGTTTCCCAGATATATCTTAATCCTTTGCCCATTTACTTTGAACCTTGTTCCCTCACTGTTTCCAAGCTCCACCGCTCTATGTGGGATCATTTGAGTGACTGAAAATGGCCCGGTCCACTTGGACTTGAGCTTTCCCAGAAACAAGCGCAACCTAGAGTTGAATAGAAGCACAAGATCACCCACAACAAATTCTCGCTTTTCAATCCTTTGATCATGATACTTCTTCATCTTCTTCTTGTACAAGGCTGAACTTTCATAAGCTCATAGGCGAAACTCAACAAGAACATTCAAGTCACTCATTCTCTGATTTGATGCGGTGCCCCAATCCAAATTTAGCTTCTTTATCGACCACATAGCCTTATGCTCTAGCTCTATCGGCAAATGGCAAGACTTTCCATATACAAGTTGGTAGGGAGACATACCTACGGGAGTCTTAAATGCAGTGCGATAGGCTCATAGAGCATCATTAAGCTTCCTTGACCAATCCGTTCTATTAGTATTCATTGTCTTTGCCAAAATCTGCTTGATCTCTCTATGGACACTTCAACTTGCCCACTAGACCGCAGATGGTAAAGAGTGGCTACAATATGGCGGGTGCCATATTTCTCAAGTAACGCCTTGAACAACTTATTGCAGAAGTGGGAACCTCCATTGCTGATAATCGTCCTAGGTGTACCAAATCTGGAGAAGATATTCTTTTTCAAGAATGCGGTGACACTCTTACCTTCATTGTTGGAAAGCGCAATTGCTTCCACCCACTTTGACACATAATCAACTGCAACAAGAATATACTTCATCCCATGTGAACTCACAAATGGATCCACAAAATCAATCCCCCATGCATCAAACAACTCTATCACCAATATAGGATTCATAGAAAACTCTTGCCTCTTTGAAATTCCTCCTTCTCTTTGGCAACGGTCACAAGACTTGGCGAAATCATGAGCATCTTGGTGGACGGTAGGTCAGTAATACCCACACTGGAAAATTTTATGCGCAGTCCGAATACCACTATGATGCCAACCAACTGGCGGTGAATGGCACGCCTCTAGTATACTCAACATCTCGACCTCGGGCACACAACGATGAATAATCCATCAGCACAACTACGATACAAATAATGTTCATCCCAAAAGTTTTCACATCATGCATCAACTTTTTCCATTGGTTAAAAGACAAATCCGATGGCACCAAATCACTTGCCAAAAAGTTAGCAAAGTCTACGAACCAAGGAATCAGATCATAAGAAGCAGCCAATACCTGTTCATTTGGAAAATCATTATTAATTTCAGCCCTATCACCAAGCTTGAGCATAGCTTCTTGCTCCAATCTAGACAAGTGATCGGCAACCTGATTTTCTGTCCCTTTTCTATCTTTCACGAAAAAGTCAAACTCTTGCAGCAACAACACCCATCTAATCAACCTCAGTTTTGCATCCTTCTTAGTCATCAAATACTTCAATGCTGAATGGTCAGTATGCACAATGACCTTAGTACCAAGCAAGTAGGATCGAAATTTCTCGAATGCAAAAACCACCGCAAGAAGCTTTTGTTTAGTCACTGTATTGTTCTTTTGAGCCACATTTAGAGTTTTGCTAGCATAATAAATAGGATGAAGAATCTTCTCTCGCCTCTGTCCCAATACCACGCCAAGCGCCACTCAACTCGCATCACATATTACCTCAAACGGTTGTCCCCAATCCAGTGAAATAATGATAGGTGCAGTAACTAGCTTCTCATTCAACTCTCTAAATGCTCTCAAACAGGCATCATCAAAATCAAACTTATACTTTTTTTCCTAGCAGTTTGCACAATAGATGTGCAATTTCAGAGAAATCCTTGATAAACCTCCTATAGAAATCTGCATGCCCAAGAAAACTTCTAACACCTTTAACAGAGATAGGTGGTGGAAGCTTTTCTATTACCTCAACTTTCGCTCTATCAACCTCGATACCCTTCTCAAAAATCCGATGACCCAGAACTATCCCTTCTTTCACCATTAAGTGGCACTTCTCCCAATTTAGCACAAGATTGCACTGTTCACCTCTTTTAAGCATCTCGGCCAAATGGTCTGGACAACGATAAAAAGAATCACCTACCACAAAAAAATCATCCATAAATACCTCAAGAGTGTCCTCCACCATATCAGAAAATATTGTCATCATACAACACTGGAAGGTCGCTGGAGCATTACACAACCTAAATGACATCCGTTTGAATGTGAACGTCTCATAAGGGCAAGTGAATGTGGTCTTCTCTTGGTCTTCCGAAGCTATGAAAATCTGATTGTATCCCGAATAACCATCAAGAAAGCAATACCAACCCTTACCAGCAAGTCGATCCATCATTTGATCCATGAACAACATAGGGAAGTGGTCCTTTTCTGTCAAAGCATTCAATTTTCGGTAGTCCATGCAGAGTCTCCATCCAGTCACAGGCCGCATCGGAACAAACTCGTTTCTCTCATTAGGCACCACAGTAATCCCACCTTTTTTGGGCACACACTGAATAGGACACACCCAACTACTATCTACAATGGGATACATAACTCCAACATCCAACCACTTGATGATTTCCTTCTTAACTACCTCTTGCATATGTAGATTTAGTATTCTTTGGTGCTCAATACTAGGCTTGTGATTCGGCATGAGTTGAATTTTATGAGAACGAATACCAGGAGGAATCCTATTAATGTCTACAATAGTCCACCCAATAGCTCGCTTGAACCTCTTCAACACGGAAACCAATTCCTCAACTTGTGCCATATTCAAATCTACCACAATGATGACTGGTAAAGTACCATCTCTCCCCAAGAATACATACCTCAAATATGATGGTAGAGCCTTAAGCTCCAATTTTGGTGCCTCATCAACAGACGGTCTAGCAGGTGGAGAGTCGTGATTCTTCATGTCTAACTCCAATCGTTTTGGTTTTGAACGGAATTCAAACCAATCAAGTGCATCGACCAATTCTTCATAGTCTTCAATACCATCACCATCGAAGTTCATCAATACCGCTGCTAGTGCATCAATACCCAACCTTTCTTTAATAGGCATCTCAGAACCACTCTGTACAATATGTGTCACCATAGACACCAATTTGAGCTCACAACTCTACTTCATGGATCTAGAGATGTTGAAAGTTGCCTCTTCATTGTTCAATCGAAACTTCATCTTTCCTTTCTCCATATCAACCAAGGCACGCCCAGTGTCTAGGAATGGTCTCCCAAGGATAATGGGAACCTCAAAATCAACATCACAATCCAGTATCACAAAATCTCTAGTACATCTTGGAGCACACCAATGGGCTTCTTTACAGTTCTATTGGCCATAAGCAGTCGCATTGCAGTTGGTTTTGGATCCCCTAAACCTAACTTCTTCTAAATAGACAATGGCATCAAATTGATACTAGCACCCAAATCGCACAATGCCTTTGCAAAATGTAGCAACCTAATAGTACAAGAAATAGTGAAAGCACCAGGATCCTCTTTCTTCTTCACAAGGGACCTTATAACAATAATACTACAATGTTGCAACATATCATCATATTCAAAACTCACAGACCACTTTTTAGTTACCAAGTCCTTCATAAACTTCGCATACTTAGGCATTTGCTCCAAAGCTTCTATCAACGGCACATTGATGGAAAGTTGCTTCAACATACTAATAAACCTGCAGTTTTTGCCTTCTTCAGTTTTCTTCACTAACCTCTATGGGAAAGGAGGTGGAGGTCTAGCCATGGGAACAACTTTCTGAGTTATCTCTTCTTCCTTCTTTGTTGCATTCTCGGGCTTCTTATTTACCTCTATCACATCGTCATCTTACTAACCTCAATTTCAACCCCAGACGGCATCGGTTGATCAATGGTCTGCTTACCCCCTCGAGTAGTGACTGCCATACAATGCCCATCATTCTTTGGATTTGGGATGGTGTTGCTAGGAAGTGTGTCAGGTTGACGTGGGTTCACTGTTGTAGACAACTAAGTCATTTGTAGCTCAAGATGCTTGATCGACACTGCATGGGCATCAACTTTTTGACCAATACTAGATAAGTCATTTCGCATCTCCTTCACATTTTCATCAGTCGCATCAAACCTCTTTCATCATCTTTTGCATCATATCCTCAATACATAACATATTACCTCCAACTTCCCTATTACCAGATTCCCGATTTTGTGGAGGGACATAAGGCTTAACCCGATCGTCTCTGTTGCCATAGTTGTTTCGATTGTAGTTTTTCTCGCGATTGTAGTTCCCATCCTGGACATAATGACCCTCTCGGTTGTAGTTGCAATAGTTCCGACCTTGGTTTCCTTGACTTTGGCGCCAATTATCCGTATTGGAACCTTGGTGTTAGCTCAGAAACCCCCCGTCTGATCACTCACCGCATAAGTATCCTCTTCATAGTAACATTCCTCACTCGGTGGTGAATTTCTAGTCAAATAATTGACAGCATTTACCTTTTCAGTACCTCTGCTTACATCCTTCAACACCAACCCCAGTTCGGTCCTCATCTGAGCCATCTTCTCACGAATATCATCAGCAGATTAGTTAGTTGTAGCTTGGACTGCAAACGTGTTTCTCCCTGTATCCGACTTTCTAGTGCTCCATGCTTTATTATTTTGAGAATTCTTCTCAAATTTCTCCGCAATTTTCTCAAAAGTGCACTCACCGTATCAACATCCAGCGATAGTATCAAGCACTGCCTTACTATTGTCATCCTGACCTCGATAGAAGTATTCTTTCAGTGATTCATCATCAATGCGGTGATTTTGGACACCTCTAACAAAAGCAGTAAACCTATCCCAAGAACTACTCATGAACTCTCTAGGTAATGCTACAAAGTTGTTGAGTTTATATTTGTGATTCAGCTTCTTTGACACGGGAAAGTATCTTGCCAGGGGAACTTCAGTTAATTGTTCCCATATGTAGATTGAGTTATAAGGAAGCTCATTAAACCACACAGCAGCATCGCCGGTCAATGATAGAGGGAATACTCGCAATCCAATGACATACATATCTAAGTTCGGTCGACCAACACTACTTTTGCAAACAATCCTCACCTTAGTTACGTGTGGATGTGGATCCTTCGATGCCAAATTGGTGAACAAACCCCTCGATGTAAGCATCTGTATCAAACAGCTAGTCACGACAAATGTATGACCCAGAGGTAGGACAAGAGGTCTTTCAAATTCAACGGCATTAAACTTGACCCTATTGTTATCACACAGTCTTGGTCCTGGTGGATCCTGTACCCTCAATGCATCTTCCAGTAGATTCTCAGCTTGAACTTGATTATTCTCATCACCAACCCTCGGAGGCTGCAACCCAACTCCATCACCTATGTTTCCTCTGATAGGATTGACGGGGACTCCTTGGTTATTCATTCTTCTCAAAGTTCTATTCAATTCTAGGTCATAAGGAGTAAGTGGTTCACCTTTACTCCGTGTACTTGGCATACTCTATAGTAGGAAACTGAGAGAAACAAAAACAACAGAAAAAGTAAAATTAAGAAATATTTGACTAAAGTTCAATAATGTAGTTAAACTTAATCTAACAACCTTATTCCCCAGCAGCGGCGTCAAAATTTGATACGCTCAAATTACACCTCCCTAAAGAAGCATAGGCGATCGTTATCAAGTAAAGAACCCAACTTGTAGGTTGGGATCGATCTCATGATGAATATGGTTTAGACTTAACTTTAACCCACAATTATATTCGTTTAGTCAACGTACTTCTAAAATATGTAATTAAATGGGGGGGGGGGGATTTGTGAAACAAATTCTAGAAATTAGGAGAACAATCAATGAACAAGATTCAAACTTTAGGTGTTATCAAGATGAGATATAAACTAGGGTGTACGTGTTCCCCAGAAGCTCATAACGCGGTAATCCTAGTAATAGTAATCCTTTCCTAGTGTGTTACATGCAAAGTGATAAGTTAGGTATCTCTAATTCCTTGGTCTGGCAACTAGAGAATTTCACACCCCGCACCTTGGTCCGGCTACGTGTGTATAATTTACTAACCCTTACCTTTACCTTATATTAGACATCACATCGATGTATGACTTAGTTTTCACCCTCACACCAATCGACATTAGACTATTAGATTGTATCATACTAAATCTATGTTGATAATACTTTTCTCGTTAATTACCTTCTTGTTCCGACAAGTAGTAACGAGGCGAGTTCTAACGTTGGCCACCATTAAAAAGACTTCTAAATGAAAGAATTATCAATGCATGCAACAACACTATTCAAGAATTACTTAGTTACTATTCATACTTTGTTACTTGCTTATGGTTCCCACATCCCTAGTTGTGGATTTAGTTACCCATAATAACTAGAACACAATTCATATTTTTTGATGAAGAAATCATGAACTTACGTAATGAGAAGAATAAACCCGGAATCTCAACTTGAATTTCAAAGTCAAAATCTTCAAAACGAACTTAGGAAATCAAGAATTGCTAAACTTGCAAGTTAATCTCCCAAGCGAAAAACTAGAACTAAAATAATAAAGTCTAACTCCTAAAAACGAGGTTTACATACCCTTTAATAGAAAAACAAGTCCCAACTAAAAATGAAACGAAATATGGAAATAAAGTTTCAGGACGCGGTTTCTATCTACGACATTGACCTACAGACCCTGGACTTAGCTACAGTCCGTAGGCCCCTTCCGTGACTTAGGACTTAGGCATTTTTTCCAACTTCAAAATTCCACTTCTCATCTTCAATCAACAAACCAACAGTACAGACCGTGGATTTATCCACGGTCCGTGGGTCCTTCTTCATAGCTCCATACTTAGAATCTTTGAAACCAGGTACTGGAACACCCTCTCTGAAGCATTTGACGGACTTGCAGGACAACTTGTAGGTCGACCTACGGTCCATCGTTTGAGTTCGTAGTTCCACACTTAGTAAAGAATTCCCTGATTTCTTCTTCATGCATTGCCTGCCCATCTACGATCACAACCTACGGAACGTGAATGAACCTACGGTCCATCAATCACTTCCGTAGATGCCCTTTTCTGCACAATTCTTCAGTTGTGTTGCATATTTCCATGTTCGAACTTATTTCCTGCAAACATGATAAAAATACATTAATACCAATACAAAATGTCCCTAAACACACACAACTATTAAGTGAAATGTATTAAAAATACCGTAAACTCACAGTATATCAAATGTCTATACCGAAGTCTATCTTTCTCTCAGGAGGGACTCCAGGAAGATCATCTCGAAAGACTTTTGGAAACTCTTTTACTACTAAAACTGACTGAATATGAGGTATCTCAACACTAGAGTCATTAACTGAGACTAAGTGATAGATACACCCCTTGGAAACTAACTTCCTCGCCTTAATGTACGAAATAAAATGACCCTTAGGCACTACCGAACTGCTTTTCCACTCTAAGACTGGCTCATTTGGAAACTGAAACTTGACAACTCGAGTTCTACAATCAACTGAGGCATAGTAGGCATGAAGCCAATCCATACCAAGAATGACATCAAAATCTACCATGTCTAACTCGACTAAATCAGCCATGGTGCTCCTGTGATTGACAAAAATGGGACAATCACAATAGACTCTCTCTTCTAGAATAGACTCATCAACAAGTGTAGAAACACTGAAGGGTTCACTAAGTTGCTCAGGAATAACATTAAAATTCATCGCAACATATGGTGTTACAAAGGATAAACTCACTCCTGGGTCTAGCAAAGTATAAACAGTAAAGTTAAAGACTTGGATCATACAAGTGACAACATCTGGTGAATCCTTTTGCTCTTGGCAACTAGTGATAACATATAGGTGGTTTGCTCCTCCGCCAGTACTAGAAGTAGCCCCTCTAGGTGTAGCTTTGTCTTGGGGAAAAACTGAAGAAGATTGGCTCTATTACCCCATTACTATTACCCTACTTGTTCTTTGGACATTCTTGCATAAAATGACCATTCTGGCCACACTTGAAACAACCAGTGGAGCCCTCACGTACCTGAGTGGTTCCTGCCACACTTAGCAAATGCAAGAATATTAGTACCCCCTTGTGCCATACTACCTTGCGACAGTGCAGGTCTAGCTCTTAAATCCTGGGAATTATGACTATTGTACTCACATTTGTTTCTTGGTGTAGGTGCACCAGCAGATGATGGGAAAGGTCCTTTTTGCTTATGTTGGAAAGAAGACCGGTTTGCATTACTCTTTTGCTGCCTGGATTTATTCCCTGATGTCTTTGCCCTCTTATTCTTAAACCCTTCTCTATCACTCAACTTGTCCTCCTCAACTTGTTGCACATGGATCATCATCCGTGCTATGCCCATGTCACCTATTAGCATGGACGCCTTACTTTCCTTATCTGATAGACGAGGTAACCCAATAATGAATAAACTCATCCTGTTTCTCATGTCGGCAACCATCTCTTTGCTTCTCTTAGCTCACGAGGAAAGAAACGCCCCATGAAAGCACTCTCAAAACAGTCCAACTCACAATCGGTTATGCACAAGCATGACTTAGAAAGAAATATTTTAAAGATAAAACTCTATCACATGAAATAAGTATGAAAGAAGTGAAGGAATTTCCAAAATGTTGCAGCCTCCTAATTATAGATGTGGCGCGCTTCACACCGATAAGTAGAACTCTACAGACACGGTTTCATAGACTCCCTAGGACTCTTGAACTCTGGGCTTTGATACCAAGTTTATCACGCCCCGAGCCTACACCCTGGGCAGGACTGGTACTCGAGAACCATTGCTAGTTCCAAGAGAACCCTTGGCCTGAATTAGTTGCTCAGCGGAATACTTTAAGTATTAAGAAAAAGATTCAAATGCTAAATAACTCAACTGTCTCAAACTAAACTCATAATATTTTCAAATAAACATTTAATTTAGCCAAAGTGGCAACTAAAATCTGAACATAAGACAATAAAAAGATAATGACGAATGAACTAACATCTGACTGTCTATTTATGAAGCCTCTAAAATAGCTGAGATGGATGTCGAGACAAGACCCACGACATCCTAATGAACTAACTAATACTGAAAGCAATAAAAAGGGATCCTCCAGAAGTAAGAAGGCTCACCACAAGACTCTAAGTGCTCAACTAGATCAACGATGCACTGGATGTTGATCCTGGTTATCTGTATCTGCATAATAAGAAGATATAGGCCAAATGGCATCAATACATTGAATGTATGAGTATGCGAGGGGAATTCTAAACAAGACATAAGCTTGAAAGGAACTGAAGAACTTACCTGGCTCAACTCAACTCAGCATAACTGAACTCATTTCAATATAAAGCAGTTTAAAACAAGTGCAATTTAAAGAAAAGTTGTTTAAAACATGGATGTCAACTCTGTGTGTATGCAAAAATTCAATATAACTCTGAAATGTATGTAAAAAATACATATAAACTATGTATATAAGAATACAATTACTTTTGTGGGAGTTTCTCTAACCGACAACCATCACGTAAGAGCTATTATGATGATACAACATTTTGCCTCACGCTGCCAGGGCCGTCCTATACTTTGCCGAGGGTATCGAACCTGAACTACTAAGTGGATCCACTAGTCTATGCTAAAAATCACTAAAGGAATCATCTAAAAGTATGACCTTTTTCTACCCATGATGGCTACATTGTTTATGGGGGCTGTGAGTTGTCTGAACTCTCCCACATATCACTGCTCAATACTACTCCCAAAATATGATACTAACTCTTATGTTTAAAAACATACTTCTTTCTGTGATTTGAGATAATTGCTCAAAACTTAGCTAAAAGTCTATCTTGGAAATCAAAGTTTCCTCTCTTGCTTAATTTAGAAAGTGATTACTCTTTTCTGAAAACTAGCTCAAAAGCTCTTTGGAAATCAAGGTTTCATTCTCTTGTTTAAATGTGAAAACATTTCAATTCTTTGGGAATACATAGTCCCCATATACTTTTGAAGAAATGAACTTCAATATTTACTCTTTAATCTTTACTCAACTTGAACTTTAAGTCTTAAAACAAGTTAAAACATTTGGAAAAGACTTTTGGAAAACTCTAAGAACTCTTCTTGACTTGACTCTTACTTCTCTTGACATTGATCTTAACTTTCCTTGAATTGGATTATGGATTCAAGGTTCATTATCTCATGTTTATGATGATTTCATGATGTTTAAATGTACCTTAGAGTATAGAAATCGATTGGAAAATATAGGTACGTTACTAAGGAACTAGTACAGAAAGAAGGGGGGGAAATGGGGTGAACTAGCGTCCTTAGCGCTTTGAGAGGTGTGGGGCACCAGAGGCCAAAGTTCAGAGAATCCTGCTTGGGGATCTGAGAGATTCAATGCCCCAAAGGCAAAAGATTAGAGAATTCTTCTTGGGGCTATGAGAGGGGCGACGCCCTGGCCCCCTGCCCAGGTGCCTTCGACTTTTCTCTTTCCTTTTCAACTTTAAACCCCTTATTTTGACTTGGTTCTTTCCCAAAACAGTTAGAATCAACTATACCATCAATATATGAAAGATTCTAATCGAATTCACACCTAAAATCATGGATTCGGATCAAACAATTCCTCAACAATTTCAACGAATCAAGAATTCAAAGGAACTTCAACAAACCCATCAAGAACTCAATTTCTAAACTTTCAAGAACTTAAATTCGCTGAAATAAATCTTGATTGGTGCGTGGATGAACAAAACCAACGCTATATGATCTCACATACCTCGTAGGGATCACCCCTTGACGAAATCCACAAGCGATTCTTGAAGATCTTGACGATTCTTGCTTCTTCTCCTCTTTTTTCCTCTTTTTTTTTCTCTTCTCTCAAAACCCTAACTGTTTTTCCAAAAGCGTAAACTGACTAATATCAGTTTAGACCCCAATTAATTACCCAAAAATGAAATAAAATAATTGGGTAAGGAAAAGACCATAATGCCCTTCTGAAATCCAGATTAAACTTTCCTTAATTGAACAGCACAACTTCCAATGGGCATATCTCACTCATACGAACTTGGAATGGCGCAAACTCAGCGGCGTTGGAAAGATTATTCCAAGATATTTCCTACGATATCTGGAAACACACCTAACCATACTGAGATAGGAGTAATGGTCGTTTTAAGTTGACCAAAAACTCAACTTAACATACTTAACAAATTTTTGAGATTTTTATATTCTTTCAAAAAATGACTCTTTCCACTTATTAACTTCTTTCTAGTTCTTTCTAGTTACAGGGTGTTACATTATGCCTCTCGCGTTGAGAGATTCTCCATTTCTGATTTTCACTTTGGAAATAAAAGGTCTATCGAGATCTTTAAAGAGTTCTTGGTCGCTGGTCATATGATTTGTGCATCCACTATCAATTATCCAACTTTCAGAAACACTTTTGCTAGCAAAACAAGTTGCTACAAGCAATTGCTCTTCTTGATATTGATTTACTGCAGCCTTAGCTTCTTCTTGTTGCGGTTGTGACTTGCATACCCTCTCCACATGGCCTAATTGACCACATTTGTTGGACTTGATATCTGGTCTCGACCAACACTTCTGTTGAGAGTGATTTGTCTTTTTGCAATGAGGGCAGGGAGGCTGACTTTCTCCCTTATTGTTGTAAATATTACTTGGCTTGTGCTTCTTGTGTTTTTTTTGCTTCCTTTGTTTGACTTGTTGTTTTGTGAATTAACTTGAAAAACACCTTCAACAGAATCTTCTTTCCTCATTAATCTCCTTTGCTCTAATGCCTGCAAAGCTTTAACAAGTTCTGCCAAGGTAACGCTTGGCATATCTTTAGAATTCTCTAAAGAAGAAATTGTGGCTTCATATTTCTCAAGAATTGTAACAAGAATCTTTTGAACAATTCTTTCATCAGTGAAATCCTTACCGAACAATCTCACCTTGTTGTCCAAGTCGAGTAGTTGGTCTGCATAGTCTTTTATAGTTTCTTATTCTTTCATTCTCTTCATTTAAAATTCTTGAATCAGATTCATCACTTGCATATTATTCACTCTTTCATTTCCTTGATATTCTTTTTTAAGATGCTCCCGAATTTCTGCAGTAGACTTCATTTGCATAATTCTGGTAAGAATTTAAGGGGATACTGTAGATAAAAGGCAAGATTTAGCTTTGTCTTTCCTTGTCTTATTCTCCTTGTGAAGTTTCATCTGATTCATTATTGGATTATCACCAAGAGGAGTTACTTCATAATCCTCTTCTCCTGCTTCCCAGAGCTCTAGCGCTTCAAGATGAACTGTCATTCTAATTTCCCAAGCTTGATAATTCTCACCATTGAAGACTGATGGAGTTAAGAAGCTTGTTTCAGAATTTATTTTCTATAAACTATTTAAGATAGTCGTTCAAAGAAAGGTTTATATGGTTCACTCTCTTCTCATAGGTCCCTCAAGATGGCAATGCTCTGATACCAATATGTAGGTTTTTAACTGGAGAATAACAGATGTTTACTAAGAAAGAAAAGAGAAGATAACAAGGTTAAGTTGTTTGTTTATTGATATAATGACTGCAATATAAATGCATGAATTCATAACTTAAAAATCTAAAGAAAAGGAGTAAAATAAGCTAACATTATCTCCAATAACTAAAGCCTAAAATATAGCAACTAACTACTTAGATTCTGCCAAATACTGCAGCCTTATTTATCTGAACTTAATTCTACTTTTAAGTTGTATATTGATACAACAGAAAGTGAAACTAATCTCTAGGTTTTGAGGCACCACTTTTAACACCCTTTCTAAGTGGTCATATGCACTATCCTTCTCGTGGCCTAACTTTCTTGAGCATGCTGAAGACGTGCAAGTTTCAAATGAAAATTTAAAGTTCAAATTTGTCAAAGACAAAAGTTGCGAAGTCCTTGAAATTCAAGATTGCAAAAAATGACTTCAAAATAAAGAAGAAAGAGTTGAAAATTCCCCACAAGTTCAAGAAAATCAAATTTCAACAAATGAAGAAGAATACTCCAAAAATATGGGAGAAACTTCAAAAGATGAAGAGAAGGAGGGAAAGCTTTGATAAGCAAATCTTCAAAAGAAGTCAAAAATGCAAATTGAAGGGACGCCAAAGAGGATCACATACTTAAAGCGTTACGAACATTGAAAGCACAGATTTAGTGAATGCTCAAGATGGGATAAAGTCACTTTTTATCCCAAATGAATATTCTACCCATCTATAAGCCTGCATTACAAGCCAATAACAAGTCGTACATGATTTCAGTTCAAATGTTCTCACATTAATGGAGTTTTACATGAAGGTCAAGCCTATGGTATCACAATTTCATGCGTTGAACATTTTTCGAGTGTGCGTGTATTTCACTAAATACCCACAAATTAAAACACTTTAAATGTGTGCAAATTGAGACCTTTTTGTGGTGAGGGTATTTGAAACATGATTTCTAGTTCAAAAACCTTTGTTTGGAGCAAGATAAACAATTCTTGTTGTTACTTAAGTACATTTGAGGTACCATTTGAAGCTATAGGAATTATCTCGAAGTCAATCTGAGGTGAAAGATATAGTATTGTGCGAAAATTTTGTGCATTACTATTGTTGGCGCTAACTAAAGTCAAAACATGTTTCATTGTTCAAAAAATAAAAATGGGCTAACATCCCCTTTTCAATATTTGTCCAAAGTAACTTTATGGACCATTTCATTGTTGAAATTGTATTTTTGGGTCGTCATACCCTTCAAAATGACATCATTTTAAATTTAGGTCGTCTTACCTTTCAAAATGACATCTTTTAAAAATTAATTTGTTATTCAAATAAAATGATGCTTTTAAAAAAATATTGATTTGTCATGCCGTTTTAAATGACACTCTTATAAAATTTAGGATGTTATTATGATCGAAATGTTGCATTAGTCAATTACCTAGTTCATATGAGGCCATGTTTGCATAATTTATATTGCACTGCTATTACAGTTTCTACTAACAATTGTGTTGCAAATTTTGTTGTTTAAGATTGGGTCATCCGCCTTTAAAGGAACTCGTTGGATTGTCACCTCCCTCTAAGTGGTACGTTAAGTTCAAGATTGGGTCTTCTGCCTTTAAGAGACACGTTTGGTTGTCACCTCTTTCAAAGTGACATGTTATATTCAAGATTGAGTCGTCCACCTTTAAAGAGACACGTTGGGTGTTGACACCCAATTTTGGCCTAACATTTTCAAATTCGTAACTTTTAAGTTTTATTTGTTTAATAGTTTAAAATACATTTTTTTATAATTTTAAATAAGATTACCGATATCTCTCCTTTTTTGTCAAAATTTTAGGATTTTATATCAGTTAATTTTAATTGTATTTTTTTTTCACAGCCGGTTGATTACGTTCAAATATTTGTTCATTTTGATTAAATCATAATTTCTGTTAATTTGCATTTTTTAACATACCATTGGTTACGTTAATTACATTTTTTAGTATTCATTTTTATTCGTTAAATTTGTTAATATTAATTTTGATATTTTGTACAATCTTGAAATTTAATCAAATACGGATAAGATTTACATACGAAGATTGACCAACGATTTTGGGCCACAATCTCGAGCCCACGATTTGAGCCCATTGTATGACAATTCCCTATTTAAGTAATTATTAGGTCAAGAAATAAAAGTGGTGGTGGATAAAATCTTAGGAGTAATTTTTAGATTTTTTAAAGTCTTAAGTAATTCTTTGGTGTTCATAATTTTCCAGTGACAAGTTCACCAAAGTTCCAACGGATTCTGCCGAATCCACCACCAAAACCCCCATTATTTTTCTCTTTTTTTTTGCGAGAAGACTACCGAAAATAACCCAAATCTCCCTCCAAACTACTAGTCTACCACACCATGATCTTGAACCAAATCTACACCAGTTCTCCACCAAAACCTAAACCCAAAATCACACTCAAACCACCGTGAGCCTTAGCACCGGCAACAGCCGACCAATCCTAAATGTGGGTACCAACTGTAGTCAAGATTTGATAATCTCTTCATATTCTTTATTTTTCAAAACAAAAAAGAAAAAAAATGGGCAAGCACCCACCTTCAATATCTTTCAAAATAATTTTTAGATTCTTTCCTTTAAAATAATAATAATTTACATTTTTTCCTTGCAAAATTCATTTATTCTTTGTAAATTGTAATATTATATTTATCCTGTTATTGTGAGACACCTATTTTACTTCATTGGGTCGTTCGTCCTAAAAAAATGTGACATATCTTTTGTCTTTAGGATTTGAATATCACAAGGAATATCATTTTCCTATTTCATCATGTTCATATTTTACATTTTTCTGTTAATGATCTTGTCTCAAATTCTTTGCAGTATTCATCATCTACAGGATTGAAACTACATTTGACCTGATTTCTGACTCAATAGGATATGTAGGCGCCACAACGGCTCGGTCATATACCTAGTGTGATTTTCTTTTCTCTTTGTAATAAAAATTGGGACAAAATTATCTCCAAAATTCACAATAAATATGCTATCCCCAACAAGTCAAGATTGGAGATCATTTTGAGATTTAGCAAAAGTTCTAACTGGGACATAATTTTTTAGGAAGACCTCAAAAATTCCAACAAGTCTAGTCAAAAGATTGATTCTCAACTTTAAATGATCCATCATCGCTTGAAGTTCAAAGTCAACTTGCAACTCTCTAGCATTGTCATGGCGAGCCAGCAAATCCTCGTACATATCCCCAATAAGACATGAGTCACAATAAACACAAAATGATGAAGAGTAAAATATTGGTTTCTGACATTTGTCAAATTAATCAGCCATTTTGAACACATTCTTTTTAAAGAATCTTTTTTCCAGGTTTCTTGACGAAGTCTCTAGCTAAGGAAACATTGTGTCTACTAATGTTCATTGTCAAGTAGAGGAACAGGTAAAAACATTGAGGCGATGACACTTTCAAGACAATCACGAGCCATCCACCTCGTTATAGTATACAATCATCGAGCCATCTACCTCGTTATAGTTGGAAAATTATCGAGTCATCCACCTCGTTACAGTGGACAATCATCGAGCCATCCACCTCGTTACAGTTGGACAATCAGCGAGCCATCTACCTCGTTACAGTTGGACAATCAGCAAACCATCCACCTCGTTACAGTTAGACACTCATCGAGCCATCCACCTCCTTACAGTTGGACAATCATCGAATCATCCACCTCGTTACAGTGGACAATATTAGAGCCATCCATCTCGTTACAGTTGGACAATCATCGAGCCATCCACCTCGTTACAGTGGACAATCATCGAGCCATCCACCTCGTTACAGTGGACAATCATCGGAACATCCACCTTGTTACAACGGACAATTATTGAGCCATCCACCTTGTTACAGTCGGACAATCATTGAGCCATCCACCTTGTTACAGTTGGACAATCACCGAGCCATCCACCTCGTTACAGTGGAAAATCATTGGGTCATCCATCATTTGCATTTTCCATTGTAGTTTTATTGGCTAAGAGGGCCATTGCATTTTTCATTTCCTAAGAGGGTCTTTGGATTTTTCATTTGCCAAGTGGGCCATTGCATTTTCATTTGCCGAAAAGACCATTGCATTTTTCATTTCCCGAGAGGGTCATTACATTTTTATTCGCCGAAAAGGCCATTTCATTCAAGCCGCATCTATTCAGAGGTGAATGATGTGCACCCTATCTATTCCGCATTCAAGTCGGAGGAGACTTACGTTGAAAAATATTTGCATTTAAGTCGAATATATTTGGAGGTGAAGGATGTGTACCCTATCTATTTCGCGTTCAAGTCGGAGGAGAATTGCATCGAAAGATATTTGCATTTAAGTCGAATCTATTCGGAGATGAAGGATGTGCACCCTATCTATTTCGCGTTCAAGTCAGAGGAGACTTGCATTGAAAGATATTTATATTTAAGTCACATCTATTTAGAGGTGAAGGATGTGCACCCTATCTGTTCCGCGTTAAAGTCGGAAGAGACTTTCGTTGAAAGATGTTTGCATTTAAGTCGCATCTATTCGGAGGTGAAGGATGTTCACCCTATCTATTCCGTGTTCAAGTCAGATGAGAGTTTCGCAAAAAGATATTTGCATTTAAGTCACATCTATTCGGAGGTGAAGGTTGTGCACCCTATTTATTCCATGTCGAAGTTAGAGGAGACTTGCATTGAAAGATATTCATATTACATTACCGGAAGTGGTAGTGTTCACATATATGTCCTATCGATGGACATGAATTATTTTTCCCAAAGATCCTATCGATGGATCATCTTTTTTCATCCTACCTATGGACATACATTCAGATCCTACCGATAGATTATTTTCATTCGTCCTACCGATAGACATACATTTATATCCTATCGATGAATCATTTTCATTCGTCCTACCGATGGACATACATTCATATCCTACCGATGGATCATTTTCATTCGTCCTACCGATGGACATGCATTTATATCCTATCGATGGATCATGTTCATTTGTCCTATCGATGGACATGCATTTATATCCTACCGTTGAATCATCGTCATTCATCGTATCGTAAGGGATGCTGCCTTTTTCTTTAATTCTGTCTCTAATAAAGAATTTTATTTTGTCTCTTCGAGAACATCCAAGAGGATGCATTCTAAATTGAGCTATAGGTGTGGACTACGCCAACAAGGATGCATCACAACATGCAACCTTTTGGAAGCAAGTTGAGGATCGACTTCCACCACATTCCAGCCACACTTTTATATGAAGGTCATGTGTTTGGCCACAATTGGGTTTTTCAATTTTCTATGTCTATGATTTCTTTCATCAATCATATCCAACGAAAGGGACAGATGTTGACACCCAATTTTGGCCTAATATTTTAAAAATTTGTAAGTTTTAAGTTTTATTTGTTTAATAGTTTAAAATACATTTTTTTATAATTTTAAATAAGTTTATTGATATCGATCGTTATTTTTCAAAATTTTAGGATTTTATATCAGTTAATTTTAATTAAATTATTTTTGTCACAGTCAGTTGATTACGTTCAAATATTTGTTTGTTTTGATTAAATCATTATTTCAGTTAAATTGCATTTTTTACATGCCATTGGTTACGTTCATTATATTTTTTAATATTAAATTTTATTCGCTACATTTGTTAGTATTTATTTTGATATTTTGCACAATCTAGAAATTCATTCAAATACAGATAGGATTTGCCTACACAGATTGACCAACGATTTTGGGCCACAATCTCAAGCCCATGATTTGAGCCCATTGTATGGCAATTCCCTATTTAAGTAATTATTAGATCAAGAAACAAAAAAGGTGGTGGATAATATCTTAGGGGTAACTTTTAGATTTTTTTTAAGTCTTAAGTAATTCTTTAGTGTTCATAATTTTCTGGCGACAAGTTCACCGGAGTTCCACCGGATTCCGGCGAATCCACTACCAAAACCACCATCATTTTTCTCTTTTTCTTGCGAGAAAACTACCGAAAACAACCCAAATCTCCCTCCAAACTACCAGTCGACCACACCACCACCTTGAACCAAATATGCACCAGATCTCTACCAAAACCCAGACCCAAAATCACACTTGTAACCACCGTGAGCCTTAGCTCTGGCAACAACAGACAACAGTCGACCAAACAACTCCAACAGTCACTAAAACTCCGGCAAGACCCACTAAAACAACAAAAATAAGCTGAAAACAGCCACCACAAAACCACCAAGGACCCATATCTCAACCATTTCAAGCTGAAACAACCACCACCAGCAACTAGCGACCCCCGTTACAAAGCAAACCACCATAAAAACCCTCTTTCTCAACTCTTTTTCGCAGCTCTAGCGAGACAGGAAACAACCAGAACCCCATCGAATCACAACAAACCAACAACAATAGCGAATTAGTGAGCTCCAAGCTCTAAACTCCGGCGAGAAGCAACGCCGAGCTCCAAACCACCAACTCTGGAGCAGTCTCGATGGAGCTCAAGGAACAATCAATAACTACAACTCTAGCCAACACAACACCATTGTAAACCTCTATTGTCTCTCCTATTTTTGTCATTTTTTGTGCTTCTTTGCAAGTCGTGACTTTGCCAAAATTCGGTGATTGTGAATAACAGTCGGTTTCATTTTATTTTTTTCGCCGTTCTTATTATCTTAATTAATTACTAAAAAAATCTTGATATTTTCTACTTTATCTAGTACTATTTTATTTTATTTGTCTTATTATTTTGTGTTGGGTTATTTATCATTGTTTGTGTTATTTTTGTACTCTAGGAACTTATAGAGATAGTATCCACAGTTTGAAGCACTTGGAGGGTGAGCCAATCCATGAGACATAGCTGATGTTTAAGAAGTTGGTGTTGCAATGCCCAACTCATGGATTTCCCAACAACTTGCTGCTGTAATAATTCTATAGGAGTCTTGACTCAGTGAACAAAGGAGTTGCTGATCAACTTATTCCCTGTGGTATAATCAAACAACCCTATGAAGTAGCTTTCCAAATCCTTGATTGCATGACCAAGATCAACAGGGCATGGTACACTCGTGAGGACCAAGTCTCTCCTCTCAACTTTAGAATGATAAAATTTCAGATCAAGAAGGATTAATAGAGAGACCAAAACATGGAAAAAATGATGACCCATCTAGATGTCTTGGCTAAAAATGTCATGGGTGTTGGTACGAAGAGTGTTAATGTGTGGGTGTTGGTGGAGTGAACAACCCAATTTGAAGCACTGTACAATGAGGAAGTGAACTTCCTAGCCAACTACAGAGGAGGTTATCGTGCTAACTACCCAAGACCGGGTGGAAATCATGGTTGGAATAAAGATGAGGGCTGGAGATACCATGATAGAGATTGGTGTGATCGTAACGCCACTTGGAAGGAAAGAAAGGGGGAGAATAATAGGTATTTTCCTCCCCATGAGCGTCAAAAGCCTAAAGATTCTGAGAGTGACTGTACGGAAGACAAGCCCTCACGCATTCTCAACAAGGTTGAAGTGTCCGATAAAGTGTTGAAGGAAATGAATGAGGATGTATCGACTCTCAACCAGACGATGACCTCTCACTCAGTCTTAATTAAGCAGCTGGAGACCCAAATGGGTCAAATTTCATCTCATCTGAACCTAAGACAACAAGGGGGTTGCCTAGTGATACTATGGCAAAACCTAAGAATGAAACTTTAATGGGTACTTACATTGTGCTACGACGTTAACTAAGGTGCTTCTTGGTAGGCTACCTAAGTTTTTAATGCTTTAAGTTTGATTTTGAATAACGGGTGTTGATTGTGCAGGTCAAAAAGTAAAGGGTGTTTGAAAATAGGTGATTTGGCGAGCCAAGAGTCCAGTTGGTGACTCACCGAAGAGGTTGGCGAGCCCAACTTGGACCGCCGTTAGACTCATAAAACATGAAGTGGAAGTCTGTAAAACTAGATGGGCCAATGGCTGAATCGGTGACTCACCGAACAGATCGGCGAGCTGCCTGATTTTGTCTGTCATTTGGATCCCCAAATTGACTAGAGGTCCTGTAAACTCGGTGAAGTACGTCACCACTCGGCAAATCGCCAAGTGGTTTGGCGTGGTTGACTAATACCGCTAAAAGGGCTACGAACTGAAAGGTTTTAAAAGGCCAAACAATTTAAATTTTCAAAATCTTTCATATTCTCTCATTCGAACCTGTACACTCTCACCCGCACTTTAGATCTTCATTACTTTCCCATTTTCTTCATTTTTGTGTTTCATCTCGTGCTCGGATTTGGATTACTTTGCCATCTAGCTTATCAAATTTTCTATTCGGCACCCAGGTTGGTTTTCTGAACCCTGAACTTTCGATTAGTGGTTGAACTCGAATGCCTTCAATAATTATTTGTTGTTGTGTATTGGATAATGGTTGAAATCATATTTTATGTGTTGGTTTGCCTATTTCATGTTTCAAACTTGTGCTTAATTGCTTAAAATGACGAATCCACGTGTTTAATGCATTAAAATTGATTCTAAATTGTTCAGTTGAGGTTATTTTATGTTGGGTCTAGTTGGGTGAAGTCTGAGTAACCCCAAATTCATTCAAATGACGTAATTTGCCCAATGATGGAGCGGTTGACATAAATCCTAAGGGCAAAAGTCGTCAAATGGCCAATTTTGGCCAAATCGGGGGAAGTTTGAGTACCTCAGATGCATGGGTCTTATGGGTCTACTGTGAATTGAGTGTTGTTTTTATTTTATTTTAATTTCTGGGGCAGTAGCCTTTATTTTGGGAAACGGGGTACTCAAACTTCCCCCCATTTGGCGAGCTGGGTCGAGCTTGTCGAACGTTTCAGCGGTTCATCGATGTCCCCTTATGGTTTCCCTTAATTGCTTAATTTGGGTAATTTGAATATGTAACTTTCTGTGAGAATTCTGAGCTCACTAAATTCACTCAGCAACGCACCGAAAGGTTCCTTTGATTGCCCTTTCTGCGCCCCTAACCCCTAAAACACACTGTAATATTCGGCGAGCTAGTTTGAGCTCGCCGAATGAGGACGATAATTCACCGAAGGGCTCTAAACATCATCGACCTGCCTTATTTCTAGAAATTTTTTACACTTGTCCTTTCGACGAGCCTGATCTGGCTCACCAAAGTGACTCGACAACTGGTTCGGCGAGTCTTTCTGCACCTTGAATTCTGTAAATTTTCTTGAATTATTTCTAACCCTTTTTTATGTGTTTTGCAGATATGGCTAGACCCAAAGTACCAGGATGAGACATGTCGCCCCATTGGCAAAAAGAATCGTCACTAATGAGGATGCAACGACATCCAAAGCAAAGACAACCAAACTTCCTACCAAGGGTAGGAAGGGTAAAGGAAAAGGCAAGGTGCCCGCAACTGATTCACCGGAGGTCAGCTCCGATAGTGAGGGAGTCTACACGACTTACCTCACCACTTCTGAAAGTGAAGAGGAACACTAGGATCCTCAGGCTGTCATCTCTGAGCCTGAGCACGGTCAGCTATTATTGTCCTAGAGAATTGAAATGCTCTCCAAGAGGATGCATGATCTGTCTAGGATCTGGGTGCCTCAGACCACTCCTCCTTCTATAGTTCCAGATCAGGTTGTGGTCCCAGCACCACCTACACAGGGTCCTTCTCCCCGGTCTCTCAACAGAATGAAGGTCAAGGGACTGAGGACTATCATCGAGGAGAAGAGATTGTCCACAGATGATGCAGTGGACATATATCTGGAGATTTGGAGCACACTGAAATCCCACAAATTCCAGGTCTTTACTAAACCTTAGGGCCCTTACATTCCTAATTGTGTATGGGAGTTTTACAATGCCTATGGAGCTCTGGTGCCACAAGGAAAGAGGAAGGTTGCTACCTTTAAGCCAATAGACCATGTAGTTGTTAGGGGAAGGAAGGTAAAGTACGATAGTGATGATATAAACGTTATTATGGAATGCACTGCCAACATTTCAGATGAATATCAGAACATGATCAAGAGAACATCCTTGGAGGATATGAAAGGATGGTTGTCCCTTATTTGATCTGATGGTACTTCTAGGTGGATCGTGGTTGGAGTGCGAATTGAGAAGAAAGACCTCAATGTGGTAGTGAGTTATTGGTTCAGCTTCATCAGTAGCACAATTGTGCCATCCCAGAATGAGTCTATCATCTGCCACACAAAGGTAGCCTATCTTGGATCCATCATTGCAAGGAAACACATTAATCTAGGTGCGATTATTAGACATGAGATCTCGGCAGTAGCAGATATTTGTCCCTTTTTGGGTATTGATCATTGTGTTGTGTAGACGAGCTCGGGTTCCACGTGATGAGAAGAAGGACGTGGAAATGATTACCACATCCTCTACCGACATTCGATGCATTAAGACCAAGTATTGGAAGGATGAGGCTAAGAAGACGAGGGCAGCCCCGATGGATACATCACCAGCTGTTGATATTGAGACACTACCTGCAAAGGCAGTATTGCCTATTCCAGCCACTGGGCCTTCACGTATTTCTAGCTCTACCCCTTCTATTACTCCGAGTTCTTCTACTACTGCTCTGCCTCCTAGGTCTGCTGCTAGTATTGTGTCCTGACCTCTACTCACCCAGGCTATGCTGCTACGGATGGGGAACCAAGCCCATTCTGCTGATGTACGTGCCTCCAGGCTAGAGGCTGCAGTTCTTGGGCTGGTTGAGAGAGCTCTCACCATTACTTTGACACCTCTTAGAGAATCTATTAATGCCCCCACGACAAGGATAATGGTGTGTGAGAGAGGTCAAGGAGCCACTCATAAGGTAAGGATCTTAACGGCCGTAATTGCAGAGTTGAGAAAAGACATGGACCAGCTGAAGTACACTGACATATCGATTATTTTTAGGACTATGGAGATTCCTAATGACCACGACACAAATATTCTGGCCTATTCTGATGTTCCTCCAGCTATCACCAGAGATGAGATTAGAGATGATGATGTGGCTGTAGAGTCCAAAAATGAGACTGATGAAGAGCAGCTCGATGTTCAGGAGGAGACCACCTATGAGGGTCTAACCAAAGTTGAGGAGGCTAAGGTACATTCAACCATTCAGACTTCATTGAGGGAGACTTCTATGGCAGGCTCTAGTGGAGCCAGCGTTGATGTTACCCCGGGCACTGATGCCCAAGACCAGAGTGTGACCCCGTGCATTGATGCCCTGACAGATGGAGTGACTGCAATGCAAACTTCACCCCAGGCTTAGCCTGGCAGAATGATACCTACCTCCCTCTCTATTGTTTTTATTAATTTCTGTTGTTTTAGTTGCATTTGAGGACAACTGCTTTTCTTTTGTGGGAGGGGTGAGGTATTTCCATACCCACCTCTTATGATTACATTTTATTTGTATAAATTGGGTTTTGTGATCTATATTTGTGTTTTGATTGTGTTTTGATCTTATCTTGTTGATGTTTGAGCTTGCTGCTCCTTGTTTTGAATGAAAATGGTTTTTGACCTATTTTGAAAATTTGTGTCACCTCTATTGTGTGATTATGGTTGTTCTTGTGAAAATTTGAGTATCAGTTATAATCAATACCTATGACTTGAATAGTAATCGTAATTGAACGAAGTGAATGTGTTGCTAGGATGAGGCCAAATTAATTTGCATAGACAATGTGTTGACTTTTTGCATCTCGTTGTGACTAGCCAGTTATGGAATGAGTCTCTTGTGATGAACATTGCATACTAGCTAGAAAGTTCGGAGTCTTATTTGATATTGGTGCCAATGCCTTGTGTGATGAGCTTACCTTGAATATTGTGTGTGATGACATCTAGAATTTTCCCCGTTGGTCTAGTTGACTAATTGATGTAAACTCTTCAAATGATCTTTGGCAACAATTTTGGAGTGTGAAACAAATTGTCATTATACCTCTTTTGTGGCCAACCTTGTGAGATGTGTAAACTTTGCTTGAACCTCCTGGAGCCTTATCATTTTCTTGGAAGAAACTTGAACAATTGTGATCCCTCTTTATCCATTCATCCATAACTCTCATGAAGTGTGGTTGGTTTGAATAGCCAACTTAGGCCAAAAGCCTATGTTGGGGGTGTAGTGAAAAGAGAAAGCAAATCAAGAAGTGTGAAAAATTCCCCATAGAACAATGGTTTTGAAAAAGATGGAACCCCTCCATATAAAAAAAGAAAAATAAAAGAAGAAAAGAAAAGAAAAAGAATGAAAAAGTTGTGAAATAAAGTAGTTGAAATTGCAAAAGAAATGGGGTATCAATTAGTCCATTTGAAAGTGAATAATGGGGTGAATTATGAGCATGATCAAAATGTTGAAGAAAAGGAAGAAAGTGATATTCAGACCCTATTTCATGAGAGAAGCAGCCACTAAGCCTAAATGACCATACCTTTACACTCAGCCCCGTTACAAGCCTTGAAAAGACCTTTGTGATCTTGAGTGAGCTGACGCAAATGTTGATTGGAAAGTAACAGCAAACCTATGGGTGAAATCATACATGTGTTCATCTTTGTGAGTGTGAGAGTCATATGTGATTCTGTAACTGTAAATTTTTGAAGAACTTGTTGGAGAACTTAGTGTGAATAGAGAATCATTTTTGTTGTGAGGTCATTTGAGTACCTTTGTTGAGCTTGAACTTGCATTTGAAGCAAATATTGTGAATTTGGGCATCTTTGATAATGGTGAGTCATAATTTGAATCTTTGAGTGCATAATTGGTCATTGCATGAGTTAGTTGAGTCTTGTTGTGTGCATTCATGTTGAGTCTTATGTAGCACTATTTGAGACATCCTTTTTGAACTGCTGATATTGAGTTTTACTTGAGGACAAGCAATAGTTTAAGTTAGGGGTGTTGATGAGTCCAAGATTTGGACTCATTTAGGGCTTTATATAGATTTAGTGTCCTCAAATGCTTAATTTGTGCCATAAACTGATGCTAAAGCCTTGATTTTCAGGTATATGGATTGAGGAACAAAGCAAGGATACTAACAGGCAAAAAGGAACAAAACAAGTTGAAGGAATGAAGAAGGGCGAGCCTGAGGATCACCAAGAGCACATCGTGTGTCGCTGAGTGGCTAATCTGACCGCCTAAATTTCCAGTGTGTCAAACCCTGAAGGTAGAAACCAAGTCGGCGAAGAAAAAGAGCAGTCGGTGAATCGCTGAGTAGTTTTGCAAAGCAAAGATAGATCTCCTAAAGTTACAGAACTCGAGGATGCTGAATGCCAAGGCAAAAAGGCGATGAAATAGGTCAAAGGGCAGCTCGATGAGTGGTTGGAGAGCCTGAATTACTTTGCCAAATGGCTTTTGTGGCTCATTTTAGGCGACTATAAATTAGATTTTAAACATTTTATTCAAGAGATTCTTTATATTGGAAAAGTTGGACAAGACTGAATTAGTTTAGAAGTGTTTTTCTCTTGAGTATTCCAGAGCTTTTGGAGAATTTTAGAAATTCAATTTGGAGATTTCGGAAGTGGATTTCAAATATTCTTTAAATTAAGCATTGTAAAGACTAAATCTCTTTTACCCAGTTGATGGCTATTCGATTCGGTAATCATTCTTACTTTTTTATGATGTTTGGATAAAACCACAATTCTTGGGGTGTGATCATGTGATTATGGGTTGAATTAGTTTATGGGTATTGTTAATTACTAGTTTAAATGCTATTTTGAAGTGAGTTTAATCATTAATTGTGGTTTAATTTTTGAATTGTAGTTGCAAATGCAGTTATATCTTTCTGTTCTTGGCTTACTCGAGAGAGAGATTTTAGAACTAAGATTCTTGGTTAATGATTTGTGGGTATTGGGTTGATCTAGGTTACCTCAAGAGAGTGAATAAGAAACCCAATCCTACCCATCTAGCTCAAAAGAGTGGATGAATTAAGGTGTGGGCTATTCTTTATTTTCATGCTTGTTGATGTTCGAAAGAAATCACCTGATTCGAGGTTGTTGTTCAAGAGAAAGCTATCTCCTTTATAGTCTAGCCTACTCATTCATTTTTAGTTGTTTACTAGTAGTTTCAATTGCTTTTAATCGATCACATCCCGGGAATCCTTCTCCCTATTGTTATTTAGAAGTTTTTGTGACTGTTTGTAGTTGTTAATTAAAACTAAAACTCCCATCTGACATTCGTGTCACCCCTTTAATTTGATTAATGTCTTTTTCAATAATTTATATTCCTATGGCTGATTAGACCACGTTTGCACTTCCTATTTGAATGTAAAACACGTACCGCTCCTTGTGTGATTCGACCCAAACTCATTTGTTGGGTTTTATACAGATTTACGATCGTTGACACCTAGAATTGAATGAGGTGTGCCTGAAATGTTAAATCATACATTCAGCCATTCAGACTTCATTGAGGGACACTTCTATGGCAGGCTCCAGTGGAGACGGTGTTGATGTTACCACTGGCACTGATGCCCAAGACCAGAGTGTGACCCCAGGCATTGATGCCCCGACAGACGGAGTGACTGCGATGCAGACTTCACCCCAGTCTTAGCCTGGCAGGATGACATCTTTACCTCCCTCTTTGTTGTTTTTATTGATTTTTGGTATTTTAGTTGCATTTGAGGACAACTGCTTTTCTTTTGTGGTTGGGGTGAGGTATTTCCATACCTACCTCTTATGATTACATTTTATTTGTATATGTTGGGTTTTGTGATCTATATTTGTGTTTTTATTGTGTCTGGATCTTAATCTTGTGGATGTTTGAGCTTGTGGCTCCTTGTTTCGAATGGAAATTGTTTAAACCTATTTTAAAAATTTGTGCCACCTCTATTATTTGTGATTGTGGTTGTTCTTGTGCGAATTTGAGTATCAGTTATGATCAATACCGATGACTTGAATAGTGCTCTTAGTTGAACGAAATAAATGTTCGGCTACGATGAGGCCAAATTAAGTTGCATACACAATGTGTGGACTTCTTGCATCTCGTTGTGACTAGCCAGTTATCGAATTTGTCTCTTGTGATGAACATTGCACAGTAGTTAGAAAGTGTAGAGTCTTGTTTGATATTGGCACCAACGCCTTGGGTGATGAGCTTACCTTGAACATCGTGTGTGATGACACCTAGAATTTTCCCCGTTAAACCGGTTGACTAAGTGATGCAAGCACTGGAAATGATCTTAGGCAACAAAGTGAAATAATTTGACAATATACCTTTTTTGTGGACAACATTATGAGATGTGTGAACCTTTCTTGAACCCTTTTGAGCCTTATCCCTTTCTTGGAAGAAACTTGAACAATTGTGACTCATCTTTATACATTCACCCATAACTCTCATGAAGTGTAGTTTGTTTGAATAACCAACTTAGGTCAAAAGCTTAAGTTAAGGGTGTGGTGAAAAGAGAAAGTAAATCAAGAAATGTGAAAAATTCCCTCTTTGAGCAATGGTTTTAAAAAAGATGGAACCCCTCCATGTTAAAAAAAGAGAAGATAAGAAAGCAAAAGAAAAATAATGAAAAAGTTGTGAAATAAAGTAGTGGAAGTTGCAAAAGAAATGGTGTATCCGGTAGTCCATTTGAAGTTGAATAATGGGGTGAATTGTGGGCATGATCAAGATGTTGAAGAAAAGGAAGAAAGTGATGTTCAGACCACATTTCATTAGGGTAGCAGCCACTGAGCCTAAATGACCATACCTCTACACTCAGCCCTGTTACAAGCCTTGAAAAGACCTTTGTGATCTTGAGTATGCTAAAACGAATGTTGATTGGAAAATAAGGGCAAACCTATGAGTGAAGTCATGCATGTGTTCATATTTGTGAGTGTGAGAGTCATATGTGATTCCGAAACTATAAATTGTTGAAGAACTTTGTGTGAATAGGGAATCATTTTTGTTGTAAGGGCATTTGAGTACCTTTGTTGAGCTTGAACTTGCATTTGAAGCAAGTATTGTGAACTTGAGCATCTTTGATAATGGTGAGTCACAATTTGAATCTTTGAGTGCACAATTGATCCTTGCATGAGTAAAGTGAGTCTTGTTGTGTGCATTCATGTTGAGTCTTATGAAGCACTATTTGAGACATCCTTTTATAACTGCTAATCTTGAGTTTTACTTGGGGATAAGCAAAAGTTTAAGTTGGGGTGTTAATGAGTCTGAGATTTGGACTCATTTGGGGCTTTGTTTATACAGATTTAGTGTCTTCAAATTTATAATTTGTGCCATAAACTGATGTTAAATCCTTGATTTTCAGGTATATGGATTGAGGAGAAAAGCAAGGACACTAACAGGGAAAAAGAAACAAAACAAACTGAAGAAATGAAGAATGGCAAGCCTGGGGAACGCCAAGAGCACTTGGCGAATCACCGAGTGGCGAGTTTGACCCCCTAAAGTTCCAGTGTGCCAGCCCTGAGGGAAGAAACCAAGTCAGCGACAAAAATAAGCAGTCGGCGAATCACCGAGTAGTTCCGCGATGCAAAGATAGAACGCCCAAAGTTGCAGAACTTGAGAATGCTTAGTGCCAGCGCGAAAAGGCGATGGAAGAGGTCAAAGAGCGGCTCGCAGAGTGGTTCGGCGATACCGACTTACTTCACCAACTGGCCATTTGTGGCTCATTTTTTGCGACTATAAATTAGATTTTGAACATTTTATTTAGGAGGTTGGATAGAGTAGAAATTTCTAATTTAGTTGAGAACACTTTTCTCTGTAGTTTTTCATAGCTTTGAAGAATTTTAAAGGTTCAATTTGGAAATTTGGGGAGTGGGTTTCGAATATTCTACAAATTGAAGCATTGTAAAGACTAAATCACTTTTACCCAGTTGATGGCTAATCGATTCGGTAATCATTTTTACTCTTTTATGATGTTTGGCTAAAACCCCTATTATTGGGGTGTGATCATGTGATTATGGGTTGAATTAGTTTATGGGTATTGTTAATTACTAGTTGAAATGCTATTTTGAAGTGAGTTTAATCATTAATTGTGGTTTAATTTATGAATTGTAGTTGCAAATGCAGTTCTAATTTTGTGGTCTTGGCTTGCTCGAGAGAGAGAGGCTTTAGAACTAAAATTATTGATTAATGATTTGTGGGTAATGGGTTGAGCTGGGTTTAGCTCGAGAGAGTAAATCTTAAACCCAATCCTACCCATCTAGCTCGAAAGAGTGGATGAATTAAAGTGTGGGTTGTTTTTCATTGTTATGCTTGTTGATGTTCGAAAGAAATCACCTGATTTAGGGTAGTTGTTCGAGAGAAAGCTATCTCCCTCATAGTCTAGCCTACTCACTGATTTTTAGCCGTTTACTAGTAGTTTCAATTACCCATACATCTACATTTGCCTATAATCGATCACATCCCGAGAATCCCTCTCCTTATTATTATTTCAAAGTGTTTGTGACTGCTTTGTAGTTGATAATTACAAACAAAAACCCCATCGTACATTCGTGTCAACCCTTTAATTTGATTCATGTCTTTTTCTTTCTAATCAAATTTGAACACATAACGCTCCTTGTGGGATTCTACCCCAACTCATTTGTTGGGTTTTATACATATTAATGATCGTTGACACCTAGAATTGGAAGAGGTGTGCTTGAAATGTTAAATCACTTTCACCATCTAAGGAAACATGAATACGAATATTGATAATGAGCAACAAATTTTTTGTTACATTCCATGTGAGCATCGAAAAAAAAGGGGCAACCACTGCTAGAGGAATGTACCTAACAAGTTCACCAACCGAGGAAAAAAATGAGTCACACAACATTACAAGATTTGAAGGAGAAAATGATTGTCCCAGTTGCACAAGTCTCGTCTATCACTTTTGAGCCCTCTAAAGGAAATACCCAAGTTGGTAAGATAAAAGGAAAATTTGATCAAAAGGTCTTCAAAATATTTGAAAAATCAAATTACGACTTCTCAAATCTAGAGAAGTTAGGATAACTCAAGGATGAATTGACTGGTGGAAAGATACATGGTCTTACAAAGGTTAAATGTGGTTGAGAAAGCAAGGATATTATGTTGCCACTCATAGGTTTGGGTTAGAATTCAGCTTGCCGAAGCCTCTTCGGATTTCATCTAAGAAGAAAAAGGAAATAACTTCCTCCGAACACACCTCTGTAGAAAAAACAAAGGAATATAAGAAAGGTAAAACACCACGACGAACTTCGATGTTTGAACGCATAAAAGATTGGATACCCCGTGTCTCTACATTTGAAAGATTGACCCGCAAGGATGAAAATGAATCCTCTAAATAAGTGGACGGAGATGCTACCACCTCAAAAACCTCCATATTTCATCGCTTTGAAATCAAAAGGAAGGCATTATTAGGAAAGAGCCTGTTGGAGTATGAAAATCAAGATTTTTGTGATGTAACCAACAACAAAGAGATTCATAGTGTTTTACAATCACGTATGAAGAAAAAGACTATATTGTCAATTACAACATATGGTTCGTTGAAGGCAAAAAGAAGCACCATTGTTGTCACGAACTAGTTTCATGGAGAAAGAAAAAAAGGAGCAAGGAGAAGCCATCACAGTCTTCCAAGGAAGTAAGGGGGAAGATTCAAACTTGATACAAACATCCTATCACATAACAGTGGAAGAAGATCCACACATTGATGATACGGATGATGATGTCCAAGAGGCTCCCCCTCAACTGGAGGATGGTGTACAATTAACCATAAAGAAATATCGGGCCTTAGTCCCAGGATAGTTATTCATCATTTGGGGATAGAAAATGGAACACGTCCTATAAATTATTCACAACGAGCGTTTCACCCAAAGTTGGTAACATAAATTGAAGCGGAGGTCAATAAGCTCAGCAAAGTTGGATTTACCCGAGAAGCGAAGTACCCATCATGGATCTCAAATATTGTACATGTTAAGAAGAAGAATAGTCAAACACGTGTTGTGTTGATTTTTTAGATTTGAACAAGTCATGAAGCTATGTCATTTATGGATGAGTCTCTTGAATATTATGAAATCATAATTTCTCCAAAAGATGAAGAATGCAATGCCTTCCAAACTCCAAAAGGAATTTATTGTTACAAAGTGATGTTGTTTGGTCTAAAGATTGCATGTGTCACCTACCAACGTGCAATGCAATTTTTTTTGATGACATGCTTTATAAAATGGTGGAATTTTATGTCGATTATTTAGTGGTAAAGACGAAGCAAAGGGAATACCATCTTGAACACCTTCATCTTGTTTTTGAGAGATTAAGAAAATTTGACTTGAAAATGAATCCACTGTGCATTTGGGGTTACCTCAGGAATTTTTCTTGGCTTCAATGTGTGTAACCGTTAGATTGAATTTAATCCCGCAAAGATTAATGTCATTCAAAAAATGTCTCAGCAAAACAACTTGAGAGGACTCCTCAGTCTACTAGGAAATTTGGCATTCATTCAGAGATTTATTTCTAACCTGGCTAGACGATTGATGAGTCCATGATTTGGACTCATTTAGGGCTTTATTTTGATCGATTTAGTGTCCTCAAATGCATATTTTGTCTCAATAACTAATGTAAATCCTTAAGTTTCAGGTATTTGAGTTGAGAGACAAAGCATGGACGCTATCAAGCACAAAAAGGAACAAGGCAGCTGAAAGAATGAAGAAATAAAGGCGTAAGGATAGCCTAATACATTAGGCGAGTCGCCGAATGGCCTTAATCTCGCCCAAAGTTCCAATGTGCTGAGCCCTAAAGGAAAATATCAAATTGGCGATGAAAGAGAGCAGTCGGCACGTCGTCGAATAGTTCTGCGAAGCAACGCCATATCGCCCAATGATTCAAAAACCAAAGATGATGAACGCAAAAGCTGAAAGGCGATGAACCAGACCAAAGGGCGGATTGTCGAGTACATCAGCGATCCTGACTAACTACGTCGAGTGGTCCTTTGCAGCATAAATTTTTAAAAACTGTAAATACCCATTTAAATCTGTAGCTTAGTAATCAAGTTGTAGCAAATTATTATTGATTTTTAGAATATTTTCAGTTTGAGTTCTTAGAGTTTATGGGAGACATTGTTCTTGAGCTTTGAAGGTTTTCATCTCCAAGAAATTGGAAGTGGGCATCAAAGAATCTTCATCTTAGATGTGTTTAAAGACATTATTTATCGTACCCATTTCATGGAAACACTTTTTGGTATCGATTTCTATCTCTTTTTCATGTCTAGATAAAACCCCAATGTTGGGTATTGTTCATTCATTGATAGTCTATTTGATGTTTAAATATGATTTCGTTTAGTAGTTGTGTTTGAACTTAATGGGATTGTAGTTGCAAATACGATTTCATCTTCGTGTTTATGGCTTGCTCGAGAGAGAGGTTTTAAAACCAAAACTACTAAATCGATAGTTTGTGGTTATTGGGTCGTCGTGGGTTCAGCTCAAGAGAGTGAATCCTAGACTTTCTCCCACACATTCAGCTTGAGAGAGTGAATGGGCTAAGGCAAAGACTGTGCTTAATTGCTGCAACTCGGTGTTCGAGAGAAATCGAGTTAATTCGGGGTAAATTGTTCTAGAAAAAATTTATCCCCACTAAAGTCTATCTTAGTTACAAATGTTCAGCAATTTCCTATCAATAGCATTTACCCAGTTGTTTATTTTATCCCATATCACATCCGTCTCCCTAATTCGCATCTATATATTTTTGCTATTTTTGGTTTATTAGTTGAATACAAACCCTTCTTTGATAATTGACAGTCGTGTCACCTTTTTAATTCATCATGTTTTTACTCGTTCATGTCTATATCTATAATTAACTTGAACACATTTTACTTTTCTATTAATTCTCAATTGCAAACCGCTCTATGTGGGAACGATCCCAACCCTTGGTTGGATTCTATATTATTGAATGACCGTGGACACTTAGTATTGGATGAAGTTGTAACGACCCTAAAAATGAACTAGTGAAACTAGAGCCTAACGTGTGTGCGTTTGAGTTTGGTGTGAGGGTGTCTTGAGTTTTGAAGTGGTTTAAGGTTGTCTCGAGCCATGCTTGAGTTGTTTAGGGGTTAGACGTCAAGGTACGACCCCCCAAGGACCACCCTAAGGGTCCTTGAGGAGGGCCCTAAGTCTAAATCCTAAGACCCTAAGGAAACCATGGGGCTGCCCAAAATGGGGTGACCTGCGGAAGGGGTCCACACCCCGTAGGTCCATCCACGCCCCGTGGATTGCCTCTGTAGGTCATGGCCCCTAAATGCACCTCCCTGGCCCAGACCATGGACCAACAGTATGGTCCGTGAGTCTAGGTCTCGTGAATGGCACCTATGTGCTATCAAAGACACGACCAAGCCAAGGGTGGTTTGGTAAATTCCTCCCTTCGCTAGTTAAGTGTTTGGACGGTTATTTTGGGTTTATTTACATATTTTAAGAGTATTAAAGGTGTGAAAACCTCTTTTTAGATTTCATTATTCAAATTCCCCAAATCAAAACCCCTCCCCTCCAAAAAGTCTTCGCTTTAGAAACTCCATTGGAGATCAAGGTCAAGATCAAGCTAGGCTTGGAGATTTCAAAGTGTTTCTTCTTCAATTTTCATGGGGAATCAATATAAAGGTATGGTAGTCTTGATCCTTGTCTAACGTTTCATTCAAGGAGCCAAATCAAAGGTGATTTCAAAGTATGAAAAATCTATGGTTTCACTCAATCTCTTAGGCTCTTTCATCAAACATTTTCAAATGGTTTCTAATGACAAATTATGATTGTGTTGAAATTTGATTGATGATTTATGATGAAAATACTCTATGAACCCATGAATTCTCTCAATTCCTAAATTGTACCTTTTGAAGTGGGTTTGATGATCATGAATGAATGTTGATGGATTATGCCTAAATTGATTTAGATTGTTGAATTGAATCACTATTCATGCCTAATTATATTAGTTAAAGGTTTGTTGGTGACTTATGATCATGGCCTTGAAAGGGCAAGTCATGACCTAATTTCATGTTGAGTTAGAATTATGCTTGAGCTATTGATCCACTTGAAAGGTGAAGGTGTTTACTTACTTTGTATATTGATCCACTTGAAAGGTGGAGGTGTTTACTTATTATGTACAATGTGATCATGGCCTTGAAGGCATAGTGTGAGTAATTGAAGTATTATTATGATGTGGTATATGTGAATGTGATGTGAAGGATATGCATGTGAGTTCAATGATAGAATAATGATCATGTATTGAAAGTAAATGTGTTATTCTTGAAAGGTTATTTCTCAATTTGACACTCATGAATGAATGAATGGTTAATGTATGAATATAATGAGAATTATATGTGTGTGATCCTTATGAATGAGTTATGATCATGCTTAGAAGGCAATTGTATGAATGATGAGGCTATATGTGAAAGTCTATTCTCACATACTCACACACTCATGAATGACTAATGAATGAAGTTCTATGATAGTGTTAATAAATGTTTAGTCTATTGAAAGGTTATTCTCAATTGTACTTTAATGATTGAAAAGACATGCTGTGAAAGGACTTTCTCACAATATGGGATTCCTAGGTGAAAGGCTATTCTCATCTTTGAATCTATCAGCTTTCCAATGAATGAATGTTGGGATAGGATGGATACTCATCCGTGTGTTGAGGTGGAGTATCTAATAACAATCCCTATATCATATTTTAGTGAATGTTGGGTTTGGGATGGATGCTCATCCGGGAGATGAGGTGGGGTATCTAGTAGCAACCTCTTAAGATGAATGCTCAACCATGAGTTGAGGCGGGGTATCTAGTAGCAATCTTCAAGTAGGAATCCCTTATTCGGTGAGGGTGACACCGGGATTCCATGTCAAGCTCTCATGGTCTATGTCGGTTAACGCTTACCCCCGCAAATAATGTTAATGAACTATGGCTTCTTAAGAATGCACTACTTAGTGTAGGTAGTAGTATGGGACGCCATATATGCATTGCACAAGTAGGCTTTGAGAGAGGTCGTGGTATGTTCCTACAAAATGTTAAATGAAATGAATGAACTCTTATAGTAAAGTTAATAAGAATGTTGGCTTAATGTCTAATGAATGAAGGTGTTCTTAATAAAGCTAATGAAGGATGGGTGACTTAAATGCTTATATATATAATGTGAAGATGTATGCTATACTTGGATTGTATTATGAGTTACTTCCTTATTGTGACTTGTTGAGTGTGAATATGCCTTGTCTATGGTGACTTCAAATGAGTACTAAGTGTGAGTAGTAGTATGTGATGCTATTTGCACATAGCACAAGTATGACTTAGAGTTGTCTTAGATGTTGGTCTTAAAGTGATGATGTGACTTATGTAATGTTTATGTCTCTTATGTGCTTTATTGTGTAAAGTGGAAAGAATGAATGGTAAGTTCACTTTAGGTGACCTTAAGGTGGTACCTTAGTGTTAGTGTGGGTGGTGGTATGGGATGCTACACATACATTGCACAAGGTGTAGCTTGAGGGTTACTTGACGTGAAGACTTAAGGTGAAAGTAAAGGTTCATATGTGGATTGTGTTCTAATGTGAAAGTATGACTTGTATGTTGGTTGTGACTTATATTATGCCTCTTATGTTTATGTTCATGAAGGTTTTTATCAAAATGGCATATGTCATGACTATCAAAGAAAATGTCTATTTTAAGCATGATTTTTGCATGGCTTCCATACTTGGTACATCTAATGTTCTAACCCATATTTCTTCTCCCTTTTTACCAAAGTGTAGGGTTTGGAGATATTGGTGTTCTATGCTTGAAGGATACGTTTCTAAGGTGCTTGAAGATGAAGACTTGGTGAGTCCTCAAAGTCTCGAGGACAATACCCATTTTGTTCCTTTATGTCTTTTAGTTTATGTTAAAGCTTTTGTATGGGCTAAGTCCCAATGTTGTATTTAAAGTATTAGATGGTTTGAGACATAGTATATAAAGTCTAGAAAGTCTTTCGCTTGCTTTTAATGGAAATGCCTTCGATTGTAAAGAAAGTTTTAAATTCCTCTCTATTTTCCTATGTTCTTATGTTCAAGAATGCCATGACGCTTGTATAAGACCCCTTCGGGGTCGAGTACACCGTGTTACGACTAGGGGGGTACTCTCAGAACGTGACAGAAGCGCCCAGATACGTCAAATCAAAATGGTGCAACTAGCGGGGAGTGTTGCTAATTAACATTTTTTAGTTAAGTCGGATTTTGTTCTTGTTAGTTATAGTTCTACTCACTTAATTTTTAGCTTTGTGCTTTGCTTGTTTGATCTTTGAAATAGAGGAGGTGAATATGTCGAGTAGTACTCGCGATCAAATGGAGTTTCCTCCATTAGAAGTAATGATGTTCAGAGATCGCATTCTAACCTTCGAACAATTGGAAGGTGAACGGATTCATGAGGAATGTGGCAAGATTTAAAGAACTGCTAGTTCAATGCCCAAATCATGAAATTCCTGATATAGTCCTCTTAGATTGCTTTTACAGAATTCTTGGTCTCGGAAACAAGGCATTAGGTGACCAACTCATTCTGGGTGGTATTACACAACAGCCCTACGTGATAGCAGTCCACTTGCTTGATCACATGGCTGAAACAAACCAAGAAGTAGAAAAGGTCTACATGTTGGCCGCACTGATGACTCAGATGGATGAGTTGGCCAAAAAGATAGTAGAGATTGAAGTCCAATGCAACAGGAAGGACAAATACATCTCTCTTCATGAGCCAAGAAGGCCTAAGGACAATGAGCGTAAACGTGTCAAAGGAATACTCTCAATCATTCTCCACAAGGTAAATGAGCATGATAGAGTGCTGGAAGAAATGAAGGAGAACATCGAAGCGATGAAACAGATGGTTGGTTCTCATTCTAGATCCATCCAGCTGCTCGAGAACCTTATGGTTCATGTGATGCCTCATCTCCACCAGCCGCAAAATAAGGGGTTGCCAAGTGATGCTATGGCTAACCCCAAGAGTGGAGTATGAGTGTTGATTTACGTCGTGCCACGATGTTAACTAAGGCGCTTCTTGGGAGGCAATCCAATGTTTTATCGCTTTAAATTGTTATTTTAGAATAATGGTGTGTTGATTGTGCAGGTTAAAGTGTGGAAAATGTTTGAAAAGTACAGTTTGGTGAGCTAAAGTGCAGTCGGCGAACCTAACCTAATCCACCATTTGACACAACAAAATTTTAAGGTGGAGTCTGTAAAACTCGGCAAACACAGGGAATTATTGGTGAATCGCCAATCAAGTCGGCGATCTTGATCTTGTCCGCCATTTGGATCCCCTCATAAATTAAGGGTCCTGTAAAACTCGGCGAGGTAAGTGATCACTCGGCGTGTCGCCAAGTGGTCGAAAACCACGACTAACGTCGCTGAATGGATGAAATCTTGATGGTTTATTCAAGTGCCAAAGGTTTAAATTTTGAATTCTTTCATTTTCCCTCATTTTTCATCTTTCCAAACTCACACCCATCTTGTATTTTTGATATTTCTGCACTCCATAAGTATTTTAGTTGATCGATTGGTGCTCGGAATTTGGATTACAGTTTATCCTAGCTTTTCAGTCCTTATTAATCGGCAACTAAGGTTGGTTTTCCAATCCCCGAGTTTAGTTTATTTGAATTTGTATTCATTTGCAATGATCTTATCTTAGTGATGTGTGTTAGGCCTCTCTGATAGGGTTAGAGTGTTTAAATGACTAAATTGAATTATTAATCTTGCCCGTAATGTTTTGATTGTCGAAATCTCGTAGTCTAGTGCTTAAAATGAAGTAAATCTTGTGGGGTTGTGCTTGCATGTTGGTTAGATTGGTTGGATGAAGTCTCAGTAGCCCGTATTTGTGCTAAATGGCATAAATTGCACAATGATAAAGTGGGTAACACCATTCTTAAGGGCAAAAGTTGTCAAATGGCTAAATTTGGCAAAGCCGGGAGAAGTCTGAGTATCTCGGGGTGATAGGTGTTATGGGTCTAAGCTTAATTTAACTAGTGCATGCTTTGATTTTGTTTATGGGGGTTGCAGGGTTGAATTCGAGAAGTTGGGTTGAAATTAAGAACGTTGGGTCGTATTGCAAGTTGGGTCGATCTCGCTGAACCACTCGGCTGTTCGCCAAAAGTTCCCATAGCACCTTTAATCTCATGTTTTATTTGATGATTGGTTCTGTAACTTTCGGCGAGAATCCTAAGGTCGCTGAGCGCACTCGGTGACTCGCTGAAAGTCTTCTTGATCGCCTTTTGTCTATATCCCTAAGCCCTACTTGCACTATAACTTTCGGTGAGCGGAACCTTGCCCGCTGAATATTGTCGGTGATTTACCGAAAAGCCTTTCCCATTGCCAATTTGCCATAACTTTTAAGCCAATCCTGTCGGCGATCTTAACCTAGCTCGCTAAAGCAATTTGGCGACTCGTCGACCGATTTGGCGAGTCTTTCTGCAACTGTGTTTCTATGAATTTGATTAAGTTAGTTTTATTTTTTTCCCGATGTTATGCAGGCATGGCCAGATCTAAATTTAAATGAAGAAACATGCCACCCAGAGGGAAAGCAAAAGGGATTACACTCAATGAGAATGCAAATGCATCCAAGAGAAATGCCACAAAACTCACCACAACTGGTGGAAAAGGCAAGGGTAAAGGCAAAGCACCTCCGTCACCAGAGGCGAGCTTCGACAGTGATGGCACCTATGACGCTTACCTCACCACATCTGAGAGTGAGGGTGATCATCAGGATCCTCAAACTTTAGTATCTGATGAAGATGAGCTTGTAGCAGCGCAGAGGGCACAGTTATGATCTAAAAAGAATCATGATCCGTCTAGAATCAGAACCCCTCAGTCCACCACTTCCTCTCCTCCAATTCCAGAACAAGCTATAGTCCTAGCACCTCCTATATATGAACAAATTAAAGACTGGGGGACTGAGGATGAACCTTGAGGAAAAGCGTTTGTCCACATATGGGGTTATCGACGGTACCCAGAGATAATGGATTGCTTGAAATCTTACAAGTTCCATATCTTTACCAAACCACGTGGCCCGTATATTCCAAATTGGGTCCAGGAGTTCTATGCCTCGTATGGAACCTTAATACCACAGAGGAAGAAGCAGGCAGTTGCTTTTAAACCAGTTGACTACGTGGTCGTTAGATGTAAAAGAGTGAAGTGTGATGCTGATGAGATCAATGCAATTCGGGAGTGCTCAAATGACATTGAAGACGACTGTCAGCACATGATTAGAGCAAAGACTCTAGAGAACATGAAGAAGTGGTTGGTCCCATTAATATCAGACGGTACTCCAAAGTGGCATGATATTGGAGCACCTATTGAGAAGAAGGATCTGAACATCGTTGCATGATTCTGGTTTGGCTTCATCAGCAGTACCATTATGCCATCCCAGAATGAGTGCATACTCTGCCATGCCAAAGCAGTTTGTCTGGGCTGCATCATTGATGAGACGAGACTAAACCTAGGGATAATCATTGTTTCAGAGATTCTCATACGTGCCAAGCAGCGCCAGACCTCTTTTCCCTTCCCGGTATTGATCACCGAGCTATGCTGACGGGCTTGGGTACCTAGATAAGCCAAGAAGGATGTGGAAGTAATTCCCACATCCTCTACCGATATTCGGAGGATCGAGGAAGAATATTTAAAGGACCAAGCTGAAAAGAAAAAAAGGGCAGCCTCGCTGGATTCTTCCCTAGTTTTAGACACAGACTTATTACCTACAGAGGCATCTTTGCCTACTCAAGCCATGGGCCTTCAGGTACCTCTATTTCTACTATTTCTGATATTACTAGTTCTTCTGATACTACACTACCTCCTAGACCTGCTGCTGCTGCTGTCTCCCGGGCTCCGATCATCCAGGCTTCATTACTCCGAGTAGGGCAGCTTGCCTATTCTATAGATCGTCGGGCAACGAGACTTGAGACCTCCATTCTTGGCATGATTCAAAATGCCCTGACTGATGTTGTGACACCATTGAGCGCTGCCATTGATACCTTGCAGCAAGGATAGCGGTGTGTGAGTGTGGCCAAGGGGCCACCGAGGAGGTAACGACTTTAAAAGCTGCCATTGCTAAGCTGAGGAAAGATGTGGACTACCTGAAGTCCACCGGTATATCTATGGTCTTCGGAATGGTGGAAATCTCCGATGAGCCAATTGAACCAGTTGATCCTGAATCTGGGGTGGAGACAAATGACGAGTTGCTTGAGGCGGCAGAGAAAGCTTCAAATAAGGGCCTCAAGGAGATTGAAGAGGTCATGGTAGTTGCAGCTATACATGCTTCATTGGCAGATACATCATTAGCCGATATTAGTGCAACTACTGTTCCTGCTGAGGTGACTCCGGGTACTAAGACCCGAGACTAGACAGATACACCAGGCACTACTGATGCATAGACAGATGGAGCGACTGCATAGACAAGATCCCGTTTTTACCTCTCTCTCTATCTTACGTTATTTTACTTTTTGATATTTTCATTTGCATTTGAGGATAAATGATTTTTGTTTGTGGTGGGGTAAGGCCCACCTTTGTGCATATTAGTTTTGTTTATATATTGGGATTTGAGCTAAATTCATGTTATACACTGCTTTTTGCAGAAGGTTTGATCTTGTGGCTCCTTGCTTTTAATTGTAAATGACTTTTGACCCTTCCGGAAAAAAAATTGCCACCTCTTGTAGGTGTTAAATGTGGTTGTTCTCTTGCAAATTTGAGTACCGGTTTTGATCAATATCGATGACTTAAATAGTGCTCATAATCGAACATAAATAAATGCGTAGCTACGACGAGGTCAATTGAAGTTGCATAGACAATATGTGAACTTTTTGCATCTTGTTGTGACTAGCCAATTATCGAATCGAGTCTCTTGTGATGAGCATTTCACACTAGCTAAAGTATGGAGTCTTGTTTGACTTTGGTGTCAATGTCTTGTGTGATGAGCTTACCGTGAACCATGCATGACGACACCTAGAATTTGCCCCATTGGTTCGGTTGACTAAGTGATGCAATTTCTTGAGATGATCTTAGGCAACTTTAAAGAGTGTGGACCAATTTGACATATACCTCTTTTGTGGCCTACCTTGTGAGTGTGTGAACCTCTTTTGATCACTTTTTGAACCTTAACCTTTTCTTGGAAGAAACTTGATAACATTGCTACCTTTTATTGATCCATTACCTATAATCCTCATGATATGTGGTTTGTTTGAATAGCCAACTTAGGCCAAAAACCTAAGTTGGGGGTGTGGTGAAAAGAGAAGGCAAATCAAGTAAACGCAAAGAAGTCCCTTGTGCCCATGTTTTGAGAAAAATGGAACCCCTCCATATAAAAAAAATTAGAAGAAAAGATTGAAAAAGAAAAAAAAAGTGCTAAAATAAAGTTGTGCAAATACAAAGAAAATGGGGTTTCCAATGACTCGTGGAAAATGAATAAGAGGTGACTTTTGAGCTTGAATGAAATTGATAAAGAGAAGGAAAGAAGGTGTTGTTCACATCACATTTCATGAGGATTTTCAGCCTATAAGCCTAAATGACCATACCATTACACTCAGCCCCATTACAAGCCTTGAAAAAGACCTTTTTGATCTTGAATGAGCTGAAGCAAAAGTGGATTGGAAAATAAGGGTAAACATATGGGTGAAATTATGCATTGTGTTTATCTTTGTGAATGTGAGTGTTGATCTTGATTTCGGAACTTTAAATTGTTGAACCATTGTGTGTGAACATGGAATAATTATTTGTGTGAGGGAATTTGATTTCCTTTGTTGAGCTTGAACTTGCATTTGAAGTAAGTACAATTAGCTTGAGATTCTTTGATAATGGTGTCACAACTTGAAGCTTTGAGTGCACAATTGATCCTTGCATGAGCAAGTTGAGACTTTATGTGTGCATTCATGGTTTAGTCTTGTGTAGCACTATTTGAGACATCCTTTTTGAACTACAGAACTTGAGTTTTACTTGAGGACAAGCAAAAGTTTAAGTTGGGGTGTTGATGAGTCCACAATTTGGACTCAGTTAGGGCTTTATTTTGATCGATTTAGTGTCCTCAAATGCATATTTTGTCTCAATAACTGATGTAAATCCTTAAGTTTCAGGTATTTGAGTTGAGAGACAAAGTATGGACGCTATCAAGCAAAAAAAGGAACAAGGCGGCTGAGAACGAAGAAATTAAGGCCTGAGGATCGCCTAATACATTAGGCAAGTCGCTGAATGGCCTTAACCTCGCCCAAAGATCCAGTGTGCTGAGCCCTGAAGGAAAAGATCAAGTTGGTGATGAAAGAGAGCAGTCAACACATTGCCGAACAGTTTCGTAAAGCAACACCATATCGCCCAATGATTCAAAACGCGAAGATGTTGAAGGCAAAAGCTGAAAGGCGATGAACCAAACCAAACGGCGAATCGCCGAGTGCATTGGCGATCCCAACTAACTGCTCCGAGTGGTCCTTCGCAACACAAATTTTTGAAAACTATAACTACCCATTTAAATATGTAGCTTAGTAATCAAGTTGTAGCAAATTATTACTGATTTTTAGAAAATTTTCAGTTTGAGTTCCTAGAGTTTTTGGGAGACCATTGTTCTTGAGTTTTGAAGGTTTTCATCTCCAAGAAATTGGAAGTGGGCATCAAAGAATCTTCATTTTAGACGTGTTTAAAGACATTACTTATTGTACCCATTTGGGGGAAACACTTTTTGGTATTGATTTATATCTCTTTTTCATATCTAGCTAAAACCCCAATTCTTGGGGGTGTGATTATGTGAATATGGGTTAAATTTACTGTTGGGTATTGCTCATTGATAGTCTATTTGTTGTTTAAATGTGATTTCGTTTAGTAGTTGTGTTTGAACTTAATGGGATTATAGTTGCAAATACAATTTCATCTTCATGTTTTTGGCTTGCGAGAGAAAGGGGTTTAAAAACCAAAACTACTAAATCGATAGCATGTGGCTATTGGGTCATCATGGGTTCAGCTTGAGAGAATGAATCCTAGACCTTCTTCCACACATTCAGCTCGAGAGAATGAATGGGCTAAGGCAAAGGATGTGCTTAATTGCTGCAACTCGGTGTTCGAGAGAAACTGAGTTAATTCGAGGTAAGTTGTTCGAGAGAAAATTTACCCTCATTAAAGTCTAGCTTAGTTACAAATGTTCAGCAATTTACTATCAATAACATTTACCCAGTTGTTTATTTTCTCCCATATTCCTATACATCTAAGGAATCCTGTCTCCCTAATTCGCATCTTTATATTTTTGTTATTTTTGGTTTATTAGTTGAATACAAACCCCCCTTCGATAATTGACATTCGTGTCACCTTTTTAATTTATCATGGTTTTACTCGTTCATGTCTATAGCTATAATTAACTTGAACACATTTTTACTTTTCTATTAATTCTCAATTGCAAACCGCTCCATGTGGGAACGATCCCAACCCTTAGTTGGGTTATATTACTATTGAACGACCGTGGACGCTTAGTATTGGATGAAGCTCCCAGATACATCAAATCAACGATGCCAACCCTTTAACTATTTAATGAATAAAGATTCTCCTTTTCATTGAGACCAATCATGTCGAAATGCTTTTGAAAGCATCAAAAGATACTTATTGAATTCACCTATATTAGGAGCACCAACTCCTGAAAGGCCATTAATATTATACATTGCATCACAAGAGCGATCACTTGGGGCACTTCTTGCTCAAGAGAATGAAGCTAAGAGGGAACAAGAATTGTACTATCTTAGCCATGCCATGATAAGAGCTTAGTTGAATTATATGACCATTGAGAAGATCTGTTTGCATTGCTTTATGCGATAAAAAGCTAAGGCATTATTTTGGAGCGTACACCATCAAGCTAATTTCTCGAGTTGATCCTGTGAAGTTAGTAATGACTCGACCAGTTCTCTCAAGATGTCTAGCAAGATGGTCTATATTATTTAATCAATATGAGATCATATAAACATCTCAAAAAGTTATGAAAGGGCAAACACTTGCCAATTTTCTTGTCGATCACCCTCTTCCAGGAAAATGGGTAACTTCAGATGAGTTTCCTGATAAAAAGCTTTATTTACTGAAGAATTGCCAGCATGGACAATGTTCTTTGATAGATCTGCACATCGATAATGTGCAAGGGCAGGAGTCGTGTTGATATTCCCTGAAAGTCTAATCTTACCATTTATTTATTCTAGGTGAAACGTATTCCAACTATGTCGCACAGTACCAAGCTTTGATTGTGGGCATTGACATGGAAAATTCCTCAATTGGATATCTATGGTGACTCTTAGTTGATCATCAATCAACTCTTGTGGAGTAACGAGGTAAAGAAAGAAGATCTATTATCATATCACCAATATGATACTTTCTTGCTTGAAAGGTTTGATCAAATGTTCTTAAACCACGGCCTTAGAAAAGAAAATCACATAGTGGATGCTTTGGATAACTTGGCCACATCAATGGCACTTGGAGAAAATGAGACAGCAAAGGTGTGTGTATGTCATCAATTGGTTATTCTTGGTTGTCTTGATCTTCAAATCAATGAACGCTACCATATATCCGTTCGAGTGGTTGAAGAAGAAGATTGGAGAAAACCATTGATTGAGTATCTTGAGCATGGAAGGGTGCCTGAGGATCCACAAGTAAGAGCAGACATTAAGAAAAGGCCAACACAATTCATCTTTCACGAGGGAATATTGCTTCGTTGTTCTTATTAGGGACTATTCTTGTAGTGTATTGACAAAGAAGAAGCTCAACAAACAATGGAGGAGGCGCATTCTGGCACATGTGGAGCACACCAATCAGGGCCTAAATTTCATTTTTGCATCAAGAGGATGGGATATTATTAGACAACAATGGTGATGGACTTCTTAGAGCACGCCAAATGGTGTCAAGCGTGCCAATTCTATGCTAATTACATCCACTAATCTTCAGAGAATCTTCATCCAACTGTAGCCTCATGGCCTTTCAACGCATGGGAACTTGATGTTGTTGGACCTCTTCCAAAGTCGTCAAAGGGACAAAATTACATCTTGGTCTCTATTGACTATTTCTCAAGATGGGCTAAAGCTATGCCATTAAAAGAGGTGAAAAATAAATATGTTGTTGATTTTATCAAATTAAACATAATATTTAGACATGGCATACCAAGAAGTATAGTTACTGATAATGGAACACCCTTCAACAATAACCTCATGAGGTGTTTGTGTGAGAAGTTCAATTTTAAGCAATGTCACACCCCTTTTTGCGCACAGCGGCGGAAGGGTTTTTCCAATTTAAGTGACGTTATTGATTTAGGGATTATTTTACTGTTTCAAAGTCGCCACTTGGAATTGAGTTATGGTGTTCCAAGTCACCTTTTGTTTAATCCCTAATCAAAAGGAAATGACTCTTTATATGGTCTGCGAACTAGAAATTCGGGTAAGGAATTCTGTTGACCGAGGGGAAGGTATTAGGCATCCCTCGAGTCCCGTGGTTCTAGCACGATCGCTTTTCTTGACTTATACTTATTTGTTACTATTGTTGGATATATTATGTCTACAGGCCATGGTTTGCTTATTATTATTATTATTATTATTTTTATTGTTGAATTTTTTATTAGTCTTAAATCGGATGCATAACTGCATTCCCGATCTTGACATTTAGAGACATAACTGTCTTTCCCTCTCGAGCGCACCACCTAATATTCTCAGTTTACAAATTTTAGTTTAAATTTAATAAATTTGATGATTAAAATAATTTGTCCAAGGTGCATAACTGCATCCTTAGATATTTTTTAGGTGTTTCAAAAAAGATGTGTAACCACATTCTTATTGGAAACTCATTATTATTATTATTCTGATTATTATTATTATTATTATTATGCTCATCTTTAAATATTTTCATAAAGATGTGGAATCACATTTTTTATTGGAATCCACTTTACTATGTGTCTTAACTAGTTTGTAGTTCGACACGTCTTAAAGCTTGACTAAAAAAAAATTTAACAAAGCTATACGATCTTAAAAATAAAAATAAAAAATAAAAAAAATAAAAGAATAAGTTTAAAGTTCTACAACAAATATATCCTTTATCATGTTTAATCCAATTCATTTTTATTGTTTATATTTATTGAACAAGTGATGATAAAAATAATAAACAAATGCACACCTATCAAGTTAAAGATGCCATATACATATTAAGGAAAATGAATAAGATTGACAAACAACTTGCACTATGATATGAAGATAGCATTTAGATGTACTATTCGTTATAACACTAAAGCAAATTTATTCTTACTATATTAATAACCTAGAAGCCTCTTGATTTAAATTAATGAAAGTTAATTATTAAAACAATTTGGCCAAGGTGCGCAACCGCATCCTTGAATTTGTCCAAGGTGCGTAACCGCATCCTTGAGTTTCTTAAGTATCTCAAAAAAGATGTGGAACCACATCCTTAATTGAGAGAAATTTAATTACATTTGTACTAATCCAATGTATAATAGATCCTAATATATACCTATTATTATGTTAAAACAATCTAAAAGTAAATGGCGACGTTAAAATGTTAAAGTAACCTAAAAACCTTTTCTATATTTCACTTATCACTTTCCCCCCCCCCCCCCCCCCAACAAAATATTACATTTAATTAATTAAATCTCATCTTATTAACATAATAATATTTCCAGTCGTTTAACAAAATGGAGCATTGTTATTCGAGATATGTTTTTTACTACTCTAATTATAAATAATAATTTTTTAATGAATGATAGAAAAATAATTAACAAATTAAGGTCACGCTTTAATTAATAATACGTGTTGATATATCTTAATAACAAAAGAAAATATCTTAAAATAACACTTTTTATTTCTGTAAGTTAGTAAACTCAAATCTAATACCCTAATTAATGAACCCATAAAGTTGCTTTTAGAGAAAAATAAAAGTAAAAAAAAACATCATTAGTATTTATGCTAAATTTAAACTAGCATTAGATCTATGACCTATAGAATACCAAGATTCTAAAACACTTTAAATGATAAGATTAAATTGCATAAAAAATGTATTTTTTGGCTAACAAACAATGATTTACTTAGTCCGTTTTTTAAATTATGCTATCAACGAATAACTCAAAACTATGTGAATTGATCAAATTAATTAATGACAATCCACGAGTCAGATTTCGGCTTGATAAAATAGAGCGAATAAAGAAAAATATTGAATCCTTAGTGAGCAAGAAGCAATTATAGTTATATCATATTTTAATCCAAATGCAACACTACAAATATTTACATGTATTTCAATATTATAACTGCAAAAGCTAAACACACATGAAATTTGAATAAATTTAGGACACCGGAATTAAGTACTATATAATCATGAAAATCAAATTATAAAATAAATGTTAAATAGTACCTCTTGCGAAAATCAACTCACGAAAGAAAAGCAATTCTAACAGGGAACCACGAACTCGAAACCACGAAAGCAAACCTTGAACTCAACCTTTGTTTGTGAGTAAATTAAAATGTATTATAAGAGGACAAATATGTATGTTGTGTGCGCGTGCAGGTTATTTTTTCCTTTTCTTTGGTTTTGTGCGTTTCTCTCTGTGTGTGTATGCTCCCATTGCTGTACGTATGTGCAACTATATATAGAATAAGTTTTTGGCAGATTGTAGTAGTAGTTTAGTGGGTATAGGAGTGGATAGTGGTTTGTTTAGTTGAGGAGAATGTGAGGGAGTGGGAGTGTGTGTGGGGTAGGTTAGTTAGATTATTTAGGTTTTTTTTTTTTTTTTTTTTAGTTTTAGTTTTATTCTACTTTTAAAAGAATAAATATTAATAGTAAACTATAATAACATACCAACTAATTATTTAAAATTAATAAAATCTTAGAAAAAGTCAAACATCTATATAAAAAAAATAAAAATAAAATAATACTAGCTTATTTATAAAAACTTAATTTTAAAATAATATAGATTTTTGTAATCTTTCACTTCTTTTAAAATAATTGAAAAAATAAAACTTACCTTAAAAAGTGATTCTATTTTGTTGTTTTCAAATCTTTTAAAATAAACTTAATAAAAATAAGAGAAAAGTCAAAATGTTTAATTTATATTTATAAAAATATTTCAGCTCTAAGAATGGTGTAAAATTTCAGGCTCGGTCAAAAATACGTGTCTACAGTTTGCCCCTCTTTGACTGGAAACATCAAGAGTTTTCAGACAAAGAAGTAGACAACGTGACAAGTTTTGACCGGACTCTTATTCGAAAAGAAAAATATGCGACCGAGTCCTAGTTTTGGACATCCTACATATCCCGGGTTATAGGGGAATCAAGTTACGTGTAGTTCAAGAAGATGAAATGGTGAGTTGGAAGTCAAGTGAGGTCCCCTCGAGGCTCCAGTTCGCGACTCCTATTGTTACATGAATATAAAAGAAATTTTTTTAAAAAAAAGGAAATACAAGTACACGACCCTATCTATGTAGCTTCTCTTGAACCTTGACTTGAGTCTTCGCGCTTCTTGAGTTATGAGATATTGATTTTCATCTCAAATGAGTTCAAAGGTAAACGTCTTTCTCCAGGTAGGTTTCTTTTACTGGTACTTGGTTATTGACTGTGTGGTTTTTTTTTTTTTTTTTTTTTTTTTTAGAATGAGTTGATGCTTCTTCAATCGAAATTGATCTTGAAAATTACACTCTTTTCCATCCAAGATCCTGAGCTGGAAATGTGGATTGATCCCATTCTATCACTAGATTCCTGAAATTAAAACAAACAAAACTAATAACACAAAATTTTGCCCCAGTTTAATATAAGAAAATTTTGTGAGAGAAATAAAAGATGGTGCTTAGCTTTTAAATCGAGACTTTGAACGATTCGAGCTTTGTCGCGATGTACTCTTTAGAGGGCTTATGCGTGCGTGTTTACACCAACTCCATTCTTCATGATGAACCGTTTAAATGAAATTATGTCAGTCTAGTCCTATTATCCAGAAAGGTCCTTACTATACTACGTCAGAGGGTCCTTGCTATACTACGTCCCATTGTTCAGGAGGGTCCTTGCTACACTATGTCCCATTATTCATGAGGGTCCTTGCTATACTATGTCCCATTATTCAGGAGGGTCCTTGCTACACTACGTCCCATTATTCAGGAGGGTCCTTGCTACACTACGTCCCATTATTCAGGAGGGTCCTTGCTATACTACGTCCCATTATTCAGGAGGGTCCTTGCTACACTACGTCCCATTATTCAGGAGGGTCCTTGCTATACTATGTCCCATTATTCAGGAGGGTCCTTGCTATACTACGTCCCATTATTCAGGAGGGTCCTTGCTACACTACGTCCCATTATTCAGGAGGGTCCTTGTTATACTACGTCTCATTATTCAGGAGGGTCCTTGCTACACTAAGTCCCATTATTCAGGAGGGTCCTTGCTATACTATGTCCCATTATTCAGGAGGGTCCTTGCTATACTACGTCCCATTATTCAGGAGGGTCCTTGCTACACTACGTCCCATTATTTATGAGGGTCCTTGCTATACTACGTCCCATTATTCAGGAGGGTCCTTGCTACACTACGTCCCATTATTCAGGAGGGTCCTTGCTACACTACGGCCCATTATTCAGGAGGGTCCTTGCTACACTACGTCCCATTATTCAAGAGGGTCCTTGCTATACTACGTCCCATTATTCAGGAGGGTCCTTGCTACACTACGTCCCATTATTCAGGAGGGTCCTTGCTATACTATGTCCCATTATTCAGGAGGGTCCTTGCTACACTACGTCCATAGACTAATAAGACAAACAAACACTTACCCAATATGGACTATAATTCATGTGCAATGTTGCCATTTAGCTCTTCGTAGACTAAATTGAACATCTTGGTTTTTGGATCTTTGATCTCGAAATAACTTGTGCCCCTGTTTCAACAAAGAAAAGTTGTGAGTTTAAAAACGTGGTGGTTGGTTTGTGGTTTTGCATTTTGACGAGGATTGCTAGCACTTGTCATGTTTTACTTATTCCCAACCGGCCAATGCTCGTTATTGATTGAATGTATGCACCCAAATTTGCTTTCTTCGAGAGACTTAAATCCCATATCCGCCTTCATGTCATGACACTCATTGTTTACCCTTCATCAAATCATGGACTTCTTTTGAATTCAAAACTTGCCGACAGATGATAACTCATTGGCCTGATGCTTTGCATTGTACAAATTTAGAGTTGGTAACAAGTCTTGAAATCCTTTCTTACTTTCTGGACATAAATTCGACTCAAAGACATATGAAACAAAACGATGAAAAGTGGAAGAAAAATATATACTACACGAAAATAGCAGAAAATGATTCGATGAAGACTCTCTTTCAGAAAGAGGAAGAAAGAAAAACTTATCTGAATGTGGTAGCCGACTATATTGATCATGACATGCAATTTGAATTGATTACCCGATTTTTCCATCCAATCAACCATTATTGATCATCTAATTCTTGATGTGGAGTTCCAACTATTTGACGAAGTCATAACTAATTTCAAACTCTTATTCGCCTTATGATGTCCACGAGGGTTTTTGCCACTAAAACTCTTTCACTTTGAATCCTTCAACTCACATTCGCCTCATGGTGCCCGTTAGGGTTTTCACCAATAAAACTCTCTCATTTTATTTCTCTCAACTCACATTCGTCTTATGATGCCCAGTTAGGGTTTTCACCAGTAAAACTCTCTCATTTTTTATTTTTTATTTTTTTCACAGCTCACCTTCGCCTTATGATGCCGAGTTAGGGTTTTCACCAATAAGACTCTCTCATTTTTGTTTCTCCCAACTCACATTTGCCTTATGATGCCCAGTTAGGGTTTTCACCAATAAGACTCTCTCATTTTGTTTCTCTCGACTCGCATTCGCCTTATGATGCCCAGTTAGGGTTTTCACCGATAAGACTCTCTCATGGTTTCATCATTTGTACCCTTAACATACTTACTCTTGACACTTCAAAGGTTGATCCAAAGGTCTTTATCCAACTTTTGTACAAGGTTAGAAAGAAATGATAGGATGAAGTCTCAAATACGACTTTAAATTATGGGATCGACTTTAGCTTTGGGATAGAAAGAATAAAAAAAAAAAAAAAAAAAAAAAAATGACCTTTGCCCCAGTTTTTTACAAATAT